>NC_044362.1:10883255-11213755 GCF_007364275.1 Archocentrus centrarchus
ATTTGTGGAATGTACGGTACATACGGTAGGTACAGTATGGTATGTACAGTAAGATATGTACGGTATGTACGGTTTGTATGTAAGGTATGGTATGTATATGTATATTTACATATAAGTATAAAAATATAAAAAATAAATCTAAAAAATTTATATAAATATATATATAAATATATATATATATATATATATATATATAAATATATATATATATATATATATATATATATATATATATATATATATATATATATTAGGGGTGGGACTTTAACGCGTTAATTTCGATTAATTAATTACGGGGAAATTAACGCGTTACAAATTTTAACGCATTTTAATCGCACTTTGCACCGTGGAACGTTTCTCAGTGCACGAGTTCCCGGCATACAGATTATATCGACGCACAATGTCCAAATTAGGGGCCGCATCCTGCGAAGGACCCGGCCCACGTCTTTCACAGCCCACGAACACCACAAAGGCCGGAAGTGAGCAGCTAGCCTATATATCAGCGTCACCTGCCATCACCTCTGTGTAGCTCATGTCGCCTAGCAACCGTGAGTGTGAAGCACAGCTGTGTAAAAACAGCTGGTTAAACGGAGAACGAACTTTTTCTCCTTTTTGTGGTTTAATTTTAAATCTTTAATTCAAAATAAGCTGTTAAAACAAGCGTAACACATTTCAACATCAAGGAATACAGCTGAGCTAATGATTAATTTCCAACTATAACAAGTGAGACATTAATGTTGAATAAAACTATCCAGTTATGAAGCTTAACTTTAATTTCAGGAGTTTGCTTATCACAGGAGCACTTCCACCCTTCGTTGGTCTGTGTAGCAGACTGGTGGGAAAATAAACAAGATTTTGAAGTTTAAAGGTACAATTTGCTGTTAAAACAAAACAAAATATTATTTGAACAATTACAGCTTACGGAAACATTAATTTGACAATTAAACAAAAAAAGATAAAGCATGACTGTTGTCAAGATAAACAAGAGTAAGATTCAAAACAGGTTATTTGCCCACCCAGCTGTAGTGCGCCTCGCACTGAAACAAGCGCTCCTGTTACTCCATTCCCTGTCTCTCTCAGTAGCTCTCAGTAGGTAATTCCATTCACCTGTGCAGCTCACTGTTTCAGTCACACCAAGGAGAAAGACCTACAGCTCACAGCTCCAACAAAAGACACCACTGGTATGGTAAAAAGTTCATTTAAATTGACAATATTCTTTGGATGAACGTAGGACAAAGTTAAAGTTTATTTAAAGAATATTTGGCAATGTGTGTCATTACGTGCACTGAATATAGTTCATATTTATGAGATATTTTAAGATCAGCTCATTAATTGATTGAGCATTAATTCATGAATGACCCAGATAAATTTTAATCTGCAGAAAATTTTATTTAAGTAAGATGCAATAAATATTTAAATGTGTAAATAAAGTTAAAATTGTTTGATGGACCATATGACTTAAGAAAATGTTTGGATAAGTAAATGTTCATCTCGCTAAAAGTAGTGCCTTTATTAATCACGTAGTTTAAACAAATCTTTTTCAGGGTGCAGTGAATTTGTTATAATGTGATGTGTAATGTGTATGTCTGTTGTCTGTTTAAAGGTTGTCAACCTACTCAAACCTACTCAACCATTAATCCACCTGCTCATTTGCCACTGCATCTAAAGCTTGCAATTCCAACAAAAAGATAATAAAGCACTTAAACTGAGTTGAGTTGTCCCAGCATCCTTTTGTGTGGAGCCAGCCTTTTTCAAGTTTGGGCAGGAGCTGAAGGAAGGTTTAAAAAACTTGACAGTTGATAAGACTTCACTGTCACAAGTGGTTAAGTTCTGTCGATGTGGAGGATTATCAGTTTCTGAAGTGCAGTGCAGTAGTCACTAAGTAAAGAATGGCTGAAGAGGTTTTTGGGAAAACCATAAAGCAACTGAAACAGGAGCGGCCCATAGCTAAATCTGCTTTTACCATGCAAGCTAACTTCCTGAGCAGAGGAGATCGCAATATGACTGAGATGGAAATGAGAGTGGAGTTTAATAGGCTCACATCTGAAGCAAGACACATCAGTGAGGCTAATGAGGACTACAGAGCTGGTCTACTAGCAGACATGGAGGCCAAAGGTGGTAAACATGATGAAGTGAAGCTTGAGCAACAAAGAAGCTGATCTGGAGAAAACTATTAATGACTCTGAATCAAGATTGGAGGAAGTGAGGAAAATTGTTCGATCCAACTTGTGGTCAAGATATGGGCAAAAAGAGCTCAACACTGCAATTCAGGAGGCAGAAAAAGCTTGCGATGATGCTGCTGCAATGAATGTCTCAGCGGTGAATCAAGGTGCATATGAGACACAAGTGACCTTTGTGGAGAAGCTCATCCAAGATGCAATTAAAAGCCTAGTAGCTTGGGAAATTTGGATTCCAGCAGAAGACAAAGGCAGTGTAGACGGCAGAGTAAAGCATCTTAAAGCAACAGGTAATAAGCTTCAAATAAGGAAAGCAGAGTTTGTCAGAGCACAAAGAATTGAAGAAGAAAAAAATGAATTTGAAGCAGTTCAAAGAGCCACCTTAAACATGGTGATCACTCAAGCCCAACCTGTGCCCATTGTCAGATTGAAGCCCATTAGTCTTCCAAATTTTATGGTTGTAAGAGAAACTTTCATAGATGGAGAAGAGACTGGGAAAATCTGCAAAGCAAGGGGAGCCAACCGGTTCAGGTGAGGTTAAAAAGTCCCAATTAATAGAGAGTGTGGATGGAAGAATTTGTTGTGAATTGCACCTGTCAACATATAATACAGCTGATGAGATAAGATAAGATAAGATAGTGTTTATTTGTCACATGCACAGTTATACACAGTACAATGCACAGTGAAATGTATTTTGTACCTGCAACCATATATACACACACATATAAATAAGAAGAATAAAAATAAAAAAAAGTAATTCACACTATACACTATACACTATACACTATACACACTTTTATAAATTATAATATTTACACTGTGCAATAATGGTCCAGTTAGGGCTCAGAGTTGAGCAGACGGATGGCTTGTGGGTAAAAACTCTTCTTCAACCTTTCAGTCTTAATCCTCAGGCAGCGGTAACGCAGGCCTGATGGGAGCAGGGAGAAGAGAGAGTGTCCGGGGTGGCTGGGCTGTTTTAGGATCTTCATGGCCCTCAGCCTGCACTGCTTGGTGTAAATGTCCTGCAGGTTGGGGAGGGTGGTTCTGATGGTCCGTTCAGCTGAACGAACCACCCTTTTTAGGACCATGAAGTCCTGCTTGGTGCAGTTTCCCATCCAGGTGGTGATGCTCCCACGCATGATGCTCTCGATGGTGCAGGTGTAAAAGTTCCTGAGCACCTTGAGTGGGAGCTTGAAGTCTCTCAGCCGCCTGAGGAGGTAGAGACGCTGTCTGGCCTTCTTCACAGTGATGTTTATGTGATGAGTCCAGGACAGGTCCTGTGAGATGGTCACTCCCAGGTATTTGAAAGTGTCCACTCTTTCCACCTCAGCACCACTGATGACAAGTGGATGGTAGTCCCTCTGCTGCTTCCTGCTGAAGTCCACGATCAGTTCCTTTGTTTTGCTGACGTTGAGCAGGAGGTGGTTCTCCTGGCACCAGTTCTCCAGGCGGGAGACCTCTCTCCTGTAGGCTGTCTCCTCATTGTGAGAGATTAGTCCCACAACAGCAGTGTCGTCAGCAAACTTGATGATGACGTTGGACTCTGACGTGGCCTCGCAGTCATGGGTGTACAGTGAGTACAGCAGAGGGCTGAGCACACAGCCTTGGGGGGATCCAGTGTTGAGGGTGAGGGAGGATGAGGTGAGGTGACCCACTCGTACCACCTGTGGTCTGCTGGTCAGGAAGCTGTGAACCCACCTGCACAGGGATGGGCCCAGGCCCAGGTCCAGCAGCTTAGAGACCAGCCTGGAGGGAACTATGGTGTTGAATGCTGAGCTGTAATCTACAAACAGCACTCTCACATAGTTCCCCTTACCAGTGTTTATGTGTGAAAGGGTCTTGTGGAGGAGGAAGGATATGGCGTCATCTGTGGAACTTGAGAAGATTCCAGTCCTGAAAGGTAACCAAGAGGTAAGCCAAGAAAAGTGACTGACTTAATACAAGCAGTTGAAAAGGCCTTAATTGACCTCACAGAGCTTGGAAATGCTGGAGCTATTAGAAACCCCCTGGTCACTTAGTCCACTGAGAGTAAACTCCCTGATGCTTTAAAGAGAGACTGGTTGGTCTTCTTGGTCAATCCTGCAAATGGGGTTACTCCAGACAATCATTTCGACAGTCTACTCAAGTTTCTGAAAACACAAGAGGAAATACTGGAGAGACCAGAGCAGCTTGGAGTAAATGACAAACAGGACAGGACCGAAAAGAAATTGGAAAGGAAACAGGCCTTCACTCGCACTACAAGGAAAAACCAAGGGTGTATTGTCTGCGGAGATACAAAGCATAAAGAGAAAGTGTTCTTTTGCAGACAGTTCAAAGCCATGAGAGTATCAGAGAAGCTTGATGTTTTAAAGAAGTTAGGAGCATGCACAAGGTGTTTAAGACGTCATGATGAGGATGATGGATGTATCAATACCTACCTGTGTAGGAATAAAGACTGTAAAAAAGGAAGCTCCTCAGATCATCATTACTTCCTCTGTCCAAAAGGAGAATCCAGGAGGAATGATATGGATAAAAACAGGAGAAAATCCAAGTTTACAGAGGAACAAGAGAGATTTGTCGCTGAGCTTTCTCCAGAAATGGCAGAAAAATGCAGAAGAGCATTCTCAAATTTGGCTGCATCCACAAACAACTCCAGAAGTGAAATCCCTGGGCTTATGGAGGTTTATGGACTAAAAGAACCCCCTGTTATCCTGATGTTGTTGGAGGTCACTGCTAATGCAGGCCAAAGAATTGGAACTCTAATTGATTTGGCTTCAGACACTAACTATATTACTCACGACGCTGCCAGCAGGTTAAATCTCGAAGGTGAGAAGATAACATTAATTGTCCATGGAGTTGGAGGAATGGCAATAAAAGTCAAAACAAAAAGGTACTTTTTAAAAGTGAGAGTTAAAACTACAGCAGGAACAGAAAAAGCACACCAGCTCATCTGCTATGGTCTCAATGAGATCGCAAAAGTGCACAGAGTTATCCAGCCACAACAGCTAAAGACGTTCTTCCCAGAAATTGACTTGGAGGATTTAAAAAGACCAGACACTGTTGAACTGCTCATCAGCCACAGAGAAGGCCAACTCACCCCACAAAGAATCAAGGTAGTGGGAAACCTTGTGTTATGGGACAGCCCTCTTGGGAAAACTGAAGGGAGGAGCTCACCCTGATCTCTGTGAAGAAGTGATGTAGCAGCACAAAGGTCAAAAACACACTTTGCTTACTCCATGCAAACAGCTGCGGTGAGATATGAAGAAGTCAGCCCTGAAAGTAAAAGTGCAGTCGCGAAAGGAGAATTCTTTGATTGGTGGAAATGGGAGAGCATAGGAGCAGCCTGTGAACCGAAGTGTGGTGAATGTCGCTGTGGCAATTGTCAGCCTGGATGAAAAGGAGATGACATTAATGGAGGAGAAAGAACTTGAGATTATAAACAAGACCTAACCTATGTAAAAGCTGATGCCCACAATAATGCTCCACATTGGGATACAAAATATCCATGGGTTGCAGACCCTGTCTCTCTTCCCAATAACAGATGTGGCGTGGAAGCCACTTTTCTGAGAACAGAAAGGCAGCTAAACAAAGAGCCTGACTGGAAGATGGCCTACACAGCTCAAGTGCATGAAATGGTGCAGAGAGGAGCAGCAAAGAAACTCACGGAGGAAATGCTGGACAGCTGGAGCGGACCAGTGTGGTATGTAAGCCACTTAGTAGCACCAAATCCCCACTCTGTAACCACTCCTGTGCGTCTCGTTTGGAACAGTAGCCAAAAATGTAAAGGCTTAAGCATGAACGACCTTTTGTTGAAGGGGCCTGACGTCCTGAATCCAATCCGTGCAGTTTTACTGAGGTTCAGAAGAGGTGTGTATGCTGCATTGGGAGACATAAAAAAAAAAAAGTATAATTCTGTGTGGCTTGAAGACCAAGAAATGCATGTCCACAGATTTCTTTGGAGGGACAGTGAGTATGCTATAACCCGAGTGAATATTGGAGACCGACCAGCAGGATGCATAGCCCAATTAGCAATGCGTGAAATAGCAGAGCTCCCAATGTTTGCTCACTTGGAAGAGGAGCGGAGAATTCTGGAAAAGGATAGCTACGTTGACGACATTTTGACCTCTGACAATGACCCAAGAAGGTTGGAAAAGAATGAAAGTAAAGTTGAGGAGATTTTGCAGGCTGGAGGATTCTTTCTGAAACCACGGGTTCTATCAGGCCAAAGTGGGAGACAGGAGGATCGTCCAGAAATACCTTTTCTGTCACCTGAGAAGAAGGTTCTGATACTCCCTAACCAGATGAGAGAGGAGGATAATAAGGCCTTGGGAGTTGGATATTTGGTAAAGGAAGATAAACTATATGTGATGACCTCAATCAACTTCTCAAAAAGAAGAAAGAAAATGCAAATAGGCCAAGATTTGTGTGAAGAGAATGCGAAAGAAAACACCCCAAATCCCCTCACTAGAAGAAAGCTCCTCAGCTAGGTAGCCGGCCTCTATGATCCTATTGGCCTAGTCACACCCACCAAGCAGAAAGGAGCCATTCTTGTCAGGAGAGCTTTTCAAGAAGCTAGAAGTGAAGGGAAATTGGGTGACACTTGGGATCAACCGCTTTCTGATGGTCTGAGAGAGGAAGCAGTCCAACAGGAGTATGTGCGCCTTGGCCGGATTACGTTCCACAGAAGCCTGACCCTACCTGGGTGGATTGGAAAACCTCTAGGAATTACCTTTTCTGATGGAAGTGACAAAAGTTATGGTGCTATAGTGTACTTCAGATGGGAGCCAGAGCAAGGAGTCCAGGTAAGACTTGTAGAATCCAAAGTAAAACTTACCCCACTAGACCAAAAAGGAGACCCAGTCAAAGCTGAAATATGTGGAGCAGTCTTTGCAGCTCGACTAAGAAAATACATTGAAAAGCACAGCAGGATGGAAATTCATGGATTGTACCACCTACTGGACAGCCAAACTGTGCTGGGAGCAATTCAACGTGACAGTTATGGGTACCAGACATTTTTTGAAAACAGAGTTGGGGAAATTCAAAAGACTAGACCTGTCACAGATTGGAGGTGGATACCAGGAGACCTCAACATAGCAGATAGTATTACAAGAGGAGCGGCTCCTGAGGACCTTCAAGAAGAATCAGAGTGGCAAAATGGACCTAAATTTCTCTACAACCTGTTGAAGAGTGGCCAGTAAAATCTGCCAAAGAGATTGGCTACACTTTCTTTAGCACGTAATGCAAACTCCAGAGAAAATCATTTTCAGCAGTGATGACCAGAGCTCAATCCAAGCAAGTAAAAGATGGGGAGGAAGCCAACAAAGAGGATTCCCTAAAAGACACGGATGCATTCAAAGACAAAATCAGTCAAGTTCAAAGGCTTACAGGTAATTTGATTGCTAAACAACTAATTCAAGACAAAAGATACAGTTGCCTGGTTAAATTAATCAGAGTTCTTGCATGGGTTAGAAGAGCTGTTGTAAAATGGAAACTTATACTGGAGAGCTGGGATCTGCGTAGAGGTAAAGTGAAAGTAAAACTCTCAAAGGAAGAAGCTAAACAAGAAGCACGGAGCGTGCTGCACATATCAGTGTGCATCCCACGTCTGAATGCATAGAGGATATATGAGTGAGAATGTACCAAAACACTTTGTCAGCCAAGCAGCCTCCAAGAGGATCAAACAGGAGTCTCCCGTAGGTTCAGGCAGGACTGCTTAATAGTGCACCTCAGCTTGACATGCTCAGGTGTGCTGCATCTGAAATTGGGTGGGCTCCACCCAGTAGTTACCTCAGAAAGGTAGACACCAGCAATAAGAAAACAAGGCCAGCCCAGTGGCCCTCTCAGTTGTTTTTCATTATTCCAACATTTTTTCAGTTTGCATTTTATTATGTGTATTGTGTGTTTTTGTAAAGCATTTTTAACACTGATTTTTGTGATGTAAAAACAAACCTGATTACTGTAATTCATATTTTGAGCTGTCTCATGAGTAAGGTTAACTTACCTCTGGGGCTGATCTGGCTGCTAAATCAAACTAACCATGACTGGATTCATGAAGTGTAGATAATTTACAGCTAGCTGGTTGACCTTAGCCTGTTTGCTTGAAAACATTATTGCAGGCAAAAAGCCGTCTGAGTGGATGCTTTGGGTATCCAAACTGGAGGGACTAGCAGCCTGTCGCCAAAAAACTCTACAATCTGTCCCCAAACTTTTAGCTTAATGTATGAAGATAATGGAGTTTGACAGGAATAACATTGTATTTTTGCCACAACAAGATGATTCCCAAAACTTGGGATATCTCAGCATGGTGTCCAGTGCCTTCTTAAAAAAATGAGGAAACTGGACAAGTGGAGGAGGAACGAGGAAGTGTCAGGGCTAAAAAACAGTATCTGAAAGTCCTACTTTTAAGAAATAGAACAAATTCCAGCAAAGGCACAGCAAACCTTGCATTTTATCAAATTATTTTTAAGCCTAGCATTTGCTTATTTTCTTCCACTTTTTAACTGACTGAACACAAACTGGAACACATGAAAACACACTGTTTTGCTGCCTATCTTTTGATTCTTTTAAATATGCTGACAGCCGCCTGCCGCCTGTTGCGCTCTATATGGACATCTTTACCTTTCTGCACTCATTCATGGCTGAAGAACTGTAAAATATTATTACTATGGATGAATCTTTGGTTCCACATATTTTAACAATGTTCCCAGGGGACAGTACACATCTTCAAACTTCTCTGTAACATTTAAAAAAAACTATCAGCATAATATCATGCAAAGAGCTGTTGGCTGGCTGAAGGAGGCGGCACATCGGACAGGCTCCGCTGGCAGGCTCCGATGTGTCATTCCAGATTTTGCCACTGGAAAATCAAATTTTGGAACAAAAGAACAGCAAAAACTTTAAAATCAGGTTGGGAGTTACTTTATGCACATAGAGGCTTTGCTCAAGCCAAGTAGTAGGCTATAAAAATAAATACATTTACTTGAATATTGAACTAAAATAATGATTTAAATTTTATGGCTCTTTCCCACTTCCTCAGACTGAAATGGTGCACTCATTAGTACTTGTATGACAGCTTCAGTTCCTGCTTTTCAGTTGAACTTTTCTTAATTTCCTTTCTGTGAATTTTAAACAAAGTTTCTCCAATTGTGATTTTTTTTTTTTTTGATGATTATAAAGGTTGAAGTGTTCTGCTGTATGCTGAGAAATTCTGCTTCCTCAGTGATTTTCTCTTCAATGCATCAAAGAGACAAAAAGAGGATATTTTCCTGATCTCTTTGTTTCCACTTTTTAGAGATGCACTCTTCTTAGTAGTAATAGGTAGGTGGCCCTGCACCCCCACCCCCTGTATACCTGGTGGCCCTTGGTTTTTCTATAAAAACCACAAAACTCCCGAATGGATTCAAAATATCAGACTGTGCTCAAACTATGCAGCCCTCATGAACAGCCCTACATCAACTATTCTCCTCTGCTGAAGGCAAAAACAGAATTTCATGGTTATCATAACCTTCTGCATAAGCTTAGTGAGACGAGCAGTACAATGTTTTTCCATGTTAAAGAATGGAGTGTCGGCAGGGTGATCAGCTGACATGGAGTTTTTGTTTGTTTGGAATCATTGTTACAAACCTGACTATTTAGAATATGGCTTATATGCTACAGTTTTTGAGGTGGGCGACTGAATGTATCCTGACCTTAGTAGTATAAAGGTGGTGTGTCAGCAGGAGTAATGTAATGCTAATTTGATGTAAAAGCTTAAAAGAATGTCTTCCATGAATTAAGCAGGCTTGAATATCATAGTAATCATTTCACATATTTCCAGGTCAGTCTGCTGATGCTCTTGCTGATTTTGTAGGGTTCCTAAAAGCAAACGTCTTTGCCTCATTGTGGTAATGTTAACAGAAGTTATGTCTTACTTTACTAATTTTTAGCTTTCCATTTCAAAGTCTCATTGGTGCAGTGCTTTTGTATTGAACTTTAAGAAACTGCCAGATCAATTTCCTTAGTGAGTTAGACCTTAGCTACATAGTTTTCACTGATGACGTAGTCGGTGCTCGGTGTTTGACAAACAGGTATCTTGCGACTTCACCTCAGCAATCTTCAGCGCCACCTTGTTGCCGCACCACCGAGATGTCACCGAATCCAACACGCTTGCTGAGTGACCGGGAGGAGTAGCGAGAGTCGAAAGTGGATATTATGTTTATCAGGGATGTGCGCGACTACTCGAATAATTGTCGTTATTGTCACTAATCAGTACTAGTTAGCCTAATTGTTAAGATTTTAAATGCTCCCCGGTGCCATAACTGTTTGTCCTAAACGTTACGCAGTTGTCTGCCACCACACGGAGCTGCAGCCCTGACATAGTTATAGAAAAATGTCATAACTCTGTTAATCTTGGGCTTTATTAGGTCTAATATTGTTAGTTATTTTTTAATGTAACCTGAAGTGTACCTCCCAAGAAACAGTCATTCCATACATTTCCGACTTCTTCCCCCAAATTTGTACAAAGAAGCAAAAACCTTGAGGGACAAATGTGTTTGCACCTTAAAAACTGACCACAGCAAAGAGTAAGAGCCAGGAGGTGAAAAAGTCCCAGCATTTAATGTTTCTGTCGCCGACACCGCATGCAAGGCACCGGGACACGACCGAAAGGTAATTAGCACATGCAATGCACCTGCGCAGGCAGAAACGCGGCAACAACATCGCTCACTTACGTAGGTTACGTCATAGCGCTACAAAGACCCAGCGCTGAAGTCTGAATCAGGCGTTTTTGGACATTTGCTTTTCCGTTTTGAAAACGGATACTGAAAAACAAATAACCAATCTGTTTTTTGCTTTCAAAACGGATATTAAAAATGAAAAATGGATCGTTTTTTTATTTTCATTTCATACTCCATATCCATGTAATGTAAAACGAATTATATATATTTCCCCTTTGAAATCAAAACATAAATTCACAAAGAACAGGAAACAGAAAAACGGGCCTTCCTTTGGAACAGGTTGGAACATGAACTGGTGAGTGTTCATCTTTAAAAGAAATGCTGTGTATTCTTAATGCACTCATTCATACTGACGTTTCATTTGTTAACATCTCAGTAAATCACTGGTCTTTAGCAGTTTTCATCCTGTAAACTTGTGTTTTATGTCTTCCATTTTTCTTTTACTGCACTTATAACTTGTTTATAAAACATCTTGTCTTGTAACCAGGGCTGTGAATAAAGCTCCAATGAAGGTGAAGACACTATTGCCTCTGGATTTACTCAACAACTAAAAACCCTCATGGAGCTTTGAAAGGAGGCAGCTGAGTTATGATCATATTGGCACACCCTGTGCTGGCATTTCATTTTCATTGACACATACAAGAGGAGTCTGAGGAAATGGTTTGTGTGCTCTGAAAAAAAACCCACCCCTAATAATAAATAATAAAATCAAATTCGTTCTGGGATTTTACCATCAAAACCCCTCCTGTGCTTTTTTTTTTTTTTTTTTTTTAAATCATACCCTTCTTGGAGTGACCAGATTGTCACAGGGCTACAAACTCAAACTTTTGAGTGAAAACTTTAATAATTACGTGGTTCTCAGCTGAAAGATCTTTGCAATAAAAATGATTAGTGCTGGATTTTTCTTCAATTTGTTCTTCAGGCTTGGTTTCCTGGCATGCTACAAACTACAAACACCGAATCCAACATTTTAGATTTGATAAAAACACGTGCACTCACTGTAGGCCTGAAATCCTGCTTCCAAAAGGTGAGGATGTTGTATAAGCTGCAAATAAAATTTGCAAATTAGTTGAAAATACTACCAAGACAACATATCTGATGTTGAAAATGAGTGGTTGCTTTTGTTTGTTTTTTTGTTTTCTGTTTTTTGTTTTTTTGTTTGTTTTTTTTTTTTTTGGGGGGGGGGGGGGGGGGTGGGGGGGCAGCTTTTTTAGGCAGTTTATTCAACTATTCAAGTAGCAGCCAGGTCCAAAAGAACCCATTTTGAATGTGATGGTCACAAAAAGTCTCAGAAAAAGTTAGGATGGGGGCAACAAAAAGCTGGAAAACTGGTCCTAAAAAGAAACAGTTGGAGGAACATTTTGCACCTAATTAGGTTAATTGCAACAGGTCAGTAACGTGATTGGTTGTATAAAAAAAAAAAAAAAAAAAGAGCATTTGAAAGGGACCATCCAGCTTGTTATCAGCGCTCAGTTCAAAAGCCTGCATCTCTGATGGTATGGAACAGCTTGAACATCTGGAAAGGCACCATCAATGAAAGGTATATACAGGTTTTAGAGCAGCATATGTGCCCATCGTGATGACGTCTGTTTCAGGGAAGACCCTGCATATTTCATCAAGACAAAGATATACCACATACTGCATCATCTTTATGGCAGCATGGCTTTGTAGGAGAAGAGCCTTAGTGCTGAACTGGCCTGCTTGCAGTTCAGACTTTTCACTAACTGAAAACATTTGGATCATCATGAAATAAAAAAATACACCTGGACTGTCGAGCAGCTAGAGTCCCATCAGCCAAGAAAGGGAAAACATTCCTCTCCCAAAAATTCGGCAGCTGCTCACAGATGTTTACGGACTGTTGTTAAAAGAGGGGATGCTACACATCTGTAAACATAATTTGTTCCCATTTCTTTAGTTGAATCGACACCAACCAGGTGATTCCCAAAGAGCTATTAGCTGATACAAAATTTTATAAAAGCTCCGGAGGTTTACTTTGATACTCCTATCTGTGAAAATCACTCCTTTGCACCAGGTCTCAGTGACGCCGTTTTTCGGACATGGAGAATGAAGGGCATTGGTGTGATTGGCGACCTATACGTTGGTGGAACCTTTGCATCCTTTGCGGAGTTATGTTCTGAGTATAATCTAGTTTTTTCCGTTATCTGCAGGTTCGGGACTATGTTAGGAAAAATGTATCGGATTTTGGAACTCTAACGAGACATGAAACCCTGGAGGAAATAAATAAATTTGATCCTGTCAATCGGGGGGCAGTGTCATACTTTTATAAGATCTTTAATAGTATACGTGTAGACACATCCAGGATAAAGAGGGCATGGGAGGATGAGTTGGGGCAACAGCTATCCGATGAACTGTGGGAGGAGGCTTTGAAAAGTATACAGGACTGTTCAGTCAGTGTCAGACACAATCTCATACAGTTCAAAACATAGACTCAATTATTCAAGGGAGAAGCCGAGCACTTTCTTTACTAGCGTGTCTCCAATTTGTAATTGTTGTCAGGCTGCTATTGGTAACTTGACACACTCCTTATGGTCATGTGCTCAGCTTCACGCATTTTGGAAGAAAATTTTTCTTTTTTTTTCGACAGCTTTTGGAAAGAAATGGGACCCAGAACCACTTATTGCCATCATCGGGGTCTCCAGTGCTATGCGACCAGCCACTAAAAATGAGAAAATGGCTGTTTTGTTTGGTACGGTGATTGCTAAAAGGTTGATTTTGAGATTTTGGAAAATGGACTCTGTGCCCACATTTGATCTGTGGTTGGGGGAACTAGCAAATACTCTGCATCTGGAAAGACTGAGATAATACAATGAAGATAAAGTCAATGTGCTTGAGAAAATGTGGGACCCTGTACTAAAATTCCTTCAATGAAAAACTGTTAGTGACAGACCCGCCACTGCTTACTATCTTGTATATCAATTTGTGATGTATTGACCATGTTGTCTTGACTGTGTAAGAGTTTTATGATGTGCCGATTTGTGTGGGTAAGGGCTGGGCGGGAATTTGATTTGTTATGTTAATTTATGTATGTCAATTTGGAAACATTTAATAAATAAAATAATCTTTAAAAAAAAAAAAAAAAAAAAAAAGAGCTATTAGCTGAAAGCACATCTCAGCATGGTGTGAAGTGTCTTTAAAGACTCATCATCTGTTGTGTTCATCTTTAAAACAAATGCAGTGTATTCCAAATGCTTATGCATGCACTCACATTCATTTGTCTCAAGTGAAGAGGCGCTACAGTTTATTTTTTACATGTTTTATTTTATTTTTTTTATTTGACCAAGCTTGTAATTTGTTCACAAAACATCTTGTTTTGTAACCAGATGTGCGACTAAAGCTACACGACGAAGGTGAAGATACTGCTGCCTCTGGATTTACTCACCAACAAACAAGTGTGGCTCTTGGAAAGGAGACAGCTGTCATGGTTATACTGTCACAACTTTTCATTTTCTACAAATACAAGAAGAGTCTTTCACATCTTTCACAGAATTGTGTTTTTGTTGTGGTTTATTTGTTTTTGTGTTTCCATCTCAAAAACAATTATTCAGACCTAGTTGTATTATTCAGGCTCGCACGAGGCTTAAAGCTCTCACACTCACCTATTGTAAGATTATAAAAGTACATCAACTTTAAAAAAAAAAAAAAAAAAAACATTGTGCTTGTTTGTGACAAATTGCACACAAATCATATACTGCAGCAGTTTACATTTACAATACTTTTTACAATACTAACCAGAGTTAATTCTTAGAAGTCTGAAGCAGCAAATGCCAAAATAAATCACGATTTGTCTGTTAAAACATGTCATTATTAAAAATTACTGACCATGCAAATAAAAACCGATATGAAACCATAAACACCTGATAGGAAACTTCAGTAACACCAAAAGTTCAAAGTTGCCAAGACTCAACATTGTTGAAGTAATGCTAAAATAAAACTTAATACAAAAATGTCTTTTTTTAAGTTTTAGTTAAATTGACTGCTTTCTTCTTGCATCTAAATTGGTGAAGGATCGGTGTGACGGGCAGATTTCCAGAGCAAAAAGTTAATCACGTGGATTTTTTTGTCTGAAGTTTAGATTTTACAGCAGTCTGTAAGTTCCCTCCATGTTGAAATACAAACACTGCAGAGGGGACTTTTGCTCTCCCTACACTTTCTGTGCCAAGTCTGTTGAACTGTGCCTTTAAGATTCTGTTGGCTGAGCAGCATCAGTGAGTGTGATCAGAGTTGGAGATGTTCTGTACAGAGGAAGATGAATCGAGTCCGAGCAGCGTTCCTAGATAGGACTGCTCTCGATGGTCCAGCATGTGATCCTGCCTCACAGGGTGGACAATGTTGCCTGGTTGGGGGGTGAGGGTGTACTTCTCTAAGAAGGCCATGTCTGTAGCCTGATAGCCAGAGTTCTGCTGCTGTCCTTGAGTCTGCATGCTAATGACGCTGTGAGTCTGCGAGGAGTGAGATGGGGGTCTGTGAGCAGTCAGGTCACCCTGCGCTCCTCCTGTCATCTGGACAGGAACTAAAGTGACGGGTACGCACACATTTGCACCAGCAGGGCTGCTCTGGTGGCTCGACTTCGGTTCGGTGTGGTATGTCTTTGAAGTTTCCTCAAAAGTAACTGAGACTATTTTGTTCTCGCCGAGCGTGCCGAGAGGCTGCTCGTTAAAGCGGGCGCTGTGCACGTGGTCGACATGGTACTTGAGCTTGTCTTTTCTTTTAAAGGTGGCGCTGCAGTGGGGACAGTTAAAAGGACGGACGTCTGAGTGAATCACCATGTGCTTTGTTAAAGTCTTCTTGATCCGAAATGTCTGATGACACTCAGGACATCTGTGCGGTTTCTCACCTGTTACACAGAAAGACAGATATTCACGTCTACTGCACTTTTGCTTTTAGTAATAATCATTTTCTGTTTTGATGTCCCCTGCACCACAACACTGTTTATAGAAGTTTCTTTTGTCATCACTTTCCCAAACCAAAAACAAACAGTGGTCGTGTTATAGTTTCCGCATTAAGGAATCTGCTAGGATCATGATGGAGTGACTTAAAATTCCACATCAGACGCTGAGCGTGGAGCTCCGTGCAGATGTACCTGCCAGTTTTTTGATACCGCACAGACACGTTGACGGGATTTGGAGCAGGATTCAGGGGAGAATGACAAGAATGTCTGCAGCCGTCTGTGTCTGCATCCACAGCTCAGTATAATCTCCACTTGAGAAGTTACTCGTGTTTAAAGGATTGAGTTTAAAAAAAAAAAATTAGCCTAAAAACACTTTCAAGGATCCATTTAAAAAAAAAAAAAAAAGTATTCTAACTACTTCTTTTCTGATTTCTGTGCTTCCTTACCTGAGTGAGTCCTGAAGTGCATTTCTAGACTTGACTTCCCTTTAAATTCTTTCTTGCAGACCTCACACTGATGTACAGCAGTTTTATACCTGAGAGGAAAAAAAATCACCATTAACACTGAAGAAGAAAAAAAAAAAAAAAAAACACTTGCCAAACTCTCTGGCTAAACTGGAAAGGCAATGTAGAGAAAACCTGTTGGCAGTAACACCACCACTATTCCCACACTAGTACTACACTAGAGAACAAGCCTGTGGTTTGAGTAACATACTTCTGCCAAACTTTCTCCCCCAAATGAACACTTCTGTAGTGGACTGTCAGGTGATCGTGGCGCCTGAAGCACTTGCCACATTCCTCACACTGGTGTGCTTTCTCACCTGTAATAGAAATGGGCAAAATTAAATATTAATATTGATTTTTCACTGTACTGTGTGATTGTGTGGAGACAAAAATCAAACATTTTTATGCTCACCAGAGTGTATTTTCTGATGTTTGGTCAGGTGATCGTGGCGTATGAAGGTTTTCCCACATACATCACACTCATAGCGCTTGTCATCATGGTGGACTCTCAGGTGAAGCCTGTCCAAGAAACAGTTTGCTCATTATAGACAAATCTATCTATGACAAAACCATTTTAATAGAGTTTAAAACTTTTGCAAATCAACAGCGGCCTCACTGGACCCACCTGTAGGAGCTGCCGTGACGGAAACTTTGGCCACAAATACTACAGAGGTGAGGTTTCTCTCCACTGTGGATCCTCAAGTGCTCCTTCAAGGTTGTCCTGTGACGAGAAAACTCAGACATGTTTATGTGTGACTGGGAATGTCAAAATTAAAGGTCCATTTTTTGATAATAACTAATAATTACTGCATTACATTGAGACACTCCTACATAGAAAATGTGAGAAACTCATTAACAGCCCACAGGCAGATGTACCTTTCCCTTACTGATTTCCCACAAACAAAGCAGGTCCATTTTCTTTTGCCTCCATGGGTGCACTCGATGTGCCTCTTTCTGTTACCAGTGTCATTAAACTGACGACCACAGATCTCACATGGAAAGGGACCTGAAAATGAAACAGGATGAAAGTTCTCATTATGTGATGTACAGTACACCATTGCTACATTAATATTGTTACAAAACTATGTACAGTACTGTGGAAAGGTCTTGGGCTTCAGCCAATCCCAGCTGTCATAGGGCTGTCGCAGGCCTAACATATACAGACAACCAGTCACGATCACATTCACACCTGCAGTCAATTTAGAATCACTAATCTAACCCCCTTACATGTCTTGTTTGGACTGTGGAAAGAAGTCAGTGCACCTGAAGATAACCCACACTGACACAGGGAGAATCTCCACACAGAAAGGCCCCAGCTTGGATTTGAACTCAGTGCCTTCTTGCCATGAAGTGACCGTGCTAAGCACTGCACTACCAACTTAGTAAAGAACCAATTTTGCATTGTATCTTTAGGCACTTTGTTACTAGCAGCCACAAAAACATATATTGTTCCAATTTCTTTTGTTGAATGTACACACAATGCCAAAGATAACAGTGTTTGCAGGCATAAAAATAATATTTTTGTACCAATAAGGTGATTCCTAAAGAGCTATTAGCTGAAAACTTGGCATATCTCAGCATGGTGTGCATTGTGTCCTTAAAATTTTTGAGGAAACTGGACAAGTTAAATTTGAAATCTTTGGTTCAAATCACTGTCATTATGCACAGAGGAGGTCAGGAGAGAGGTCCAACAGTGAGTGTCTACAGCCATCTGTAAAACACGGTGGAGGCTCTGTCATTGTTTGGGGCTTCATTTCAGCCAGTGGTGTTGGAGATCTTGTCAAAATTGAATTATGAACGCAGGAAAGCACCAACAGAGTTTCATCCAGAATGTAACACCATCTGGAAAGCATGTGATTGGCAACAGCTTCAGCATGACAATGATCCCAATACACTGGCAATACAATAAAAGCCTACCTGGGTAGAAAAACACACAATGGAACACTATCAGTCATGGATCAGCTTTCCCAGAGCCCGGACCTCAACATTACTGAAGCAGTGTGGGATCATCTTGACTGAGAACAGAACAAAAGGCAGCCAACATCCAAAGAAGAGCTTTGAATGTCCTTCAAGAAGCCTGGAGAACTATCCCTGAAGACTGCTTAAAGAAATGAGAAGAAAGCTGCCTGAGAGAGTTCAGGCTGTGCTGAAGAATAAAGGTGCTCACGCCAAACACTGACTTTCAGACTTGCTAGAATTGTACAAATAGTGTTTTTGCCTTATATACTACATTTCAATGTGTTTTTGCACATGTTTCAATGACTCACTAAAACCATTTCCTATTCTCCAAACAAACAATAAAGAAATGAATAGTGGTTTGAGACCTTTACCCAGCACTGCACAAGCCTTAGCAGCGCTACAATTACAGCAAATAATGATTTCATTAAAGGTTAAAACCAAAAACTAGATCTTATCTTCTGAATATTCTCTATTTAAATACATTCAAAAGCTGTTTATAATGTTGAAAAATATAAATGACAAAAATGTGTTGATGTGCTCACCTAAGTGGAACTTTTCTTGGTGCTTCAGTCTCGCAAACCTGGATTTGAAGTATTCATCACAGAAGGAGCATTTAAAAGGCCGGTCCTGGCTGTGCAGAATCATGTGCTCCTCCAGATGAGGCTTACGGGTGAAGGTCTTCAGACAGATCTGGTACAGAGAGTTCAAAGGTTACAGGTAGGATTCATTTATCATTATCATCATATAAAACCTGTGGGTGTAATCAGGAGTATTTCACAGTTATACTAGTATAAAGATTTTATAAATATCAAATTTGGACACTGATGCTACAGAGAATCAAACTTAAATTCAAAGCGACAGCTGCAGCCTTTGACCTCTCCTAGCACAGACCGTGGAGTCTGCAGCATTGTGGTAAAGTTACAGTTATGGACTGTTTTGGACTGACAAACTAACAAGGTTTAGCCTGCACTTGTCATCTTGAAAATAATGTCATCTTCCTTTCCCATCCTCTTTTTCTTACAAATGTTTCCTCTTCAAAACACAACAACTACATGAGTAGCAAGCAAGACAGATTGTGTGGCAAACTGCACAGAAACACTGTGTGTTTGATGACACCTGTTGAGCTCTCTGAAAAGCTGCATTAGAAAGTGCCTGCCGCTTCAATAAAGTCCAGCTTTCTTTATCCTCCCTCCCCCTCTGTAGGCCTAACACAGTCACTGTAAATAAGTGCTGTATCTTTACTGAGATTTGCATCCATGAATGTTTGACAGAGGTGAGAAAGACTCAAGCATGTGTGAAGAGTAAGCAGTTGGAACCACTGTGGGGAATTCTGGATTGCTGAGTATCTTTAAAGGAACACAGACTGCAGCACATAAAAAATAAACTCGCTCAGTATTATTATGTATTAAATTGCAGTTTAATACATAAAGAATTTAGAAAGCACTTCATTTGGATCTTTAATATTATAGTCATGTAATATATTGTATAAAAATATTGCAAAAGATTTTTGCCAATAACGTGTAAATAATTTTTTTAAAATTCCTCACAGCGCATTTCCAGCCTTCACTCTTCCTCTTCCTCTTGGTAAGGAACTCTTGGACGTGGTCTGGATGAAACCTGACAGGAAAGAGAAGAGACGGGATTATACAGAGCGGCAGCTCAGCTGATGTCTTCTTAGAGATCCAGTAGAGAGAATGAGTGCTGCGCAGATGACATATTTTACCTAAATTCTAACTAGAACTTCCGAAGCACAGCAGAGGCAGCATTTTTCCCAAATGTCAGCAAAATACTGTTAATACTGTTTGATGACACAGTTTCAATCATTTTAATTGTATGTTTAATTTAATCACCGGCCATTCAACATGTAAAATGGTAGATTTCTAATCGCACGCTTCATGACTCTCGTCACCATGAGGCTGATCTTTCTGTTTATTTTTAGCTATTACTGTATATGAATTATCATTAATTGTGGTACACACCATATACACTGTATGTACAATGGATGTTGTGGTATAACTCCTTTCTTTGTACAAAGCGAAGCCAGAATACTTCAGACACAGATGCTACCATATTATGCTGGTGATGTCTGCTTACACATTTACATTTGTTTACCCCGGCACAAATCCTTCTGTGAACATTATGTAAACTTATCACAGAAAGTCAAATTGTCGTGTCTCACCTCCTGACGTGCTTGGCCAGGGTTTTCTTGCTGGCATGGAGTTTGTTGCAGAAGGGACATTTGTGCTCCTTCTTCTGGAAGGGGACATCGCTGGCGTGCTTCTTCTTGTGTACGGTCAGGTTGGACTTGGTGGAGTAGCGCTGAAGACAGATGTCACACTGGAAGGGTTTCTCACCTGTGTGCACTCGGGTGTGGCTCTCGTATTTCCCTGAGAATTTTAGGAAGAGTGCATCAAATAATATACTATAGTGGGAACACATCTGGGTCATAAGATAAACAAACAATAAACATACGCTTACTATGACTACTGACTTTTACACTGAGTGTCCATCAGGTTGAAGGAAATCTGCTGTGTTTCTAAACACAGAAAGGGCCTCAGAAAAAAAATAATAATAATAATTGCATGGCTCCAATAAATACACTAAATTTATTACAAAAAGAAAATCAGCTTATTTTAAATGGGTCAGGTGGGAACTTTTTGGATTTGAGTGAGCTTATATGAAAGGACCCTCAATATCTTGGGCTGCGATGAGCATTTATATCTATATTATGACTGCATGGGCCAAGAACTGAATGACATCATAAAAATATTTCTTAGTTCTAGTCCTATCCTGTTTTCCTGTAAGACAGTACCGTTTTAACAAGAGTAAATAGTTCCCACCTGCACGGTCAAACGTCTTGTCGCATTTGGGGCACTTGAGAGTCTTCTTGCTGGAGGTCTGGATTATGACTGGAGCCAGGCCTTCAGGATACACTGGACTCTGGTTTGAACTTCCTGCTGCTGCTGCATGCAGTTCCACCCCTCCAGCAGTCTGCTGTTCTGTCCTTTGTACATCTGAGCTCTGCAGATCTGCGCTCCTCTCTGCCTCACAAACCTCATCAACTGTCTTCTGAGCAATAATGTCTGCATTCACGTCTCCTCTTTCTTCCTCCTCCTCGTCCACATCCATTACATCATCACCCTGAACTGGTTTAGATGCCTTGTTCACATCCAGTTTGGCTGTCACATCCACTTCCCCTTTTCCTTCCGCTCTGTTTTTGTTGTGCTGCCTTGATGATGCAGGGCTTTGTTTCTCTTTCGGAGTGCTGCTGCAGTACTCTCCATCATCTCTTTTATACTTGGTGGGTGTTCTCCTCCTACGAGCTGATCTCCGGGTGATAGCACTCCTCTGACCTGCCGTCCTCTCTTCTTCAGTTGAGGCCTCCTGATCTAAATCAGTGTGACTCTCAGCTAAGTGGCCCTGATTGGAGTTTTCATGATCGAACAGGGTTCCTTGAACATCGGCTGAGCTTTGGAGATCTGTATCAGCTCCTGACAAGTTACTGCAGGTAGTTTCCACTTTAAATGACCCTCTTGTCTCAGCCTGGGTTTGGATTACACTTACAGGGTGCACTTCACCTTCTTTACATAACAGCTTTAATATATCCATCATGTCCAGGAATCGGGCCGCTTCAGTTAGAGCCGGGACCTCTGTCTCTGCAACAACACACTCAGCGGTGTACAAAAACCCAAGCAGGTGCTGGAAGACAGAGTCCTCCACGTGCTCCAGAGTCACATGAGTTGTTGCAGAAGGGTTTTTGGACAACTCAGCGTGGAAATAGCTGCTCCCGTAGGCCAACACCGCCTTGTGGGCAGTGTAGGTCTTCCCACCCACAGACACTGACACGTCGCAGAACTTCTGCCGGCTCCGGTCCTCATTCAAGAACTTAAGGAGGTTGTGACTGTGCTGTGACATAGTCAGGTGTCTGATTTGTGGGGCTGATTCCTGTAATGTTTCAGAGTTTGCTGGGGCGGTGGAGGGGGGTACACAGTCACCATTGGCATTGACCTGCCTGCCCCGTCTGGGACGCAGCATGGGACTAGGCTTTTTCTTCATTGATGTGTCTGCAGGTCTACGAGGAATCCCTGCTGAAAACAAGAGGACTGTCAACAGCGCTGGGACTGAACATGCATAGCTGCTGACTGCTGGGTTTAGATCCACATTTAAAAAGAGGCTGCACAAATTACATGGTATGTAACTGCAACACAGTCATTAAAAAGAAAGCTGACATTAAAGGGATCCTGTTGTCAGTATTTATCATAAATATGCATAAAAAGATGCTCAATAACACCATATTGCTAAGATATTCCTAACGCTAATGCGAAACAGAAAGCTGCCATCGGTTATAAACACTACACTCAACACAACAGAGGGCTCACCAAATGTGAGCTTAGTAACTCTATTGCGCTCCTAAATTCCTAACTGTCAGGGCAAAGGGGCATTTACATATTCGCTCCCCACCTCAAGGACCCCTAACACGGTCTTATCAGTGTGACGGGCGGGCCCCCCTCCGAGGAGAGTGTTGACAAACGACCTCTAACGTTACCCTGGAAGATAACATTTGTACAGACACTTGTTTTAACCAGACCTCTTACCTAAGAGTTACCGGAGACGTAAAGAAAGCACCTCGGACCCTCCAGCTGCAATAAGGAACGTGAGAAATAAACGAAGGAATAATAATTTCCTGACTATCTGCAACGCCCCACCAGACACCGAAACAAGCCGTTTGCTCATTGGCTGTCTCGGCTTTTGTCCTCTAATGGTGCTTTTTATGCGCGTAAACACAACTTACGTTGAAATAAATCTAACAAATACACCAGACGATACCCTTATTGGTTAGCTTTGTATGTAACACGTGGAAAATCAGACACGAAATAAACGAAGAGAGGGGGTGTTTGGTCCCGATTATTATTATGAGCTCATGACGCGACAGCATCATGGGTAATGTAGTCCAAACGCTAATTGCGTACTCATTCGGTTTTTGTTTTATTTATTTTAATCTACTACATTTATTTGATAGATAAATTTCAAGGTTACTTTAAAATTAAGATTCTAACAAAAAAGAAAAATTTGTTGATCATATATAACACATTTTTGTTCAATCACAACAACAGTAGGATTCCATTTCTAAAATGCAAAAGGTTAATGCAAAACTAATAACAATTCAGTGATGAAGATACATAACATGACATAATATGGACAGCGTGATGATGTAGTGGTTAGCACTGCTGCAGCACAACAAGAAGGTCCTAGGTTTGAATCCAGGTGTTGGGTGGATGGATTAGCAACATCTCCAAGGTGTACCCCCACCTGCTGGGATCCAACCAAACCACTGAAATTAGAGGGAAAAATAGGACGGATGGATGATAAAATAATGTAATACTGATAGTGAAAAATGTAATAAAGTAATGCTAGAAGGGCATTTTGGCTGCAGAGTACATTTAAACTTGAAGTATATTGATTAGCAATGACTAAGTTTTCTGGGTTCAAAACCTTCATGAGAGGATGGAGTTCAAGTCTATCAGCTATGGTAGGAGGCTCCATCCACAAACCGTATGGGTGCAAGAAACAGACTAATAAAATATTAGTTTGTAGCACCTCTCAACAATTTGAGAATCACTTCCCAATTGTTACAGTTGTTACAGTTCATCACAGATCAGACACTTTACCTTAGCATTTATAATTGCAGCTTTTTGTGAGAGAAAAATAACTGTATTCAAGTATGGAAAAAATATAGACATGTTATATGTGTGTGGCTACACCAGCCATATTTACTCCCTGTATGACTGCTCTAATGCGATGAAATAAACCTTTACTTTACACGTTCAGTCACAGAACCTAAAAACACTGAGTGCCAGCACAAAGCCTGAGTCAGACCAATGGTAAAATAAGACACACTTCAAGCCCATTAGTCTCACCAAGTACCAAAGTGAATGTCCTCAGGGCTAAATGAATGGTGGTTACGTCAGAGAGATTTTAATGACAAAGATGTTTCCCAGATTAGAAACACTGGTCTCGGTTTGCTTCATTCAAGGACTGGAGCCTCGGTCCAGCCCGCTGCAGCCCGTAGTGCTTCTATGTGCACGTGCATACATGCATTTGTGTTCATGTCCATGTTTCAGGGTATGTATAAATGAACTGAAGGACTTTTTTTTACCTTTATGTGAATTTCAGTTCCCAAACTGAAATTCAGCTGTGCCAAAACTCTGGCATCCCATTGCCATCATTTACATAAGAGTACATCAGAGTTCTGTCTAGGGAACATGTGTGAAGTTGCTCAGATTAGCCTCCTGGATGCACCCCTCCCCTCCCCAACACGTTTAACGTGTAAGACATTTTAAGTGCATTAGCTTAATCCCTCCTATCTGGCATGCAGTGATCCATGCATTTCAGTGAACACATACAAACAGTGAGGACGGACAGTGAAGATGGAGCTGCACATCCAACTATTCTCACCTGTCTTTGACCAAAAATGAAGATCTTGCCAAATATTTAATAGTTTGGAGGATTATAAAGGACAATGTTGAGATTCGGCATGCAGTTGTGGATGCTGTGGTTGCTTTATGCAGGTAAACTTAATACAGTGTGTGTGCTGTAATCACAGATTAATATTATCTGCAGAGTGGTCATTAGTATATTTTGTTATGTTTCTCTATCTTGTTTGCCTCTCTGTTTTATTTTGAACATACACAAACACATGCATAAAAAGTTATAATGAACTGTAATCTCCTCTCCAGACACCGTGTTTACTGAGGACATCAGTGGATGTGAACAGCAGCCATGCCAAAATGGTGGCATATGTGAGAGCCACAGTGGAGGCTTCAGATGCCTTTGCTCCCTTCAGAGTCAAAACGGGCGACTGTACGGTGGGGAGAACTGTGCAATTGCACTTACAGGCTGTGATGAGAACCAGTGTGAGAATGGAGGAGTATGTTCTCCCTTATTTGTGAATGATCAGCACAGTTACACATGCATCTGCCCCGCTGGCTACACGGGCCCTAAATGCCAGACTCCCACTGTTTTCTCATTCGAGTCCAGGGGCTACATGTACATAGAGACACAGCTGCTAGACCAAGAAGCTCCTCTTAATGTCACCTTCAGCTTCAGGACGGGACAACCAGTTGGCACTCTCTTACAGCGTAGGGTGGACAATCTGCTCCTCAGCATCGAGCTGATGCGCGGGCACCTCTGCCTCCTCAGCCTGAGAGGCCAGGGCTCCAGCACGCTGGTTCAAGAGCTTCCAGGGCATTTGTCTGACAGTAAGTGGCACACAGTGGAGGCATCTCTGGGCGGCGTGGTCAGTCTCATCAGGCTGCTATGCACTGAAGGAAGCTGCACCAGAGAGTCCAACGCTGAAGTCCAGCTGCTCGAACAAGCCTCTGCTCTCCCCGAGCCAGGAGCAGTTCATCAGAGCCTCTTCATCGGAGCAGTCAGTGGGAAGTGGACACTGGGCAGGGACGTGGATGAAGCAGGCTACCCTCCTGCTTTTCTGGGCTGCTTCAGAGATGTGTTTGTGGACTCACGGCTGGTGTTGCCGGTTATAGCGCCAGAAGGTTCAGGCATCCAGGCAAACATCACCGTGGGGTGCAGTGACAAAGACAAGTGTGACGACAGCCCGTGTCAGAACCGAGGTCGCTGTGTTAGCCAGGGATGGAGGAGCTACCTTTGTGAATGCCAAAGGCCATATGAGGGAAACAACTGTGCAGAGGGTAAGGCTTGCAAACTATGTAAATTATTTAATTAGATTACATTTCTCAAATAAACTACTTCAGCTCTGTAGCCATCATGTTTCACACAGTGAAACATAACATTGGAGGTCATCTTTAAGGGAGGATTGTCTCAGTCTGAGGCAAAAGGTTATATCCTTTAAGAAGATATAAGTTTCCTCAGTTAAAAGCCCATTTTGGGCTTTTTTTGCATCTTTTTTGTTTAATGGATGAGGTGCAATATAGTGAGATAATGATGCTCTACGGGGGAATCATAATTTAGCTGACGAGAAAATTCGTTTTAAATACTGCGTGCATGCGTGCGTGTGTAAATGCATGCATAAACACAGGTTGATTCAAGTTCAGCCTCGGTTGTCTCTCTGCTCAAGTGTTAGTGGTGAGCTGTTAAGAGAGCCACCCTGCAGGATAAAATTAGTTGGCAGACGTTAAAGGAGCTTACAGAGCCGGCAGGAATAGCAGAGAGTCGAGCCAAACAGCCATGCAGTTAGAAGGTACTCAGCAACACCTGCAGCAAGGATTAAAAAAACGTGGTATTCAGTAATTGACCGGGAATGCCTTCAATTTGCCAGATCAGGGAGTCTTATGGACTTGCGCCATGCTGACGCATTTTCTTTGGCCACCAACTTCAGCTGCTTCTTTCAGTGACCTGTGAGCTCTCGTCATTGTAAAAACAACTGTCAACCTTTGATTGAAGAAATAACTAATGCACAAAACATTGATAACTGTACAACAATCATGTTTTTTTTTTTTTTGCTTAAAAAGCAGGTTAGAGACTATTTGGTGTTAGAGAAGATACTTCCTTTATCTCTAATCTTTTATAAAGACTGGAGAAACTGAATATTTAATCTGCTTTTACTGGGAGATTTTACTGTTCAAAAAAAAAAATTAATTGGCTTCAAACAGAACTGCTGTTCAACTTGCTCTTTCCCTTGTTAAAGTGAAGCTATCTTAAATTTCATGTCATATATTTAACTCTTGGTGAGAAGGTGTAACTAATATTTATAATTTTTTTGTTTGTTTGTTTTTTTACCAAGTTTTGTTTTAGTTTGACTTTCTTGAATATGTCTCTCTCTCTCTTCCCTGTACCCATACAGAATATATCACAGCAAGGTTTGGAAACAAAGACCTGGAGAGTTATGCTGTATTCTCATTAGATGACGAACCAGCTGATACTCTGATTATATCTATGTTCATCCGCACCAAACAGTCCAGTGGCCTCCTCCTTATCATGACTAACAGTACGAGCCAGTACCTCCGCCTGTGGCTGGAAGAGGGCAGGATCAAAGTTCAGGTTAACAACTTTGAGACCCTGGTCGGTCGGGCTGCGGTCAATGACGGTCATTTCCACCCGGTGACTCTGAAGCTGGAAGGAATGGCAGCCACCTTGTTCCAGTCAGCCCAAAACCAGGGCTCTATGCCCATCAGGCTCATCCAAGTCGGTCCTGGGGATATGGTTTATGTTGGAGGGCTACCAGACTCTAGGGCCTCGGCTTCTTTTGGCGGGTACTTTAAGGGATGCATCCAGGATCCCAGGATCAACAGCAAAAGACTGCAGTTCTATCCAATAGCAACTCCAGTAGAATCGTTCAACCTAGAGCAGCTAATCAGTGTTGCAGAAGGATGCAGCAGCGACAACACCTGTGATGTGAGTTATGCATGTGCCATGTTGGTAACACTGCAGTAGAAGACCTACTACTCACTGTGATATCCTGTCTGCACCAATACTGACAGAACTCACTGCGGGGGCACTCTTTAACTGATTGATACTGTCTTCTCTGCATCAGGTCAACCCCTGTCTTAATGGGGGAGTGTGTTACTCCATGTGGGATGATTTCGTTTGCAACTGCCCCCCCAATACTGCCGGGCATCGCTGTGAGGAGGTGAAATGGTGTGAGCTGTTTCCCTGCCCTGCTGCTGCCACTTGTCAGCCCCTTTCTCAGGGTTTTGAATGTAAGTATCCTGGCATCACGATCTGTTGATGCACGATGCCTGTCCTGGAAAAACACAATCAGGGAGTCATAAGACTCTAAGAATGACTATTTATGGCACATACAGGCATTTAAGGAAAAGAATGTGTAAGTCCTTCCTGTAGCACATATCTGCTCCTCGTTTGCATCCACAGAAGAGATCATCTGCATTGCACGTTCCCTTCAGGGCACGCAGTGGTGCAGACACTGTTTTAATTACAGCACCACTGATTACAGGAGGGAACATAGTAGAGGCAGGGATCCTGCATGGGATTCCTCTAAGGCGTGGTAATCCCCGGTCAGATTAACTCTGCTGCCACATGGCTGCGGTAGTTTATGATGATGTGTCTTCTTGGCGATGTCACATGTTCACAGAGGAATTAAAAAAAAGGGGGAAGCAGGTGAAAAGCCGGCACTCCAGCTGTAGAAGGTCACATTGTTTTCAGGTTGCTGTGTGTTGTACAAACAACAGTAACTGTAATTTTTTTCTTCCTAATTGATTTTTGAGTTAATGTGTCATTTAAATAAAAACACACAGTAAGGACAGTTTGGTTACTTCATACTTGATATTTCTGTAATTATGTTTTTCAAATACTTCCATGTACCAGTACAAATTAAGGGGAGTTTATATTGAGGCTGTGCAGCTATTTTTATTACTTTTTTATATTTTTGCAATCAAGTGCTGGATTTCGTGTAACAGATATGAAACTTTCGACCAGAGAGGAGGAAGAACCATGTGGTGGCAGGTTACTCTCCAAGATCTGAAAACAAGAGGCTTTAATGTTCGTGAGGGATGGTGTGTCATATCTTGAGACTGTAATAAGATCACTGAACTTGATCGATGATCTTCCATTTCTCTGCTACAGGCTTGTCTAATGTGACATTTCGGCTTGGAAGCAGCATTTTACACTACCGGAGCAATGGAAAGATCACTCGCAGCCTCACCAGTGTCTCCCTCAGTTTCCGCTCAAGACAGTCTGCTGCTACGCTACTGCATGCACACAAGGACTCAAACTACCTCACGCTCTCTCTCCTAAACTCTCATTTGGTCATGGAGCTCCAGGTTGGGGATGACAAGTACAAGATGTCCATTCAAAGCCAGAGTCAGGTCAGTGATGGAGAGTGGCACAGTGTGAAGCTCAGCATGGCGACCGGGGCATCAACCTCCAGCTGGATCATGGCTGTGGATGGAGGACAGGAGGGAATAAGCACGGCCCAAACAGCTGTGAGGGACCTGGAGTTTCTTAGCAAGGAAGCAGATATCTTCCTGGGTGGTCTAAACCTGGACACTGGAGTGGATCTGTCTGGCTGTCTGGGTCCTGTTGCGATTGGGGGGCTTCTTCTCCCTTTCCTCTTGGACACAGAGCTGAACCTCCCCAGACCTCAGGAGGAGCAGTTTGTGAGGATAAACAACAATGTTGCTCCACAGTATGGCTGCTGGGGAGCCAGCGTTTGCACGCCTAACCCTTGCAGGAACGAGGGTGTCTGCAAGGACCTGTTCGACCTGCATCGGTGCACGTGTTCCTCCGAGTGGACGGGCCCCTTGTGTCAAGACCCGACAGACCCCTGCACCTCCAGCCCCTGTGTCTACGGCCACTGCATCAACCTAACTGGAGGGTATAAGTGTGTGTGTGAGCAGGGGTACAGTGGTGAACAATGTAACGTAGAAGTCAATATGTGTGAAAAGAGCAACTGCAGCCACGGCGCCACGTGCCTTAAAGGCTTCCACACCTACTCCTGTCTCTGCCCTCAAAATATGACCGGCCAGTACTGCGAGTGAGTTCTACAAGAGTTGATTTCAATGGCACCAAAGATAGCACACACCTAAAAAAAAAAAAAACGCCAAAAAGCTTTAGAAATTGTACTGATTTATAAACTTCTCTCTTACAGCGAGAAACTCCCTGAAATCCCATGGTACATTGAGACCAATCCGTGAGTGTTTTTAAATCAAATTTAACTCACTTCACCAAACCAAGTAAACAACAAATCAGCCATTTATGAATAAAACAGCATTTACTTTCTCTTTTCTGTTGTCCATTCAGACTCCCTCAGTTGCCTGTGTCTACATGCACGGGTACAAGGTGGAACTACAGCTGCTTTAATGGAGGAAACTGCTCCAAGGCTGAAGATGCTTGTTACTGCCTGCCTGGTTTCACAGGACAGTGGTACGACATGAATAATGATGTTCAGTTTATGCACACTTAACCACTCCATGCGGTCTTACAAATCCATGTTAGGGTAGCTGCTGCCCCCAAGTGGCCACAAAAACCAAAACAGTTATTACCCAGTTATATTATAAGTTTGCCAATCGTATCACTGCATTTCTTTTCTCTTTTTTATCAATTTTCCTTTCAGGTGTGAGAAGGATGTGGATGAATGTGCTTCAGACCCGTGTATGAACGGAGGCTTCTGTGTCAACTATGTGAACAGCTTTGAGTGTGTGTGCGATATAAATTACTCAGGGATACACTGCCAAATAGATGTCAGCGACTTCTACTTGTATCTCTTCTTGGGCCTGTGGCAGAACCTCTTCCAGCTCGTGTCCTACCTTGTGATTCGCCTCGACGATGAGCCGGAAATTGAGTGGGGATTCCAGATCAATGATTAGGCCGTCTTTATGACGAACAAAATCGGACCTACAGTAGCTCGATGTAGAGGGTCCCAGGAGTACCTGCATTAATCCACATAACACCTGCAGGTTTTGCATGATCCATGTTGCAGATACACAGCTGTTGGTTTCAGTGTGCACTCCTAAACATGACACTTTCATGACCATTTAAAGATTTTAATGACAAAGTTTTTTTTTAATCTCAGCTTTACAGCAAGCTGTCAACACAAGGAGTGAGTCCTCAAGACCAGAAGAAAGGTGGAACGGTGGCAGTTTATATACAATGTGTGTGTAATTTATTTCATTTAGTATGCTGACAGGGTCAGGGATAGAGATGTGTCTGTTGCGAACAGGTGTATTTGGTTATGTGGTATTGAATATTAGCATTGCACCATGTTTATGAGGGTATATGTATCTGGTTCTCATACTGAAAACCACACACTAGAGAGCTCTTTGTGTGCCTTAAAGATCCACTTTCTGATCTGTGACAGCTTTTCTATCAGTGTTTTTTTTTTGTTCAGGGATTCATTTTCATTCAGTTATAATCGAGTGGGTATTGGTGAAATTCCAATATATGTAACTAGGACATATTTATAAATATTTATGTAAACTGAACTAAAATAAGTTGCTCTGCACGCAGTGCATACAGTACCTGTTATTTAAAGTTGTTCTGTTATATATACAGTGGTGGATGTTCATGTCAAATATGGATAAAGACAAATGATGTTGTCAGCAAATGTAAAACTGTCAAAACACCCACACTGAGTGTTTTCTACTCTTGGCACCGTGTGATGTCAGAGAGTGGATATTCCTAATATGACCATCAGGCACACAGCCCGCCCAAGAATTGAACTGATGGGCTGCAAAACTCCAATATAATCTGCATCATACTGAACTATGAATAATCCAAATCTACTCTGGTAGAGTCCAAAAAACAGAGATGGAATGAGATGGAAAATGAGCATTAAAGGTCACTTTATGGGAAAAAAAAATGAAATAAATGTGAAGTGTTTGGAAAACAGCTGTTTTTATTTAAACCTTTTATATACATACTTCTCTTTTGAAACAGACACATTCAAGAAAACACTATTTCATTTCAGTCACCTGGCGATAACAGCTCAATTATCATGTCAATAATGGTGCTGATAAGATGTAGACATTTAAACAGAAAATTAAAACCGCAAGAGGTGATATCGGGCCCTCGCACTCCCCACGCATCGACCTGTGGTGTTCGTCGACCCGTGCCGCACTCGGAGGTCTTGTGATCGTGATGGTGTACAGAAGGTCTGTAGAAAGTTGAATTCTTTTATAGGAAAAGATATCTTTTGCTCTCCACATAGACACAATGGAATATTTGGGGGTGTGGTCACGGCTCCAGCATGCAAAATAGGGCATGGGTCTGATTGACTTTTTTGATCAGGATGATGTCAAGAATGTTGAAACAAATTTTCATACATTTCCGAGAAACTAAGTTTGTGGATGCTATACAAAATTTCATTTGCTTCTGTAGGGGGTGCTCTTGCAGATATAGCCTTGAATCCACAGTTATGGGTTCAGAGTGGCTGTGTACATGAGTGTTTACATTTTCAGGCAGATCGGGCAAAGCATGTACGAACACGTGCCCAAACAATTTTGGTCGTGATTGAGAAAAATGAAGGCTAACTTCAATGGCCTGGTGTGACAATACTGTAATATTTTGTCAAGATTTCCACAATATTTGATGGGCTCCTCGTCTAGATGATGTGGAGCCATTTTGGTCTCACTGGGTAAAATGCCCTAGGAGGAGTTCGTTCAAATACCAGGCATGGAAATGGCAAAAATTGACACCTTCAATTGAAGATGGCTGACTTCCTGTAGGGTTTCGGGTATGGGTCCAAGAGACTTTTTTGTACGTCTTAGGATGTTACATGAGTGTGCACAATTTCAGAGCTGTAGATAAAATGTAGCTCTGGGGCTAGCTAAAAAACATGCTATTTTATGATATTTCAAGCTGCCACTAGGTGGCGCTGTAACGTTTATGGACTTTATGCATATCAATGTGTTCAGGGCAGGAGGCTTATTAAACTGATGAGGATTTTCTAAGGAATGGTGAAAGATATTTTCATGTATTTCAGAGCAAACCTAATTCTGTGGACGGTCATACAAATTTTCGTTTTCTTCTGTAGGGGGCGCTATTGCACCTACAGTCTTGAATCTGTAGTTATGGATTCAGTGTCATTGTGTACATGAGTGATTCAAATTTCAGGCTGATTGGACAAAGCATGTGCGAACGAGGGCACAAACACTTTTGGTGGCAACAGAGAAAAACGAAGGCCAAATTCAATAGCCTGATGTGACAAGGCCGTTTAATATTTCAAAAAGATTTCCACAATATTTGATGGGCTCCTTGTCTAGATGATGTGGAGCAAATTTGGTCTCACTGGGTAACATGCCCTAGGAGGAGTTCGTTCAAATACCAGGCATGGAAATGGCAAAAAGTGACACCTTCAATTGAAGATGGCCAACTTCCTGTAGGGTTTCTGGTATGGGTCCAAGAGACTTTTTTGTACGTCTTAGGATGTTACATGAGTCTGCAAAATTTCAGAGCTGTAGATAAAATGTAGCTCCGGGGCTACTCAAAAAACCAGCCATTTTCTGATATTTCGAGCTGCCACTAGGTGGCGCTGTAATGTTTATGAACTTTATACATATCAATGTGTTCAGGGCAGGAGGCTTATTAAACCACTGAAGTTTGAGGCAGATTGGGTAATGTGTCTTTGAGTTACAGCCCTTTATGTCTTGATGGTGAAACATCAAACTTTGCCCTCCCGCCAGGGTCACGCCTTTTGGCAAAAGCTCACAGTTTTTAAAACAGTGTAAGCCCAACTCCTTAAGGCTTTCCAGGGCAAATTTGAGATGATTCTGCTCTATCACTGTGGAGCTGGACCTCAAAGTGTAAAACATGAAATTTCCTGTTACCACTAGGTGGCGCTGCGACTGTTATTAAATATTGTCATATGTATGTATTCAGGACCGGATGCGTATCCTACTGAGAAAGTTTGATCCAGATTGGATTATGTAGGTATGAATTAGAGCCAATCAAAATTTCATGGCGAATGATCAAAATTCAGGGGGGCATAAGGGCCACGCCCCCTGGTCAAAAACTCACCATTTTTTAAACGTAGATTCCCCTTTGTGTGTAGATGAAACACACCAAATCTGAAGTTGATAAGTTCTAAAACCTTTGAGTTATTAGAGAAAGTCTGAAGGGTGCAAATCGCCAAATTTCATGTTTGAGTCAAAATGGCCGACTTCCTGTTGGGTTTAGAGCATGGCTCCAAGAGGATTTTTTGTTGCTTATGGATGTGATACATATGTGTACATCGCCAAATTTGCATGTTTGAGTCAAAATGGCCGACTTCCTGTTGGGTTTAGAGCATGGCTCCAAGAGGATTTTTTGTGCGTATGGATGTGATACATATGTGTAGCAAGTTTCATAAATGTATGTGAAACACAGTGGTGGGGCTGGACTTTAGGGGGCGCTACTGAGGCATTTTGGCTGGCCCTTGCCCGAGGCCATTAAAATACGTAAATTTTCACCAGGTGTGATGCATGTGCAAAGTTTCATGAGTTTTTGAATATGATAAAGCCCCCAAAAAGGCACGTCTTTTGCCTGAATAAAAAATAAAATAAAATAAAATAAACGGAGCAAATACAATAGGGCCTTCGCACAGTTCGTGCTCGGGCCCTAATGAGTAGCATCTGTACGAACACAGGCCAGGACAGATTTAGTAAGGCTCTTCTGGTGGCTCCGGGTAAAACCACTTTCCTTCCTTTAAAAACATGCCTGATTAAATATTTATCATATACAGTAGTTACAAAAAGAACCATAGTTTAACCTGACCAGTGGATAATATTTTGCAGCAGGGATCATGTATTCATATTATATGTACAAGATGTAAGGCTGCTGTGGAGCTGCTAACACAATGACACCATACACAACGGACAAACTGCTTTCTTCATAATTAGAAGCTGCATTTATCATCACCAATACATACATCCCACGAGTTAATGACTCATCAGTCCTGTTCATGCAGCTTACAATCACAGAGCTCTTTGTAGATCCTCTTTCGTATCTTTGGTATGTCCTTTTGTGAGAAGTGGAGGGGTCTTGTCAGAGCAAGGCATCGAGAATACTGTCAAAGAGAGATTTTATGTAGTGAGGAAACAGCGGAAGCATATCTGAAACAATAATGCAGGCAAGCAAAGTTGCATATACCTCCAAAACAAAAACTCCACAGTCATTCTCGTTGGTCTGCTGGGGGATTTCCTGTGAAGGACAGCAGGGGGAGACAACGCATCACATCAGTTCAAACGGGTAACGGTTTAAGCTTCCACGTGGCGTCATTTCAGGACAGCATACCTCATCAAATGCCACCGTCCACCCACTTTCAAAAGCAGTTTGCTTCTTTTCTTTTGCTTCTGACATCAAGTATTTCAGGATGTTCTGTTGAGAGGAAAACATTCAGAAAAAAAACTCCACATATTTTGTTCAAGTAAATGCATGCATATGAGGTTTAAAATTACCCTTGCAACTTTCTGGAGTGCGTTCCCTTGAGAGTCGTAAAGACAGATTTTCTTATTGACAATGTCGGCTATCACCAGACACCAGTGAACCTCCAGATGGATGGGCACCAAAAGAAGGCTCTTAGAAAACAAATCCACCTGGACGAGAGACACAAGGTTACAGCCGCTCAGTCTGCCTCCTCTTTATTTCTCAAGTGAGACACTTTAAAGAAACAAAAGTTATATTGGTTCTTTTTCTTCTGGGAAAAAAAATGACAACAAATCAGACAGGCTATCATATCACTTCCATCTAAGACCTCACCTGCTTCGTCCATCGCTTAACACCATCATATCCTTTGGTCATGAGCTGCCGGTGGAAGAAGCTGTTAAGAAAATGGACCTGAAAGTGGAGACAAATGGACGTCATCAGATTATCAGAAACACTCAGAGTGAAAAGGTCTTGGATCAAAGATCACTTACAATGTACTGTTGAAGAAACTGGATAAATATTGTGACACAGTCTACATCAGATCAATTTCTCATAGTATCCATAGAGGTAGTGTACAGCACTGTGGGGGCCATATTTTTCCATTAATTAAAAAAAAAAATAACAGCAGCTTTGAGTTCACAAGTCTAATAAAACTTTGCAGAAGCGAAAACAGTCATCACGTCCACTGAGTACAAAGTCTATTTCAGATATTTGCTAAAATAAAGCAAATAGATCGATGGTTGAAACGTAGCAGCAATACAGCATTTTTTTTTTTTTTTTTTTTTTGCGAGGTCTCCTTCCTGTAACGACTGATCAAAACAAAAACTGTACCTGGAACAGAGTTTGATCCCTGCAGTTACCTCTGTGCTAATTAAAATATAATCACTGAAACACAAGCGCCCGTTTCACACCAAATGTTAAGTACCTTATCAGAAAGATTCAGTTGAGTAGAAGTGCCTTAAATTTAGCAGTAGGTTTTTAAATGTAGCATTTCTGTATTTTTTAGTTACAAGTTTGCTGTTTAACAGATACTGCTCAAAAAAATTAAGGGAACACGTAAACCCTGCACTGTTATTTGAATAAAATATTAAAGCTATTTGTTGAGACAACGATCAAATCAGTCAGCGGAAACCACAATTATCAGTCCTTCAATTCAAAATCAGGCTGATCCACCTTGCATCATGAAGTGGATCTGCAATGTTTATGTCCCCACATGCTTGCATGCACTCCCAACCAGGAATGGGCATGCTCCTCATGAGACAGCTGCTGTGATCTCCTGGATAGTCCGGGTGTGTTGGAGACACTGACAGATAATGTTCCAAAAGGATCAAAGTAGATTCAGGCTCAACTCAATTCAATTTTGTTTCTATAGCACCAAATCACAACAGTCACCTCAATGTGCTTTAAACTGTAAGGTAAAGACCCCACAATAATTACAGGTGTGGAGAATGTGAGGGGCCAGTCAATGGCATCAGTGTCTTCATCATCCAGAACACCCACCACACTCTGGCTACATAAGGCCAGGCATCGTCCTGGACAAGGAGGAACCCAGGGCCCGCTGCACCAGCAAAAGGTCTGACAATTGATCTGAGGATTTCATCCCCCTTCTGGTGTTCTCTGGCAGCAAATGCCAATCATGCTGCTTGAGCACGGGTCCAGCTAAAGGACATCAGGTACTCATGCCACCCTCATAGAGAGTAGCTTCCTGGGGGTCATTCTGTGGGGCTCTGGCAGTGCTCCTCTTTTTCCTCCTAGTACAAAGGAGCAAACACTGGCCTGTAACTGGGTTGATGCCCTGTCCAGCTCTCCTCATGTAACAGCATGTCTCCTGATATTTCCTCCACACTCCTAAAACAGTGCTGGGAGACAAAGCCAGCCTTCTTGCAACGGCATATATGGATGTACCATCCTGGAGGAGCTGGACTACCCGTGCCACCTGAATAGACTGCAGTTCAATTCAATTCAATTTTATTTATATAGCGCCAAATCACAACAAACAGTCGCCTCAAGGCGCTGCGGGTGCTGTTTCATGTCAGCAGCAGAGATGAGAACACTAACAAAAAGCCAAACGAGACAAAAACCAGTCAGGAAGGATCAGGAGAGAGCAACGGTGTATGGCCCCACCTGCAAAACCATTCCTTTTTTGTTTTGTTTTTTTGCATGATTTCAAGTTCATAATAATCCTCATTATCTTATACTAGGCTTTATTGCAGCCCTACAGTCGCTGCTCGGTCTGAAACTAGCTATTTTTCATCATTTTAACAGTAGATAAATGATAGGAAATACAGAAAAGTGTTAATGTATTATAAAACATTCCAGCCCCTCTAATTAATAACTCTGGTATTTAGAATTCTCCTCTCCTTTGGTGTTCCAAACAGATGTTGGAATATACAGAATTCCAACATCTTTAGAACTTCATTTATTCAGTTGTTTAATTACCTTGTGATGGGAAGACTCCATGATCAGTTCCCCATACATGTTCATGACCTTCATCAGAAACAACAAATGAATACATCCATCTGTTACATTCACACTCGTGTAAATCTTTCCATTCAAAAATCAGCATCGAATGCTTGCTGTGATGATAATAACCTGGTCGTTGAGCCAGTTCTGATCAGCCAGTGTCAACAAATCGTCCAGAGTCAATGTGTGTTTCTTGTAGAGCACCTGAAAGCGTAGGACAGGCTTCTGAAGGATCACAGCTCGGTATCTGATAACTTCAGAGAAGATTATGTTTTTCCTGTACAGAAACAAAAAAAATCTTTACAGATCCCACTTAGAAATCTCCCACCCAGTCTTTAAACCCAGGTAGAATGAAAACAGGACTGCTTCTAAGTCAGGTTTTAATCGTGCACAGTCACACCATATGAAGACAACAGAATTCTGACTTCGGATTTACCTGTCACTAAAATCAGTGTTAAATTTCCCCTTAAGATGTCTCAACAAGTCACTCTTATGTAGTGGGATGAAACTTCCATATTTCCTGTAGAAGTCCTCAAGAAATTCTAGAGAAACACAGAGACACTGTCATCCCAGCAGCCCCGTGAAAAAAGAAGAACACCAAAAGTTAACAATGTACATACCATGGATGTCCTTTGTCAGCGCATTCAGGCTGACATCAACCTCAGGGGATATTGACTTTTTATTGCAGACTCTCTCATAGTCCTGACCTGGAGTCACAGTAGTCTGTTGTGATTGGCCGTCAACCTCGAGCCTCTGTGCTGGTATTGTCCTGTTCGGTCTAATCCCTTTGTATGTGTTACTGTCTGTATTCAGTAGGGGTTTGGCAGAGTGACAATGTCTTAAAGGGTCTATAATTTCACAAAACTGTACCAATGATTCTCTAGGTATGGTCTGACCATCGGTCCCTGCAGCAAAATTTGTTTCCTTATCCCGGTTCTGCAAGCAGTTGGATGAAATAACGGCTTCTGGCAGAGTGTCAGATTCATTCAGCTTCTGCAGACAATTCTGCTTTCTAATGGCATCCTCTGATCCTCCAGTATCACACCCAAGAGATGACAAAAAGGTAGATGTTTTTGTTAGGGAATTTTCTGCATTTAGCGTGTGGTAGGCTGAACCTTTCCTTTTATTTTTCCGCCTCTTTGAACTGAGATTCTGGCCTGAGCCACGGCTGAAGCGTTTTTTAGCTCTGAACATCGCCAAATGGCACTTTTCTCTCCACTTCCTCCACATCCAAAGCTGTAATTTACAATACAAGCGCCTCTTGTCTCGCCTGGACATATGAGAGACCCCATTGCTTAAAGACCTGGATCTCTTCCTCCCCTTCTGCTGGTTCTGTGCTCGGTGCATCTGTCAGAGAGTGAACGTCTTCTGGAGAGCCAAGGAAGAGCCAGACGGCTCAAATGCAACAGCAGCAAATCTGGATTTTATTTTTGCTTTTCTGCATCAAGGACATACATGGTTTCCGAGCCATGATCTGATGTCACACATATGAGACAGACACTACAGCGGCTACCAGACTGGGCAGTTTCTCCTTTAAGTGGAAAGGTGAAGTAACATAGGATGATGAGGTCTGAAGAACCCACAATTTGACAGAATTTTCACAGCTTACTCGGGGGTCCTTGCCTTGGCTTTGGAGTCCGAGCATCTGCTGCAATACAGAACAAATGGTAAATGGACTAGCTCTTAAATAGCGCTTTTCTACTCAGTCAGAGCACTCAAAGCGCTTACACAACACGTTTTACATTTACCCATGCACTCACATTCATACAAGCACTTCCATGTTTCTACTAAGCTAAGTGCTTTTTTTAATTAACTAACATTCACACACATTCATACTCCGACAGGACGGTCGGAGAGCAACTTGGGGTTAAGTATCTTGCCCAAGGATACATTGGCATGTAGCCTGGAGTAGCGAGGAATCGAACCGCTGACCTTCCGATCAGTAGGTGACCTGCTCTACCTACTGAGCTACAGCCACCCCAACAAGTGTTTATTACACATTAGTCTCACTGTGATCAAAATGTTTTAATAACAGATCTGATTACACAAATTCCCAAAACAACAATAAACCAATCATTGGCTGAATTCTGCTAAGTGAAACTACTCTGCTGCGTTGTATGTACAGTGAAGCGCAAACTGCTGATTGAATGTGAACTTAAAGTAAAAGTTTGGATGCAAGACCCTGCAGGTGCGTTACAGACCTGCCTGAAGGCGTGCATGCGTAGCACATGTCCCACGTACAAAGGCGTGCTACCAAACACACATTCTACTAACAGTAACATCTAATTACCTCCGGGCTGTCAGACCGGGCAGGGCTCGCTGTTTCGCCCGCCTCGACTTGCTTTCTTCTAGACACGTGTTTCCAAGCACTGAGCCTTGTTAAAAAAAAACGCTAACTAGCTCGGTTTGAAGACACACAACAACTGGCTGCAACAAATGGTGAGCAGCTAGCCACACACTCCCGCAGCCGCACCGTTTCTGCCTCGTTTGGTTCAATGAAACCCCCGAAGCAGAAAGAGTTTTTACCGGACACCTTTTGTCTACGCGTAGCTTCTAAAAAATTACAGTTTTTTAATTTCAAGACACGATGTTCGGAGCTAATTACCTACAGCATACTTAGCATCCAGGGTAGCCGATGGAAGATTGGATCATGCAGACGGACGCAACGTGAGGGACGCCTTGCTGTGATTGGTTGTTAGAGTTTGGGTGGATCCAATCAGTTGACCTTTAATAGTCACGTGTAGCATGCGTCACTCTCAGCTTGACCAATGAAAAATAGCTTTTCTTCTTTGTTATACGTCAGTTTAGACGCACGCAGGTATTACTACCCTCTGCAGGCAGCTGATCATATTCTTGGGTATAACCCAGCGGCATGTGTTGTTGGCTCTCATGTTGACAGAACATTTTACTCATAGAAAAACAACCTGACAGTCTTTTCAGCGTTTTTAATGTCATACATATTGAATCTTTTAGGAGGACACTCACATAACCCGGCTAGATACATCCTCAGCTGTCTGCATGCATTGCTCTAAACAGTAGATAAAAGACTAGAAGTTCTTCTTTCCTTTTTTCTATCGCTCTGACCACTTTTAATTAATGCTGTCTTTTATTTTGCTTCTCAGTTTTACCATCCACCATCCATTTGTGATTTTTTTCTTCTTGTCTTTAAAGTTGATCTTGTTATATTATTAAACCACTGAATGCAGAGGAGCTCAGAAGAGTCCAGTTTCACAGCCTGACATTTCAACTCTAATCATCTCTCATTAATAAGGACAAAGCTGCAGCGGCATCAGAATAAATTACATCTTTGTGATTATTTGCCATTTGTTTGGCTTCCCATCTTCTGCAGCCATCGACTATGAAATGATCACCAGAATCCCCGACTAAAACTAAAATAAACATAAAAATGAGAAGCCAGACAAAACTGTACAGTTACTCACGGTCATGTCAGATAGCACTCCACAACCACCTCTTATTCCTCCACTTTTTACTCTCTTCCATATCATTTCATTTGTTTTAAAAGTAGGTGGGAAAATTTTAAACTATTTGCAGTTTCAGGAGAAGTCAGCATTGCAGCAAATAGCCAATATTCTGAGTACCTCTAAAAATCATCAACACTGCTGAGAGTTTTTGCTCTCTTTTCAATCAATGTTTTTAACGCTCCTGAAAAAGTTGCCATGTTAAATATACATGCAGTATTTAAACTTTAATGTAGATGCAGTTTTAACATTTGTTTTACATAAACTATTATATATAAAACATGTCTTATATGTCACCCTAACCCCCCCAACCCTAACCCTAGCCCCTAACCCCTAACCCCCACCCTCCACACCTCTTTTCTTTATACTGTGCTTGGAAAGTAGGAAATAGGTGCAGCAATGTATTCAAACATGCAAACATACATGGAAGTACAGCATTTAAGGCAAAAACAGAGTTTGTACAGTTCTAACAAGCTTGAAAGTCAATATTTGGTGTGGCCACCTTTATTCTTCAGCACAGCCTGAACTCTCTCAGGCAGCTTTCGCTCATTTCTTTCAGTGGCCTTTAGGAATAGTTCTCCAGGCTTCTTGAAGGACATTCAAAGCTCTTCTTTGGATGTTGGCTGCATTTTGTTCTGTTCTCCGTCAGGATGATCCCACACTGCTTCAATAATGTTGGGGTCCGGGCTCTGGGGAGGCCAATCCATGACTGATAGTGTTCCATTGTGTGTTTTTCTATCCAGGTACACTTTGACTGCATTGGAAAATGAAGTTGTTGCTAATCTGATGCTTTCCAGATGGTATTTCATGGTGGATCAAAATCTGATGGTTCATAATTCCATAAATTTTGACAACATCTCCAACACCACTGGCTGAAATGCAGCCACAAACCATGGCAGAGCCTCCACCATGTCGTTTTACAGATGGCTCTCTTGACCTCATCCCCACATATTGTCAGTGATTTGAACCAAAAATTTGGGTATTTGGATTCATCACTCCATCAGATCTGTTGCCACTGATTTTCAGTCCAGTTCTTGAGTAATTTGGCATAGTTCAGCCTTTTCTCCCTGTTTTGTAGACGCTGCTTCATCCCTTGAGTTCGGTGCCTTTTTCACAGCCAATGTCCAAAGAAAACCTTTGACAGATTTTCAGAGAGCTGGAGAACCGCTGCTCAAGACCACTTTGAAAACTTTACAAGGCCTGTCTCCTTGGTGGTAAACTATAAAGAAATGAGGGGTGGTTCGAGACTTTAGCACAGTACTATAAAGTAACTGTGATTCAATGCTGAATGGAAGTGAGTGGGATCCATTTCTTTACATGTTATCCTACATTAAAGATGGTTATTTAGATTCAAACCTCTGCAGAAACATGCAGCACTCATAACAAAAATGTCCTCATCAAAATCAGTGCTAAACTTCACAGCTACGTCTCTGTGTGTCACTCTTTTCTGAAGTTATTTAACCTCTGCACACTCTCAAAGCTTCGTGAAGTATTTTAGAGTGAAGCACTGCCATAGCCCTTGCTCTGCACTTTTTTGCTAACTTGAGAAGACACTTGAAATCCTCTCCTCAGTATCTCTGTGTGTCTCCTGCTCCTGACCCCGAGTGGCACTGGTGTAATGTGCAGATGGTCTAATACAGAACAAATATGTGTTCCTGTCCCTCGACTATGACGCCCCCACCGTTTGGCAAACATCCTCTTTTTTAGAAGTGTCATTGAGCAAGTCCCCGGATCCCTGCTGACAGTGGGGCCCAGCTCTGTGGATGACCAGTATGACCCCAGAGGCAGACAGCTGGTTATACAATCCGAGTGAACCCAAAGCTCGATCTCACATTTGATATTTAATATCCATTCATGGCAGACATGGGGACAGCTATCAACATAGGGCTGTAGAAGTCTCACACAAAAACTGATTTAAACTGGAGGCTGCTCATCCCACGCTAGACTTTGTCAGTTCCCATTTGCTTTGGCAGGAATCCTTTGTATAAAAAAAAAAAAAAAGGGGGGGGGGGGGCACCACATGACGCAAGAGTCAGGAGGGATGAACATGATGTTTAACTTGGCTCTGCTTTTATGTTTAAAGTACAAGATATATAAGCAGCAGTACTCCTCTCATCTTTACCAAGATCTGCTCATCTGTGACGCCTGCTCTGTTTCACACAGAAATGAATCTCCTGAGCTTCACTGTGGTTCTGGGGCTTCTGGTTGGGGTATGGGCTCAACTCAACGTGCGAAGGCCTCTGTGTGATTCCCCTGAGGCAGAGGAGGCTGCTCTGGTGGCTCAGGATTACCTCAACGCTCAACACCAGCATGGCTACAAGTACATACTGAACAGGATCGAAGACATCAAGGTCCACACCAAGGTAAGTCAGGGGGGGGAGGTGTAATTTAGTTAAAGAGAAAGACATACAGACAGTTTTCACACTGGGAGGAAAGAGGAGGGGGGGGGGGCTAAATATAAAGTGTAGCGAGGAGCACGGCATCATTTTAGAGACTCTTGTTTCTGTCTTAAAAGCATCTATGTGCTCTATTTTAATACATGTAGAATTCAGCTGTATATTTTTAAATAGTAACTAAATAATATAGATTATTCATATATATTTCATATATATTTTTACCTTTTTAGCCAGACAGAGATGAATATTCTGCTGCTAAAGGTGGTTCTACAAGCTACTGAATCAAAAGGTGTACTTAATTTTTCACACTATTTCTGTATTTTTGTCACTGTAATATTTCCTGTTAATCCAGAAAGCATCCTTCTGGGTACTTCTCCACATGCTTTAGTAATGTAATATACACTAGAATTCATTCTAATAACTATTTGATGAAGTAAATATCTTTTCTCATCTTTAGCCAGATGGAGATGAGTATGACCTGGAAGTTGACCTGCTGGAGACAGACTGTCACGTGTTGGACCCGACTCCTCTTGCCAACTGCACAGTCAGGCCCAAAGTACTGACGGTGAGACACAGAAGCTTCAGCTGTTTCAGCTGCAGTAATTTAACCAATATCAGTGCTGACCAACCAAGTTAGAAATATGAAATATAAAAGATTTGACATTTTCATCACTGATTGCTGCTATTTGATTCTTTTGCCCCATCCAGGCGGTGGAAGGAGACTGTGACGTGGTGCTGAAGAAGGTCGGCGATGCTCTGAAGGTCATCGCGTTCAAGTGTAAAACAGAAGGTAAAACTCAGATCATGTTCTCCTCCAAATGATGACACAGAACAAACCACACACGTGTGACCTCCTCCTTTCTTGACTTAAAGAATCCACAGAGGATTTTTGCCTGGGCTGTCCCACCCTGCTTCCCCTCAATGACACCACAGCGCTGGATTTTGTTCGTGTCTCTCTGGAAACCTTCAACAACATCACTGTGAATACCACACACGTTCTTCTGGAGGTTGGAAGGATGTCGTCACAGGTAGGACAGTCAAGTTACTTTTTACCTGATGTAACACCTGCATGCTCTAACCTGCAGCTGTCAGTTCATCAGTGCTTTTTAATACTTCCAGATTGTGTCTGGTGGGCCAATCTTCATAGCAGAATACGTCGTGGTCGAGGGCAATTGTACCGAGGATGTCTGTGTGCCCCTGGCTGATGCCATGGCTGTGAGTACATAAAGACACTTTAGAAAAAGTTTCATAAAATGTAAAATTGTTTTTTCGGTCCTGCTGAACTGATCTAAGATGGAGAAATGTTCAACCAGGTCAGCAGCTGTTGGAGATTAACAGAACTGAGAAATGTGTTTCTCTTCCAGGCTCGTGGGATTTGTACTGCCAAAGGTACAATCGCCCAGCACACTGTGGACTGCAAGACCTTTTCCACTCTGGTAAAATACTGCATTTCACTTATAACACTGATAACTAAAGATGATCCACAACAGTCACCATCTTACACTTATATAGAAATCTCATTAAGATGTGTTTTTCTTCTTGATGCATCATTTTCAGATACCTATTGTAGATGCCAACAGCACTGCACCTGCAGACCCTGTCTTACCACCAGTGGTTCATGTGCACACACACAAGCACGGTCTGAGGCTCCACAAACTGACAGCTCACCACAACCCTCATCTTAACAGCCTTTTGTCTGCAGAATCAGCTGAGTCAGCTGAAGTTGTGCCTGTAGTTCCTGCTGTTGTTGTACCTGTACCTGCTGCAGATCCTGCTCCTGCTGCAGATCCTGTTCTTGTTGCTGATCCTGCTCCTGTTGCTGATCCTGGTCTTGTTGCTGATCCTGTTCTTGTTGCTGATTCTGACTCAGCTGGAGATTCTTTAACCAGTAAGGATATAGGTATTCTCTTAAAAAAGAGAGACCTATCTGCTGCAGCTGCTGTCATGGTTGATGGTCCTGCTGCTCAAACAGGTCCAGTTCCTCTTGTGCCAGTGTGCCCAGGAAAAGTGAGATTCTTTGATACATGAGCCATGTTAAATAAATGTAACAATACACCAACAAATGATTGTTTCAAACTGTCAAATCAGAGAACCATCTCTGTAAAACTGCATGTGATGCTGTTGAATAAATCTGGAGTGAATTTTTGTCTTTTTACTGAGAACAGTGGAGTACTTCAGTGCATGCACAGGCCTAATGAGGACACACTGATAATGTGTACCATAATGAATTCAGTCATTCGTGCAAAGTCTTTAAGAATGATTGCAAAAGTGCACAGTGCTGTTTGTCTGTTGTGTTGACTCATGCCAATGACCCTCCTACAAACCCGCTGACATTTCTGATACAGCCATGAAAGCAACACTATTTTGTCCTGCACACTTCCACATTCAACACAGCTCAACAATTCAAACATGACTGTTTACAGACTGATATATGCAACAGTCAGTACGGAAGAGTTCACACTTCATACTCAGAAGAGTCATCATTCACTATAACAGTGCTGCCATCCCACTGTATAACACATCTAGTATAAAAATGAGTGGATAACAGTAGAACTGCCGGAGAATGTTGATGTACGTACACATGTACACTCACGCACGCACGCACGCACGCACACACAGGGAGTCTAGTAAGTGTTTTTACATGAATGGATCAATGTTCAGGAAGCAGCGTTCATGGTAAAACAAAGCAGGGTAGATAGGTTCAGAAATACAGTTTACCTTCTGAGTCTAAACAGCAGATATGTTTCCACCACTGTGTAAACTGATAACAGAAGCAGTCAAATAAAAAGGTTGCCCTTGACTGTCCACGTCAGAAGCGATAAAACGATTTCCATACCCATCTGCTCTTACACCCACTTTCCAGATGTTTTTAAAAAGTTCCCAGCACAGCTTTTCTGCTTCTGATTTTGACGCTCCATCTGATGGAGTTGATTCAGCCCAGAAAGAGACGTGCACATGAGTCCAAACAATAAGGCGTGGATCCGGATCCTCTGGGCCTTCGTTTGGTTTCCTCTTTGGCATCCTTGAGTTCTGAGGAAAACCTGAAGGTGTGGAGCAGCCTTTGCTGAGTTCTCAGTGGATTCAGGCTGAGTTTGTAATTGATGGACAGGAAATTGTTGCCTCTCCATCTCCAGCTCCTTCCAGAGTGTGCATCCCAACCTGAACACAACTGTAAGTTATCTTTCCCTTAAAAGGGAGAGAATGAAATAAATATGCACACCTTACCTTTTCTGTACAGGCAGGGTGCACACTGAGCAGAGATGATCACACCTTCATGATGTTCAACTCTGCTGAACCCACATCTGTTTGAGGCTAAAGGTAACAGCGTCCAGTTACCATTCACTGTAAACTTTACACTATCAAAGGCAACTTGGGAGGTCTTAAAGTCACTCTTATCCCAATTAAAATGAATTAGATGCAAAAGTAAGTTATCATTGGGATAATGCAGAAAGACTTCTCTGCTCGTCAAAGCAGAGTCCACAGCCAATGATAGAATAACTTGTTAGACTGAATATGTGCGCTTTCCAAAATAGTTTCTTTACCTTTTATGCAGAGCACTGTCACCAACTGATACAGTCTCATTTTAATCACTGCAACAGTTAAAGATTAAAAACAAATTCAGGTTTATGCTGTTATTTACATGTAAGGGGGTTAAATCCATGAGCTTCAAATGAAGGCTAAAGACAGAGCAGACAGGTGACCAGACTAAAGCAAACTTACACCAGATCATAAGAAAAACTGTAACAGAAAATGGCCCAGCAGTAGGTTTGCTTCCTACCCTGCAAATATCTTCTTGCATTACCACTCAGGTTGGTCTTAAGGGTTTCAGACTTTTAATTGCATGAATTTTGACATAATATACACTATTTTGCCAAAAGTATTCATTCATCTGCTCATTCGTTCAATTTGAGGGCAGCCCACCCTTTGCAGCTATAACAGCTTCAACTCTTCTGGAAAGGCTTTCACCAAACTTTACACTTGGCAGTCAGACAAGTATTGTTCTCCTGCAACCACCAAACCCAGACTTGTTAATCAGATTGCCAGAGAAGTGCGATTCATCCCAGCAGAGAACACGTCTCCACTGCTCTAGAGCCCAGTGGTGGCGTGCTTTACACCACTGCCTCTGCCAATTTGCATTGCGCTTGATGATGCAGCTGCTCAGCCAAATAAACCCATTCCATGAAGCTCTCTACACACTGTTCTTGAGCTAATCTGAAGGCCACATGAAGTTTGGAGGTCTGCAGTGATTGACTCTGCAGAAAGTTGGTGACCACTGCGTACTATGCTGCTCAGCATCTGCTGATCCCACTCTGTGATTTTACACGGCCTACCACTTTGTGACTGAACTGCTGTTGTTCCCAATCACTTCCAGTTTGTTGCTGACAGTCAAATATTTACTGGACTTGTTGCACAGGTGGCATCCTATCCCGGTACTACGCTGGAATTCATTGAGCTGCTGAGAGCGACCCATTCTTTCACAAATGTTTGTAGAAGCAGTCTGCATGCCTAGGTGCTTGGTTTATACACCTGAATTAAAGGATTTGGATGGATGAGTGAATACTTTTGGGAATGTAGTGCATCAAGAAAGGCACAAGATTCATTTGATGAGAGTAAGTTGAGAGCAAACATGCACAACACAAGAGTCTAACATAACTGAGTGGCTGTGACGGTCATACAGAGTTTGAAAATGGATTTGCACGACAGTCCAGCCAACATTTTGTTTTTAGTGCTGGTCTTGAACATAAATGGGGACACAAGTTAAGAAGGGGGGGGGGGGGGGGTCATCATGTGACGCAAGAGTCAGGAGGGATGAACATGGTGTTTAACTTGGCTCTGCTTTTATGTTTAAAGTACACAATATATAAAGAGCAGTACTCCTCTCATCTTTACAAAGATCTGCTCATCTGTGATACCTGCTCTGTTTCACACAGAAATGAATCTCCTGAGCTTCACTGTGGTTCTGGGGCTCCTGGTTGGGGTATGGGCTCAACTCAACATACGAAGGCCTCTGTGTGATTCCCCTGAGGCAGAGCAGGCTGCTCTGGTGGCTCAGGATTACCTCAATGCTCAACACCAGCATGGCTACAAGTACATACTGAACAGGATCGAAGACATCAAGGTCTACACGAAAGTAAGTAGGGGGGGGGGGGGGGGGGGGGGTGTAATTTAATTAAAGACAAAGACATACAGACAGTTTTCATATTAGGGTGCTCTGAGGAGAAGGGGGGAAAAACAGACCAAAATAAATATTTATTGTGAAGAGAAGAATGCTAAATATATATATATATATATATATATATATGTATATATATATATATATATATATATATGTATGTATGTATGTATGTATGTATGTATGTGTGTGTGTTGTGTGTGTGTAATCTTAATCTTAAGTGTCCTAGGAACCACAAGACAGCAGTCTGAGAGCGAAGTGCTCTATTTGGGTGATATGGTGCTATAACGCCTGATTATTCAAGACCTTGTATGTGAGAAGAAGTATTTTAAATTCTATTCTAGATTTAACATGGAGCCAATGAAGAGAAGCCAATATGGGAGAAATCTGCTCTCTCTTTCTAGTCCCTGTCAGTACTCTAGCTGCAGTATTGTGGATCAGATGAAGGCTTTTCAGGGAGCTTTTAAGACAATCTGATAGCAATGAATTACAATAGTCCAGCATAGAAGTAATAAATGCATGAATTAGCTTTTCAGCATCACTCTGAGACAGGATGTTTCTAATTTTAGAAATATTGCACAAACGCAACAAAGCGGTCCTACATATTTGTTTAATATGTGCACTGAAGGACATATCCTGGTCAAAAATGACTCCCAGATTTCTCACAGTGTTACTGGAGGCCAAAGTAATGCCATCCAGAGTAAGTATCTGGCTTGACATCATGTTTCTGCAGGTGCAGGTGGAGCATCATTCAATAGCAGAAAAATCCCAGAAACTGTCATTGAACTCACCAGCGTTAAATGCTGCATACCGCTTCGTTTGCAAACCCGTACTTACAACCATGACCTCCCACAGAGCTGGGAAGCGTGTGGTGCAGGGCTCCGTTTGTGAGCCCTGCTGTAAGTGTAAACTCAGATGAACAACAACACATGGCATATTACACGTTGTCATTGTTTATTTAACAAAAGACAAAATACAGAAGTTGTGTCTGAAAAACTAAATATACCCTTACCGCTTTCATACGAATTAAGAGGGTAAGTAGCAGCAAAGTAGTGCTTATCAAATGTACTTGATTAACTGATCATCAGCAGGTGTGAGCATCTCTATAAAAACAGATCTTTACCAGTTTGCTGGTCTGGAACATCCAGGTGTGTTTTAACACAATACCAAGGAGGAACGACAGTCTGGGAAGTAACCCTTACAAACAATTTGAAGTCCATCTTTCTGGAGTGAGGAAGATTTTTTACAAGAGGAAAGCATTCAAGACAGCTGCCAAGCTTCAAAGGAGTGGCTGTCTCAGCAAATTCATGCTAAGATTAGACTGTGCAACTTTGTAAAGAGTGGACCAAAATTACTACGGGTACTTCTCCACATGCTTTAGTAATGTAATATACACTAGAATTCATTCTAATAACTATTTGATGAAGTAAATATCTTTTCTCATTTTTAGCCAGATGGAGATGAGTATGACCTGGAAGTTGACCTGCTGGAGACAGACTGTCACGTGTTGGACCCGACTCCTCTTGCCAACTGCACAGTCAGGCCCAAAGTACTGACGGTGAGACACAGAAGCTTCAGCTGTTTCAGCTGCAGTAATTTAACCAATATCAGTGCTGACCAACCAATTTAGGAATATGAAATATAAAAGATTTGACATTTTCATCACTGATTGCTGCTATTTGACTCTTTTGCCCCATCCAGGCGGTGGAAGGAGACTGTGACGTGGTGCTGAAGAAGGTCGGCGATGCTCTGAAGGTCATCGCGTTCAAGTGTAAAACAGAAGGTAAAACTCAGATCATGTTCTCCTCCAAATGATGACACAGAACAAACCACACACGTGTGACCTCCTCCTTTCTTGACTTAAAGAATCCACAGAGGATTTTTGCCTGGGCTGTCCCACCCTGCTTCCCCTCAATGACACCACAGCGCTGGATTTTGTTCGTGTCTCTCTGGAAACCTTCAACAACATCACTGTGAATACCACACACGTTCTTCTGGAGGTTGGAAGGATGTCGTCACAGGTAGGACAGTCAAGTTACTTTTTACCTGATGTAACACCTGCATGCTCTAACCTGCAGCTGTCAGTTCATCAGTGCTTTTTAATACTTCCAGATTGTGTCTGGTGGGCCAATCTTCATAGCAGAATACGTCGTGGTCGAGGGCAATTGTACCGAGGATGTCTGTGTGCCCCTGGCTGATGCCATGGCTGTGAGTACATAAAGACACTTTAGAAAAAGTTTCATAAAATGTAAAATAGTTTTTTCGGTCCTGCTGAACTGATCTAAGATGGAGAAATGTTCAACCAGGTCAGCAGCTGTTGGAGATTAACAGAACTGAGAAATGTTTTTCTCTTCCAGGCTCGTGGGATTTGTACTGCCAAAGGTACAATCGCCCAGCACACTGTGGACTGCAAGACCTTTTCCACTCTGGTAAAATACTGCATTTCACTTATAACACTGATAACTAAAGATGATCCACAACAGTCACCATCTTACACTTATATAGAAATCTCATTAAGATGTGTTTTTCTTCTTGATGCATCATTTTCAGATACCAACTGTAGATGCCAACAGCACTGCACCTGCAGACCCTGTCTTACCACCAGTGGTTCATGTGCACACACACAAGCACGGTCTGAGGCTCCACAAACTGACAGCTCACCACAACCCTCATCTAAGCGGCCTTTTGTCTGCAGAGTCAGCTGAAGTTGTGCCTGTAGTCCCTGCTGTTACAGGTGCTGCTCCTGTACCCGCTGCAGATCCTGCTTCTGCTGCAGATCCTGCTCCTGCTGCTGATTACGACTCAGCTGGAGATGCTTTATGGAGTAGAGAACGTCCTCCCAACTTTAAGAAGAGAGATGTATCTGCTGCAGCTTCCCTCATAGTGGCTGACGCCCCTGCAGTTATGGCAGTGTGTCCAGGAAGAGTCAGATTCTTTTAAGTGTTCAAGTCCTACAAACTATACTTCCTTTCACTAGAGAATCAGTAACTTTGATGCATGAGATTTGTTAGGTGAATGTAACAATACACCTGCAAATAAAATATTTAAAATTATCAAATCCGAGAAGCATCTCTGAAGTAATGTTGAATAAAATCAAGACAAATCTTTTTAACTTTCTGATAACACTTCCATCCATCCATTCGCTTCCGCACATCCTGTTAAGGGTGGCGGGGGGGCTGGAGCCTATCCCAGCTGTCATAGGGCGAGAGGCAGGGTACACCCTGAACAGGTCGCCAGCCTGTTGCAGGGCCAACACAGAGGGACAGACGACCTTTCACACTCACATTCATGCTCTCATTCACACCTATGGGCAATATAGCCAATTAACCTAACCCCAGTAAGTGCATGTTTTTGGAATGTGGGAGGAAACCGGAGTACCCGGAGGAAACCCACGCAAGCACGGGGAGAACATGCAAACTCCACACAGAGAGAGGGAGAGGCCTGGGCCAAGGTGGAATCGAACCCAGGCCTTCCAGATGGTATTCTAACTGTGAGGCAGCAGTGCTAACCACTACGCCACCACTTCATTATATTCAAATGGTGAACTACTTGAGTATGTTTAATATTGTGGCATTTACAGGCTTAATGAGAACACACTGATGTGTACCATAATAAATTCAGTGCACAGTGCCATTTGTCTGTTGTGCTCACTCATGCCAATGACCCTGCTATGAACCCACTGACATTTCTGATACAGCCATGAAAACACCACTTTGTCCTGAACACTCCCACATTCAACACAGCTCAATATTTTAAATATGAACATTTACAAACTGGGAGTCTGAATTATTTGACAAGTCAGTGTGAAAGTTCACACTTCATACTCATAAGATATTCAAGACTTCATTAGATATTCAACATGACAGTGCCAATAAAAGAAAAACACTAAAACGAGGAACTGAAATTTGAGCATACAGTGCGTGTGCGCGCGCACACACACACACACACGACCACTATTGATAAAAATGGGCAAATTCTATATGTCCATTTACAAGAATGGATCGATGCATATCCTGTTAAAGCAAAACTAAGCTAGACCAGCAGGTTCAAACAGCAGTGTACCTTCTGACTCTAAAAAGTGGATGTTGTGCCTCACTGTGTAAACTGATAACAGCAGCAAATAAAAAGGTTACCCTTGACTACCCATGTCACAAGAAATGATTTCTATACCCATCTACTCTTACACACGTTTTCCAGATATTTTGCACACTTGTTTCCAAACCAATGTGCAGCCCTCAGCTAAATAAGAATAAGGAATTAAAAAAAAAAAAAAAAAAAAAGTTCAGAGCGCAAGTTTTGGGTAGTTTGTTTCAACTGTTTATTCACATTGTTAGCCACTGCCCTTATTTCTGCTTCCAGATTGATGCTCCATCTGAAGGTGTTAGTTCAGTCCTGAAAGAGAGCATGAGTCCAAACAATGAGGCTGAAGAGTTCAACACTCAAACCTCCATCAACCACAACCTGCCGCTTAGTGGTCAGCTTCTGAGCTCCAAGCTTGAAACATCTTCTGATGAAAACTGGGTGGAATCCTGTCTCTGGAGCCTAAAGGAGTCAAGGACCTCCCGAGGTCTTTAAAGGATTTGTGGAATTTAGGATTTAAATGTGCTGCACCTACAGCTGATTTGTAGGGGGGAAACATAAGCGATGGGCCAGAATGCAACAGTAAACCTGAACTGCCATCATCATGGTTATCATTACTGTCACCATAGCTGACCGCACCAGACGAGGGACTGGGAATTCCTTCCTTCGACCATTTAGAGAGTTGATTCTTTTCCTGCAGGGGCTTTAAATTCAGAGGAGATTGACCTTTGCTGTTCTGATGTCTTGCAGGATTTTGTGTAACAAAATTTGCATCTAGATTCATGCCTCTGAAAAGCACTGAAGAATCAATGAAACTGTTGGGCTCCCTGCCTGGTGGGCCGTACTGCAGCAGCACATGATTTCCTGGCTCAGAATAGGAGTTTAGAAGCTGTTCGTGTTTGGAGTTCTTTGAGTTGCTCATAAATGGTTTAGAGTTTTTAGGGACAGCAGAGTTGTTGAAAGTAGGTACGAGAGCACGCTGAAGCCTGTAGAAAGGAACCATAAAATCATTAAGTTCCTTTCCAGGTTTATTTTGGTGCTGCTGTGAATTTTGACTGTTAGACATAAAATTAGGCCATGAGGGATTTTTTAAGTTCCCAGTCAGAAGCTGACTGTTTACCTGCATTGGGGACTCACTGTTATTCGGCTCATATTGCACCACTGGATTTACAGGGTCAGTACCTGTAGCTGGAGGTTTAGAGGGGTCTCTGTTGTATGCTTGGGGTTGGCTGTGTGGCAGATCCTTTTTTTGTTGTAAATATGGCCAGTGTGAATGTAGTGAATTAGGTGCAAGGCTACGGTAGAGCGGTGGTGCATGATGTGCAGTCCAGCTTGGATTACTGCCTTGCAGTGTAGCAGGGTTGCCATCTGCTGGCTGCAGATATGGTTGCTCTAAACTTCCAGATGAAAAGGGCTGCAGTGAAATAGGTGCAGAGGTATAAGATGTGGCAGACTGTGCTGTTGCTGCTTCTGATGGCTTTTGAGAAAGTCTCGCGGAGCCCACAGCAAACTCAAAATATGCAGCTGGAGGTAGAAATGACAGATCTGGATATAAGTGAGGCACACCCTTACTGCCAGGTTCAGCAGGAGTAATTTGGAGATGCTGATAAAAAGTAATCTGTGGGCAGCAGTCAGACAATCCAGAGGGGCAAAACTGTGGGCAGCACACAGGCTGCATATATGCAGAGCTGAGCTGAGGGCCTGTATCGTCATTATTAGTTTGTGGAATTGTAGAGTCAGGATATTTTTGGTCACTGTGTTTAGCTGTAACCTGTTGCTGCATATAGGTAGTAGAGGGAAATGTCACAGGCTGGAGCTGCTGTGGGTAGTAGAGCTGGTTAGAAAGGTGATCCATCTGGCCCTGCGGATGTCTGTGAGGAGGCTGTGTGCTTTGTTTTTCAATTGCATCAGTTTCATCATTTGTTCCAGTAGTTTTCTCAGATGGTTGACAAAGTTTGTACACTTCTTCCAAAAGAGTTTCAGTTCCTAATGCCAGAGCAGCATTTGGATCCATGGCCATCTGACTTTCAGGACACAAGTACATTTGTTGCTGTAGCTGGTACGGAGGGGCTTCAGGCTGTGGTGGCTGAGGAACAGTCGAGGGTTTTGTATCCAGCTGAATTTCAGGCTTTAGTTGGGGATAGAAGAAGAGTGGATGGGAAACTTGAACCTGGGCTTCAGGCTGTGGTGCCTCTGGCTTTTCAGGTAATTTTTGATATGCTGGGTGAGCTTCATTTATCTGTGGAAAAAAAGAAAATTGATGCAGGGGTTTCTTTTCTACGCTCTCAGGCTGGCTTGCAGGAGGAAATACAGGTTTCTGAAACAGACTGGGAAGCATATGTTCTTCAAACTCAGTTCCTGGTGGTTTAGTCGGTGGCTGTGTAGGGACAGTTTTAGGCGCAGGTGGTTGAGAATAAAAAGGGAAGAAATTTTGCCATCTTTTGTCTTTAGCAGTTTGGATAACTGAAGATGAAGCACGTCTAGGATTCACTGCAGGTACAGCAGGTGTATTGACTGGATTTGCAGAGTAAGGGTAAAAGAAAGTAGGGTAGAAGGGATGATCAGGACCCTCTGGCTCCTTATTTGGTATATTTGAGTTCTGAGGAAGACCTGGAAGTTGTGGGGCCTCCACCTTGGCAGGTTTTAAAGCTTGATGAGGATCACGCAGAAAACTGGGTGGATACACACCTTCACTTGGTGTTTCACTTTGCCATTCTGGGTTCTTTGCTGGGTTTTCTGTGTATTCAGGCTGAGCTGGTACCTCTGAGGGACAGGAAATTGCTGTCTCTCCATCTCCAGCTACTTCCAGAGTGTACAACCCATCCTGAACACAAATGCAAGTTATTCTTCCTCTTTAAAGGGAGAGAATGAAATAAATATGCACAACACACCTTTTTCTCCATGCAGGGTGTATAACGAGCAGAGATGACCACACCTTCAGGATGCTCCACCGTGCTGAACCCACATCTGTTTGAGGCCGTACTCAGTGGCTGCCAGTTACCATTCACTGTAAAATAAATTACAGGTGGGATCTCACCTCAAGGTTACCACTCTTAGTCATTTTAATTCCCTCCAATTAAAAAATTAGATGCCAAATCATTAAAGGTTAAAGGGAATTAAACTAGCCTTAAATGATGGTCAGAGGTAGGAGAGACAAGTAACTTAATTTGTGATTATTTGCTTTAAAAAAATAAAATTAAAAAGTACAAACATACATTTGACTTTAATATTCGAGACCGGCAGGGTCCACTCTGTTTTTATGAGCATGCCCTCAGTATTGCAGGTGACCACTGGAGGATTCAGTGACAGCGGGCTCATTAAAGGGCACGTCATCCTCACTGGCAGCCCCCACCAAAGCAGTGGGAGAACATAACTGCCCTCCTGAAACCAGCAAGAAAAACATTACAACTGAGTACGTGGTTAAAACGTGCAGTGCTGTCAGAACAAGGTGACCCACCTCAAGAGCAACAAAGCAACCATCATAAGGTGCAACTAAGACCAGATCTCTCTGTGTTGACCTGATGGTGTAACCACAGCTTGAAGGTAACTTGGACAGAGGCAAAGGAGACAAGTGGCTTCCTGGGAAAGAAGTTCATCAGAAGGGGTGAGGGTGTCAAAATAGTTACATGGAACTACGACACACTACTACACGAAATGTAACATAACTGCTTACCCCTGTCCACAAAAAGGAGAGATCCAGGGGTAGAAGCAGCATCATGAATCTGAAGCTTCATGGAGTCCAGCGTACATTCAACCTTTGGTTCCATCTTAAGGAGTCGCTCCATTGCTGCCAGGTCTGGCCCATCGTGCTGTCCATCTGGTTGGGTAGCCTCCCCCCAGGCTTCCAGAAATAAGGTTTGACATTAGTTCTAAAAAGGTATGCAGCTGTTTACTAGTGGCTCTAAACACTATGAACACAAAATCCTTTAAAAGCACAAGAGATCAAATGATATACATACATGCAAGGCACTAGATGTTGGAGTTTAATGCTTTTAAAATCTACGATTCATTTTAATTTGAACATACCCGTGTCTGCCTGGTAATCTGTTTCAACACCCGTGATGTTGTTCACAGTCTTGGTTCCACTGGGTTTAGGGCCTTGCAGCAGCTTTTGCCCAACTGAAATTCTCCCGTGATGCTGATGATCTTTAGCTCGACTTTGGATGAGCAGTGAGTTTCCATCTAATTTATCCAGTGTCTGCCTTGTCAGTCTTGCACAGTGACAAAACAAAAAAAGCCCAAAGAACAGTAAAACCTTAACGCCCCTGCTCTCTCTACACGCCATTGGAACAGAGGAAAAAGTACTGCACTCAGGCAAACTGCTCCAGGACTGTACCACAAAAACTGATTGGTCCTCTTAGCGTGTGGTGCTAAACCTGATCCCAATTTTGACTAATCAAAAGGCTAACCACAACAGGTGGTGCCAATGGTGCAGTTAAGGGCGAGAGGTCAGTCTGTGGCCCTGATAGCAGTGTAGAACAAACCAATATTAACAACCAGCCTGCTGCCATTTTTCTAGCAGGACTTTCTTCCTGGTTAGTTTCCCTTTGGCTGTTGATGCCACTCACATTTTAACCTTCAAATCAGGTTTATCGACAACTAGAATCTTTAGCACACATCCCAGGTTTGTTTGTTTTAGTTGAGAGTCCTACATCAGAGTCATACCTGATGAGTGACTGACCAAAAAAGATGACTTGGCTTAAGGTGAACAAAAAATAAGTAATGTTTTATACAATCCCACTGTAAATAATGGTTTCATCTTGACTACCCTGATTAAAATGATTCGGCTTTGCTGCTGTGCACTAAATATGGAAGACTAAAAGGCTGAAAGGTAGCCTTAAGTAATGGTATTCAAGTGGCAGTATAATTTATGGTAATATTACTCTTCTACAGCCCGTTTGACAGCCAATTTTCTCAAGATTAATAATTGCTTTCAGACTTTTAGTCACTTCATTTGAATTTGTTTAAAACATTTTTGATGCTTTCACTGAGCCTGTATACTTTAAATCTACAAGAAATGCCTTTAAAATTCAAAACTCCACTGCAATAATAAATTACACATGCATTATGTTGGTGTCCCTTTCTACTTTATTCTTGTCCAAGAATAAAGCTTCTCTGGTAGTGGTCGTCCTGTTTCCAAATAAGTCTGAGAAAATATGCTTCACATGTTGCATATGAAATCTATTCTATATCACAGCCTTAAGAACATGTATGTAGTTTTAATTGCTCAGAACAAACTGATGATGTGAGACAGAAGATGAGAAACTGGGTTAAGAAATGATGGGGTTTTTACAGGGTTTAATGGAGCTGTGGTGCCCAGTTTATCCTTTGGCTCCATCACTTCTTCTTTCCTTTGGTGAGATTTGAAAGCAATTCAATCCGATCAGCACCCATATCCTACTGAGATTGTTAAAGTTTTCTGATTATGTTTTTGTTTTTACCTTTAAAAGTTTTTTCTGGGCCAAGCACAATCAAAGCAATTTCCCCTTAATGGCAGCCTGTAGTATATTGTATTTCCTTTAGATTTCAGCAGCTAAACACCTCAGTGAGCTTATTTCTAGGATTCAGCACATGCTCCCATTAAAGAGTGGGATGTGATAGTTCACACATGAAGTCTTGAAGTAGTGCTTTCCTGTTTGATCATAAGATCTAGGTCAGTGTTTCCCCAATCCAAGTATATACTGTTGCTAATTCAGTGTATCATTAGCACAATAAATTCAAAGTGACCCAATTACAGCTATAATTGCTAAATCTCTTGATTTAGTCCACGTAAACTCGAACTGATGAGGCAGCAGACCGAACATACCAGCTTCCCCTCTGGTTGGAATAATGTTTATTTGATGTCTGTAAACAAGACGTCTCATCGATCCATGGCATTTGAAACAGATGATTTTGTGGGAGTAGGAATTTCCAACTCAAAGAAAAAGGGACAAAATATTCCAAACTTATTTTTCCTGTTGTTTTAATTCTGTACATATTCCACAAAGTCTGGAGATTACTGATGCCAAAATATCCCTTAGGAAAGTGCCATTAAAAGTTACTTCTTGCTGGGGCAGCAGTTAAAAATCCAACTTGTAGTAGCAACAGATCATCAGATATTGATTTTTATGGCACAGAATACACAGTTATTCTCAGAAAATTTTTCACAAGACAACTTACAAATGTTCTTATTCCAACCAACACCATTTTCAATATGTTTAGTGTACACAGCATCTTTTTTTTTTTCTTTTAAATATACTTCTACGTACCGTACTATGACAATTTGTGAATACACCTTTGATGACTAAAGCACAAGGCAAATAATTCCAAGGCGCTGGAGCCCAACGGCCTCGGTTTACAGTCAAAATGCATTCATACTGTAGTACAATGACATTTCAGTTTCATCGGTTAATGAACAAGAAGTTAGCAACAAATCAATTAGTGATGAGAAGTTTAAGTAGTGTTGAAGTCTAAAGAAGCAGTTACATGTTTTACAGTCTTCTCAAGTAGGCGTCTTAATGATTTACAGTCAACAGGTGATGCCAACAATCATCCATCAGAATAAGCTGAAGTAATTCTGAGAACCCTTTTATACTGACAATTGGTCCAAAGGGGGGGGGGGGGGGGGGTACTTCACACGTGTGTGTATGTAGTGATTTTACAGCAAAAATTTACAAATAGCAGGAGATGACTAACGTCTCAGAGGTCACAGAGGTGGAATGTCCGCCGAGCCTCAGATGTAGTGAAGTATGACGACAACCTCGGTAATGGTGACCTTACACAACAGCCCAACACCACATCATTAACTTTTAAGACCACATTCAGGTACAACAGCAAAAAGCATGTGATGGAGGGGTGAAGAAGCTGTGGTAGAGGGCGGCGAATTGGTACACACATACAGGACTTTGTCAGAGGAAGTTTGTCATTTCTTTAATGGAGGCAGATGAGAAGATGGTTTTGGCTGGAATACTGCATTAGGACAGAGAGGGAGTGGGGCTGGGATCTGAGTGTTAAAGAGTATGCATGCAACTTTTAAATGCCCACATGCTGATAAAAATAAAATAACCCAGCATCTTTTAGTAATGCTCAAAAAAAAAAAAAAAAAAAAAAAAAAAAAAAAGAAAGAAAAGAAAAAGAAAAAAAAAAGCATAACTATACAAACTGTCACCACCATTACATATGTACTTCCTTTTTAATATTAGCCACTTGCTGCAGTGAATGTTATACAAGGCGAGTCCAAATTTGTTGAACAATTTTATTACACTTTGCAATCTTTTTTTGCACATTTGTGGTTAATAAACATTTCAATGAACATGCCATTACTGTAGTGTCAGAAACTGAAGTACAATGTTAAAGTGGGGAACATTTAAAAAAAATATATATAAGGGAGGGGGAGTTAAGCAAACAAAAGGTTGTGTATAAAAGTAGACTGGATAGGAAGTAACACTGTATGCCACCTAATCCTGGAAGTAGTGTCAACACAATATGGTGAGTGGTAGTGAGCTGCTAAGGTGACGAACGGGTGGAGAGGTTGCTCAATATCCAGACTTCCTCAGGTACTCAGCCATTGCATGTGCTTTCTTGTTAAGATTTCCACCATGGACCGCCTCCTTTCCCATGACTATAACCAATACTGGAGCACACAAGGAAAAAAAAGAGAAATGAACAGAATTGAAGAGTCTTCCCCCCCCCCTACAGGATGGATGGGGGGGGGAAACAAAGGTGATACAGCATCTTACCACTCTTCATTGCTATTAAAAGTTTCCAAGACATTTGACTGCTTTCAGGAGAAATCTTAACAGCAATATTTCTTTTCTCTTCTTTTTGTCCCTCAATTTTATCTAAGTGAGCTTGAAAACATTAAAACCCTGAATCCCTCAAGTATTTTGCCATTGAGTAAGCCTTCTTATTCAAGCCGCCTCCATGGACCCCCTCCTTGCCCATTACAAGAACCAAAACTGGAAGAGAAAGAGATAGAAAAGAGACAGTTAAGAAAAGAGGTAAAAGAAAAGCAGTAAAAGTGTTTCCCACACACAGGTTTTAGTCAGGCGAGCCATTCAGTTATATTAACAGCTGCCTAAATATATTTGATAAGTGTTTTAAGCATTTTTATTTGCTTTTCTTTATCAGTCGACACCATCTCTAATCAATACTAAAAAGTTTATGTGCTCTTATTTTGAGAGTTCAGTTGCTGATAACCAGCAAGCAGCCATTCACCTACAGCTGGGAGCTGCAGGCCCTGCTCTGAGCTGAAGGGTCACGCCTACCAGAACCTGCAGCAGGTGGAGATCTGGTTTATGTGCTGCTACACCGAGCTCACTGAGGTTGCAGAGAACAACGTGGACTAACAGCTACAGGTCCAAACAAAAAAATTAAAAAAAAAACTTAAAAAAAAAAAAAAAACTATGGCGTTCATCCCCAGAGCTGAAGATACAGCTGATAATATTGTGCAATGATTTACAGCAAAAAAGTTCATTTAAATATCTGCTGCAATTTAAATATTTGCAGAGTGGAGACAGTCACTTAAGACAGCACATCCTACTTTTACCATGGCTGTGCACACACATACTTATCCCCCACTATAAATTGAATATAACTCTGTGGAAAACTGTGAGAAATGTGACATTAAGGATATTCAACTGCGACGCTCACAGGGCTGTGTGCAGGTTTATTACCATTATACATGTTGCCAACTGGCACAGTACAGCCTCGACACATTTCCTGAACCACTGAACCCTGGATTCTAACCTGCCAAATTCAGTAACCAAATATTCTAGTTTATCACATGCTTTGTTAGCGAGCGAACGCTCGATGGATGAGTGAGCCATTTCCTGCACAGTCCTGGTCTTCCAGTGCACATTTGAATATCAGTGATCTTTTTTTTTTTTGGTGCTGTGACAACTCACTGCAGGAATATCAGTGCACTTGATAAGTCCAGGCAGCTTCTGCTGACCTCCGCTTTCACCAACAAACCAGATGTACCTCATTAAAGGTGCCAGGGGATTTAGGATTGAACTGTTCTTTTGAGAGTATTGGCCCTTTGTACTAAAGAAAACTATTACTGGAAAATAAAGACACTAAAGTGCACTGTACCTTCCATACAGTTAAGTCTGTAGTATCTCAATGCATGTGTTGGAATTAAATGTGTGCATCTGTTCTTTGACTCCTCAAGTGGGGTACAACATGCAGAGCAGTAGAGTAACAGGTGGAAAAAAGAAGTGTGGAAAACAGTAAATTAAGATACTCTGGTTTTCATTGCAAATCAGTGTTTCTCACCTCAACATTTGGCAGCACACTAAAGTCATTTTTAAAAACAAGTGATTCTCACATGAGAAGTGATTTAAAAGTATTCAAGTTAGTTGTAAGATATAGGTGTGTACAATGCCAGACTGCAGCCAATTAATCATAGGTGTCAGATCCCAGCTTCAGTGAGAAACACTGAACAATACCAGACACTGAGGACCACAAAGGCAACCAGTAAGGAGTAGGCAAACCCTGGCTTACATAAACGTACTAATCTTGTTTTAAGTGTCCAAAATCTGTAACTTGAGTCAAAGATGCTAAAGAGCATGATTTTTTTTTTAGGAGACAAAAGATTTTATCATCAAATAACTATTTCAAAAGTTATGTATCAGTTTCTGACTTTTATATAATCAGACAACTAATTAAGAAAATAAACTTAATTAAATATTGCAAGAAATTGTCCCTTTAGTACTGCAGATAAGTTTGTACATCCTACAGATCCTATTCTTGCTCACGTATGGATCACTGCATAACTGTGAGGAAAGGAAGTGATCATATGCTGAAAGAGAATGAGCCTGACAAATCTAATTTGAGGTATCTCATAAGCAGCAGTCTGATCACTGCAGGAAGGTAAACCGTAATATGCCTTTACCTTTGCCAGCTCTTCCCACAGAGATATTGTATGTAGGTTCTCCTCCTTGGCTCTTTGTCCTGATGTCCATTGTCCAGTCCCCCTCATCCTGGAGGCTGTCTCTGAGGACTGAACACTTCTTTGAGCCCAGAGTGAGACCGCTGGTATAAAAGGTCTCCCTGTCCTTACCGATAAGGACGTCTATTTCCTGAGACTGAAAGAGTGCAGAAAGCCACAAGATTGGGTTCATGTTAGCACATTTTTTAAATCTGGAGGATATGACTAACAGTTACATTGCAAGCATAAATCCCATTTCAAATAATGCAATATTAAATAGTAGATTAGCTTTAATAAAGGACTTAAATACACAACAATTGAATTTTTTTGTGAACTGCACATCTTAATTTCCTTCTTTATAAACACCACCTATTCATGCATCAGAAGCACCTGCTTATTAATAAAATAAATAACATGACAATTTGGTGCTTCTCCTTGTAAATTCTTCATCTAATTCTGTTCTGGTAGAGAAAATTATATAGGCCTCAAGTATCTAATTTTTAGAAAGCTACTGAGCAAAGTAAGAATTAGATCATCCTGGCACCTGTCGTGCGTGATAAAACCGCGGGATTAGGCATTAGAAAAAAAAGAAGTTAAAGCCATCCTAACACACCCTATCCCCAAACCAGGCAATAATATGATCGGGCATCCTCTGTCTGCAGTCACTAGCGGAAGTAAAGCAGCGCCTATGCGCCGGTCCACCTCTCATGCCATCCCTCTGAATGAATTAAAACCGCGCACTCCCATTAAAAGACGAGCATTTATAAAAGCACTTCTTTCTGGCTCGCATTGATAACACTGCGGGCTGAACCAAACGCCACACATTAGCCTTTTTCCAGCACAGGTAGCCGGTACAGCAGCAGCTTAAAGTTAGCTAATCAATGCAAGCGTGTACACAAAAGCATGCACGCTCCCTTCAATCAGACACCGTCTACTCACTAGTCTGAAATAAGCCAGGGTTGGTTCTTTTCTCCTTATTTTTGATTACTGACAGAGAGTACGACATAATTATATATTTGTACGTGCAAGCCATAATATGAGAAGTCCTCTCCGATCCACACGAGGTCTAATCCCAACGTTTCCTCAGCAAGAAAAAGCCGACACAGGCCACTGATGAGCAGGCTAGCTAGCCCAGGAGCTAGCTCGGTACGGTTAGCTCGTTAGTCGCTCAGAGGTAACGGTTTCTGCGCCTCTCAGTGCGGTGCGCGTCTGCGGGACACATACCCATTACTGTCAAACGAAACCACACTCTCGCCCCCCAGCTAGCTCATTTTGCCTTCTTACCGTGATATTGTTGAAAGTACCGCCGGCATGTGCTGCCCAAACATATTTGGCGTCCGTATACCCAACAATGGCGCTATCCTGACAGCTGCCATCGGCCATCAGGTTTTCCACGTAGCTTTGCCAAGACATTTTCAAGAAACTGATGCTATAAGTATTTTTAATTTTTTTTTTTTTAAACTACAGCTTTCAGAGTATGGTCGCCAAATAAGAGGCAAGACAAAAAATGAAAGAAACCCCCCGCAGGCCAATTTAGAGTCTCCAATCTAACCCACACTTCGACGTTGAGCAACGCGAAGGCTGGGGCAGCAAAGAAAGCCAGGGCAGTGAGGCAGCGGCTGGGTGTAGTCCGTATCAGATCACTCCGCACAATGAGCTCCCTGGCGCTTTTAAGGCAGCAGGCGGCGGAATAAAGAGGGACTTATCAGCTCAGCCAAGAGTCAAGTCTGAGGGAATGCCGGGATGGAGATTTACTGATTCTTTCATTAACTTAAAGTGTTTCCCCTGTTGTAGGGGTGAGATGACAAAGACCGGTACAGCAGACACTGTGTGGGGCTTTTACCCGCAGTGCACACACAAAAACAGCATTTGCTCAGATGCACGTGTCTGATGGATTTCACAGTTGTTTTCACACCTAACGCTAATCCTTTATAATATTAGTACTTATAATCTACACTGACACCCACTGTGTTAGGTACACCTGTTCAGCTGCACGTTATTGCAGATATCTAATCAGCCAATCACATGGCAGCAATTCAGTGCATTGTGGTCGAAATGACCTGCTGAAGTTCAACCCGAGCATCAGCTTTGAGGAAGAAAGGTGATCTTAAGTGACTTTGAGTGGCATGGTTGTGTCTGTATTTCAGAAACTGCTGATCTACTGAGCTTCTCCCACACAACCATCTCTGGGGTTTATAGTAAATGAAGAAAATATCCAGTGTGCAGCAGCCTTGCTGATGCCAGAGGGCAGATAAGGATGGCCAGACTGCTTTGAGCTGATAGGAAAGGAACAGTAACTCAAATAGCCAGTCATTACAACCGAAGTGTGCAGAAGAGCATTTCTGAAGACAACACATTGAACCTTGAAGTAGATGAGCTACAGCAGCAGAAGACCACACCAGGTGCCACTCCTGTCAACTAAGAAGAGAAAGCTGAGGCTACGGTTCACAATGACTCACTAAAATTAGACAACAAAAGATTGGAAAAACATTGCCTGGTCTGATGAGTCTTGATTTCTGCTAGAACATTCAGATGGTAGGGTCAGAATTTGTGGAGGATATTTTCCAAGCATAATATGGGCCGATTAGTACCAACTGAGCATTGTTTAAATGCCACAGCCTATTTGGGTATTGTTGCTGATTATGTCCATCCCTTTATGGCCACAGTGTGTCCATCTTCTGATGGTTGCTTCCAGCAGGATAACACATCATGTCAAATAATCTCAGACTGGTTTCTTGAACATGACAGTGAGTTTATCGCACTCAAATGGCCTCCACAGTCACCAGATCTCAATCCAAATAGAGCACCTTTGGGAGTTCGTGGAACAGGAGATTCACATCATCATGGATGTGCAGCTGACAAATCTGCAGCAACTGTGTGATGCTATCACGTCAATATGAACCAAAATCAGAGAAATTTATATATATATATATATATATATATATATATATATATATATATATATGTGGCACACACGCATTACCATATTGAGATTACGAGATTAGGACTATTTTCCATTTACACTGTTAAGCGTGAACCCTAACCCTAACCCCAGCCCTATTCCTGAATCCCATGTTTTGCAGAAAAGGAAAAAAATATATAATAAAATAAAAATAATAACTTGATTTAATCTTTGGTTTTTGCCTTTTAACTTTTTCTGATAGCACAGGATTAGTTTATTTAGTTAAGTATTTATTTAAGCTACTTAGGGCCTTTGCAATAATCTTTATTGAATGTTTTTAGAGTTATTGAATGTTTTTATTGGGTTTAGGCACCTTAAGGATTGCTGCTCAGTTTCGTTGCACTCCAGTACAATGACAATAAAAGCTATCTATCTATCTAGTCACAAACAAATACTTAAACCTAACATTAATTGTTTAATTATATTACTTATTATTATATTATTTAAGCTTAGAGAGCAATAAGACTCTGGAATAATCTTCTACTTGATATTTGTACTGCAAAGTCTATACAGTCACTTAAAACTCACCTTTTTATTTTGGCTTTTAATTCAAGCTCAGTTTGAGTCCCATCAGGTTTTATGTTGTGGTGTCTTTTGCTTTAGTTTGTAATTAGTCATATCTTTTTCATTTGTTTTTATGTTTAACTCTATTTATTTATTGATCTGTGGATCTATCTCACTAATTTTGTAACTAACTTGTAAAGCATTTTGGTCAAACTTGTTGTTTTCAGATGTGCAATAGAAATAAAAAAAGGGCAACATGAATGTCCAAAAAACAAAAACATATTTAATCTTAAATACTTTTTATTGGATCCCCATCCTATTTTTTTTTTTGGGGGGGGGGGGGGTATAATTATTATTGGCATTATGATTATTTTTTAAATAAAACTAACCAGTATTTAACCACAACAAATAAATGTACCTGGTTTAAAGCACATTGTAGAAGAAGCCCATTCCCTCTTGTAAAAGAAAAACATAAATGGCTGCACCATATCTTCTATTCAAAGTGATTAAAAACACACACACAAGCATCTCTCAGTATACCAGCCCAACAGGAAGTGCCACAGAGTCAGAGGATGCAGAGCCTAATGCACATCAGCATATGTTATTCTGTTAGTCCAATCCTTAGGACCTAGTTACACTGTTTTAATAACAGACAGGTTTTCATTACTACACTGTTATTACTACATCTGTCATAAAACAGCCATTACTTCATATAAGCCAAGTGAGACGGTGAAGGGTTCAAGGTTCACGCAAAATCACCAAAAAAGGAAAGAGAAGGGCCTCTTTGAATTCAAAACTCACTCCTTGGCCGCCAGGGGCAGTGTTCTCTATGATTTGGGCTCGTGGCCGGTCCAAAGACTGAAACACAGTTATTTTGCCTATTTGAGAAATGTAAAGTTTCATATGAAGTAAACACACAAAAACTGAAACAGGAAGCATTCTGATTAGTTCTTGATTATATAGTTTTTATATAATATTTTAACTTTTTTAAATTTACACATATAGCTTATGAGTATGCATATTTTCCCTATTACTTTATAACACAACAAAAAAGAACACAGTCTTTTTTTTACTTTTTAATGGTTTTAATTTTTTTGATTCAGCTGATCATCAAATAAGGCATATTCTGACTCATGCAGGCTGCTGTAACACCCCACAAACAGCAAACTAAGGCCAGATGTAATTGAAAAACCTTTACAGTATAAGAAAAAAGGTTAAATATTATAAATGCATCTATCTATTGTGTTTTATATTTATCTGTCTTAGTCAACTAGGCTAATAATAAGATAAAATGCATTTCGCAGGTTCCCATAATCCAAAGTAATCAATGAAATTGCTCTTTTCCCCTGGATAGTGACAAATAGAACCTAAATAGTTAATCAATCAACTTGTTGTGCTAGCACTACTAGTAGAGTAGTACTACCGAGACAATGACATCGGCAGTCTCAGAAAATATACTATCCAAGGTCTTTTTTACTCTGCCTATGCGTGAAGCATGATTATATTTTTTCGGGGGCGCAGTGAAGGCACCATCAGGAGCGATTCTCAAAGGCCCCGTACGCACACGTCTTTTGCGCGCAACTACCTACCCACGATGCAGCGCGGTAGCACACAACATAGCCATCTTGTCAAGAGTGACTGAGTGAGGGAGGCAACTGTAGACGCTGTTTAGATTATCATTTGTTTTTGTTTTTACGCGTCAAATTTAAGAGCTCCTTTCTCCCTCGACTGTAGTTAACGTCGAAGTGAGTGTCGCCAGCGAATGACTTTGAGCTTGTGAAGTGAGAGGCTACGCAGCGCTGGTTTTGGGAGGATGTCTCACATACTTGTTCCGACGTAGGGGGAGTGTGCAGCAGCCAGTTGGCTTGAATTGTTAGCTAGCTCGGTGAGTGGAGGGCTACGGGCCCTCCTCAGCTTAAAGTAGCCCCTGCAGCAGGGCGACCCACTCTGCGACAACGGCCGTTAGTCAACTGGACAACCAGGACGTTAGCGGGCCGAGAGCTGCGGATCAGACGTCGTACGGGCTGCTGATAACCGCGTCTGAAGCCTTTCTGCTGGACAAGACGACACGAAGTGTTGCATTACGTTATGAGCTCTTGAAACGCAACAGGAGTCCGAGAGAGGAAGAGGATGGCGCAGATACATCTTGATTACAGTTAGGTAGGCTAAAAGAAAATAGCTCCGGGTTTGCTGTTTATTATGCTCTAAGCTTTTTAAAAGCTCCAGTCAGCTCGCCCCTTTTTGACTGAGGATAAACATAGCCATACGGGACTTGGATTCAGGCTGTCAATATGTCGAAAATGCCGGCCAAGAAAAGGAGCTGCTTTCAGATCACAAGTGTGACTCAGGCCCAGGTGGCGGCTGTAGGTACCGCCGACGACGCGGAGAGTCTGGACGATCCAGACGAGTCACGGACTGAGGATGTGTCGTCGGAAATCTACGACATGTCACGGGCAGATTATGAACCTGCGTGTGACAGAAGTTCATCCGAGGAAGCCCTGAATAATGTTGTAGAGCCAGAGGCGGTCAGTGCAATGCCACCATCAAGCGTACCTCATGGCAGTCAGCTGTCAGCGCTGTCGAGCAATCCCTCTGTGGACTTTCGAAAAGTGGGAGTGTCTGGTTCAAGTCAAGGTGGTCAGCAAGTATCGGGGATTGGCCTTGGAACTGGTTTACCCCTTATCACCCAGGCTGGGCCAGTACAGCAGCAGCAGCCTGCTTCTGCAGTCAGCGCTGGGCCAGCCAGTGCGTCAGTGAACACATCCCAACCTGCTGCAGTGACCAGTTCGGCTCCTCCTCCTTCCACCTCCACGGTGAGTTGCTCTTCACGGTTCAGGGTCATTAAACTTGATCATGGTACTGGAGAACCGTTTCGACGAGGCAGGTGGACATGTACAGAGTTTTATGAGAAAGACTCTGAGAGCTCTGTTGGTCGGACTGGGGATAGCATGAGACATGCCAATGCAACACTGGACCCTGCTGCAGACAGAGACAGTGGGCTCGGACTTACAGGAGGATCTGTGGCAACATCTGCAACACACTCAAGTCATGGCTTGGGCTCCATGGCAGACGCTTCTCTCTCTTCTAGTCGTGTGCATTCAGTGGAGGTACAACCACCACAGCAGCAGCAAATCCACCATCAAAACTACAGTGCCCACCAACAAGCTGTGAGTGGGTCGGCCACACACAGTACTTTCTCCAGGACTGCGGCTGTCCCAGCTCAGCCGGCAGTGGGAGGTCTGCAGCCTCTTGCTGCCCAGAACCTGCTTCCTGTCGAGCAAAACGGCCCGCCTCAATCTGGGATCCACATACAGAAGTCCCCCATCATGCCTCCCTCTGCCCAGCCAACTCCTTACCCTCCTCAGCAGCAGCAGCAACAGCTTCCTTTGGGCCAACACCTGACCAGCCAATCACCTGGACTGATGCAGAATCAGACTGAGTACTATCAACAGCAACAGCCTGCATCCCTGCCACCAGGGCTTGCCTCAGGCCAGTCCCTCCAAGTGTCCAGCCAGGGACAAGGACCTATTTCGGTTATGCCTACAGCCTCTGGAGGGGCATCTGTGCCAAGTCAGGTTGGAGATGTTACTGGAGCAGGAGGAGGACCTGCATCTGCTGGACAGCCAGCTCCAGCTGTCTTGCAGCAGCAGACTGTAGGGATGGGAGCTGCTGGAGGCTCCATATTGATTGGTGGATCCACTCTGAAGCAGCAGACTGTGAATCCTTATGCCAGCGCTGGACAGCCTCAAGCCCATGGCCATCCTCCGTCCTCTGGTGTACAAAACGTGCCTGCCATTGCAGTGAGTTCCAGTGTGCCCCCCACTCTTCCCACTGCTATGCCCAGTGCCTCCAGTGCAGCAAAGCCAAATGTGACAACCCCGAGTTTGCCTCCTGGTCAGATACCCCACAGCAAGACTACAGTGGCTTTGGGGCCACAGGGCCTCCCAGGGACTGGATTTGGTCAGGTGGAGGCTGGTGGTGGAAGGAAGTCAGAGGGAATGATCAATGCACAGTCTCCAATTATCTCCGTGAAGGAACCGGCGAAGCCCTTCATGCCTGAGAGCCTGCAGCTCACCACTCCGACTGTCAACAGCATATTTGCAATCCACATACCTGTCGACGGGGAGGAGGACAGGTAATATATTCCCAGTCTTTGTTAGTATACCTATCCCTGTTAGGCTTCACATTATCACTGCTGATCCTCTGAAAAACTACCCATAAAGCACATAGCTCAGTCACAAGGCCCATGCAAGGTCCAAACATGCTTAATTTAGTTCACAGCTAGGGAGACATTTGCTATCTGTTTAGCCATTTGCAGGAAGGTGAAAAGCCATAACAAACAACAGCGCTGTGTTGTAGTACTGGTCATTAAGCTTGTTAAACAGACAGGGTTTTCCCCGTAGTTTCAGGGAGGTATGGAGGGAGGGGAATGTGACAAGGAAGAGAGTAGTGATGCACAGGAAGGAAATGTAATGTTTGTTTTATTACTGGAGCCTAAAGCAGTAAATGGAGCATAGCACACTTCCCCAGCACAAGCAACAACTTGTTAAACATATACACGGCTCTTGTATTACTCTGATTATGTGTGTGTGTGTCTCCAGTTTTTACTCCACCTTTAGCTGTCACCCTCTAGGACAGTGTGTGAGGTGATGGCCTTGGCTGCAAACCTCACAGATGTTTTGCTGGTTGCTACTGTGCTTAAGGTTAGCTCAGTGTCCGGTTAGCCTCAGGCTAGCTGTGGCTGCTCAGTAAATGTGCAGTATGCCTGACCTTTTAAGAAGTCAGGTCCTGCCTCTGGAAATGCTTTCTAACACAAACATAATGAAGAGTATTTGTTTTGTTTTTGTTTTTTTTTGCATTGCCACATTTAGCCCATTTAGTACTCATATGATGTTGCATGATGCTGCATGATGTTGCATTTGTAAGTGAATGTCATCCACAGCAGATATCATGATTGCGCATTATTTAGTCTGTAAAGCTAAAAAGTTGGGTTGCATGAAGTTTGCATCCCTTCCAGAAATGATCTTTCTCTCAGTAGTAGATGGCACACATGAGCGGAAATGATTCAAAGCCTGAAATCTCTCAGTGGTTTCCATTTACAGTCTTAGAGATGTACAAGAGTGTAGACCAGACAGGATACGCAGCCTGCAGAGCACTGGCACCACTACTTTTTTTTTTTTTTTTCTCTCCTCTCAAACTGTATGTTGCAGTGTTAGTTAAGCTTCCCTGAAGTGCACATTATAAACTGCGTTGATCACTTCTGTCCTTTCTGTTTTTTTTTATTTTGTTACTTCACTTTGGCACTTGTATTATTGTTTTCATTAATTCCTCTAGTTCCCATCATGCTTTGGTTGCAGTAATTTAAAAATATAATGTAAACTACAATCTTGGTCCCAGATTTATTTATTTATTTGAATCCTGTATTTGTTTATATTTTGGCACACTGGCACCATTAAAAGTTGGTTTATGGATGTTATTTTTTTCACTGGGCATTGGAGATAGTAATATCTTAGATACTGATGTCACTCATTAGTATTAATATCAGACTCAAAGGGTTTCAGATGCTTTAATTGCCATTGTGAGGAGTGTGTTACAGCTGTTGACTGATGTATGCGCAGTCAACAAGTCAGCTAATATAACTAAAACCAGCATGCATTTATTTTAGTAATCTCATGCAATATCTTTGCTGTTTGGCTCTCCCTTTGTTTCCCTTTTTCATACCCTAACGAGGAGATGACCTTCACAGGTTTATATTCAGCTCCTCACTTGATCTGATAAGTTGTAATAACCAGACGCCAGTTACTTTGGGTATTTTTTTTTTTTAATGGCAGGTGACATTTTAAACACTGTTTGTAACAATTCCACTTTCTGCAGGCAGTGCATTTTTTGGAGCACCTATGGTTTGCTTGTGAGAAGACCAAGCTCTCAGGCTGATAAGAACAGGGTTCTCTTACGACAGCCAAGCACTATCAGACATTGAGCAGTAGTCTTTCCACTGTGCCCCTGTTTTGCTGATAAGAGAACTCAGAGTGGGGCGTGTTAACCAACAGTGCGTTGTCACATCATGGTCCTTTTTCTTTTGCAATGCAAGCTTATGCTAAATTACTCTGTTCTGTTTAGAGCCTTTGGACATGGGTAAACATGCGCTGCATATTGTAGTAAGCATCCACACTCCCTCTGTAATTCATTCAAAACACCAGCTAGTGTTTCCGGGTACTGCTGTCATTATTGCAGTTGTAACTTCGTCTGTCCCACTGATTGACCGACAGACAGGGCATAACAGCTGTTCACGTACAGATGAAGTGCTGAATGGCCTTCATCTGCTGCAGCAGCTGTGGTATGCTCAGAAGAGGAGGAGGAAGCTGCATAGTGAAACCTGTTGTGCCTCTCTTCAGTAGGCATTTTAGCTATGCTTGACACACCTCCCTCCCCCAGCTTTTTTTTTTTTGTTTCCGTGCTTAATTTCTACATTTCCACTGCACTGTTTCTTACTGAGCCCACACAATGCAAAAATCCATTCTCATTAAATGTGCTGTTTTGCTTTTTTTTTTTGTAGACACAAGTTAGGCTTTTTATTGCCTGAACAGATTGTAACATCAGTTAAAAAAGTGAGACCTTCACTGACTCTCTTGGTTGACTCAGACTGTCGAATGCTTGGTTTGAGATATATTGGACAGATTTTTGCACAAAACTTGCACCTGAGTGCCTAGTCTCAATGCTTCTCTTACAGGCAGCAGCAACCAAAGCAATCAGTTCAATTCAATTCACTTCATTCTTATTTATATAGTGCCAAATCACAGCAGTTGCCCCAAGGCAGATGATATTGTAAGTAAAGACCCTACAATAATACAGAGAAAACCCCAGCAATCAGACCATCGTCAACTTAACATTTCAGGTCCTAGGAATCTTTTTTTTGTCATTATACTGATATTCAGATAGTTGTACTAGATACACGAGGCACAACTATATAAATAGTTGCCATAATTGAGCAGGAGAGTCTTAAGTTTTTTATTATGTATGCAGTTCACTTAATGGCTGCAGATGTCATTAACAGCAGTGGTTTTCTGGACGTTAAGCTGAGTGTTAATATGGAGCGTCTATATAACACTGCCTGGTAAAACCTGTATTATATAGTGTTTACTGCATCTTTAAGAAGGTTGTAGACTTTGTGGAACATAAACTGGAAAAACTCTCTTGAGGGGCTCTCATATTTGGATTTAGCTTCCCATGTAATTTTGCCCACACGTAATTAAAGGAAAACAATAGAGATATATATACACTAAAGACTGAAGTTGCTGCTCTCATTCTTAGAATATGGTTTTCTCAGCTTAATGTTTCCCAGATGGCTTCAACAACCAAAGGCATAAAACAACATTGCTGGATTGCCATAATGTCTTTGCCGTGCTCACAGAGGGGGGGGTGTTTGCTGCTATTTTGCAAGCTCATCATAAATGCATCGCAACTGTAGTGTGTATGTAATTGAGCTCATGCTGGGGAGGTATTGGTTTATTGACCTCACGTAACGGGAGCTTATGTAAGATCAGACTCCTTAGGAGGGGGGAGTGGAGTCCAGGTCTGCGATATAGTTACTGCCACTGTGAATTGAGAGTCTGTACTTGTGTGGGTGGATAAGAGGTGTGTCTTTAAGGGCATGGCTTGACTCCATGTGTGCTTGTTTGTGTGTGTGTGTGTGTACACACGTATCCATGTTGGGGGTGGGGGATGTGGATATTAACTGCTTATTCATTTTATTTCTTTATTTTTTTTTGCTCACGGTGGAAGTGGTGACTGTGTGTGTGTGTGTGTGTGTGTGTGTGTGTGTGTGTGTGTGTGTGTGTGTGTGTGTGTGTGTGTGTGAGAGAGTGTGACACGGAGACAGCATAGGGTCTTTCCCTCCCTTCAGTGACCTCTCCTCTAACTGCTGTATCCTGTTTTCAGTCAGAGTCCCTCACACTGCTCTCCACCTTCTATTCATTTAATATTCCTTAGCTGACTCCCTGCTTCCGCACTGGGGCTCCCTGGTCATATCATATGACATTTGGTGGGCACATTTTATCCACAGTTCCTCACAGAGGTACAAGTCAACACATTTTTTTTGTTAGATGTCTTTGGCTTGAATAATAATGAAAGTTTTTAATCTGGCTTCCACCTTTTCTACTGTAATACTTTTTGAGCTGTACTGCAGCACACAGTGCATCTAGACATGATCTGTAATTGCATTTAACAGCAGTGCAGTAGTTTCTTCTTCTGACCTTAAGTATTTAATCAGAGGCTTAAATTTAGGTATGTGTTTCTGTGTATACTAGTCAAGTTGTTCCTTCTCTGTGACCCCAACCTCCTCTCAGCCTTTGAGCTATTTTAAAGGAAGAGTGTATTGTTCTAGTTTGACCGGCACTACTAGTCAGTGTATGTCTGTAGGCTTTGCTGCAGTCACCCACCTGTCCACCCTAGGTGTAGCGGCTCAGGATCCATATTGACAAGGTTTATTTTATTTTATTTTTTTTTAGACAAGTGCCATTATCTGCAGCAATGCAATTGTTTTCTTGTGTCATTCTGATCAGTGTAGAAAAAATGCTGTGTGTGTGTGTGTGTGTGTGTGTGTGTGTGTGTGTGTGTGTGTGTGTGTGTGTGTGTGTGTGTGTGTGTGTGTGTGTGTGTGTGTGTGTGTCTAGTATGTGCAGCTGGCAGAAAAGTTTGCATTCATCGATGAAAAGAATTGATAAGCCTGGAGGTATCCAGTGCCGATGGATTGGACAGTTTTTGGTATCCGTTTTCAGCTTTAATCCCTAATCGAGGCCCTTCATTGTTCTGACAAGCAGAACAACTTGACCAACCAGTCCAGTGTTTAACTGGGGGATGTGCTGTGTACTGTGTTATAGATAAGCTTAGCACACAATGTGCTTTTTATCTTGCTTTTGGAAAGCAGAACATTAACAAGACTGTCAGACCAGAAATGAAAGTTTTTCATCAGATTTGTTCTTTGGTCATACCAGCTTCTTTTAGCCTAAGTCTTCTAGTCTACAGGCAAATGTAGTCAGTGCTGCCAGTTATTTTCTGCTACATGCTATATAGTTTTCATGTTTTCCTGTGCCTGCATGGGTTTCCTCTGGGTGCTCTGGTTTCCTTCCACAGTACATTCTTGTTAGGTTAATTGGTGGTTCTGAAGTTGGGCTGCAACAATTTGAGTAACTCGATTATTTAAAAAAAAAAAAAAAAAAATCTAAGGCACAAATTTTTTTGCTTTTTTTGCTGTTTAATGTACAACTCTGTAGCGCTCAGGTGTCACCATGTAAGCGTGAGCATTTCATCCCACATTTGCCACTAAAAACAGACCTGCAATAGAAACATATTTAGGAGCGTGTGAATAAAATGCATTACAACATTAAGCCCGTGTAGGCCCCAGTCTTTCAACAAAAGGACTGCAGCGGCGACGATGCTGTCAACAGTTTAACCTGGAGCCTCAGTCTGTCTACACACATATGGCGAAGTGCAAAGAGGCGGAGCCACCACTGAGACGGTGAACTCAGGTGGAGTGAATCCAAAACAGCAGCGCTTGTTCCTGTAACCACCATCAAAACCTTTACTGGGAATCATCTGGAGGAGTCCTTCATCAAAGCACCTGATCAGCAAGCTCCAACGGGAAGAAAAGTGAACTTTGTAGCTGCTCCATCCACCGCTGTTTGTTTTAAACAGCGAAAATCTGCAGTAAATCTGCAGAAGTTAAAATAAAATATGCAGATGAACTGTTAACTTATTCTGACATGTTTAAATCAGGCAGCTGACTGAAGGCTGATGGCAGCCGCCCTGCTTTATTTGGCAGCAAAACCTGCAGCAAGCAGGGGTGAGTCTGAAGGGGGGACAGGGGGCAAGAGGTGTATGAGACCATCTTTATTTTAAGGATTTAGAAACATTATTTTGAGCGTTTAGATTCATATAAAATATTAAAATTAATATTTAAAAATATAAAAATAAATAGGTCAGTAAAAATACACGTGGGCCAGTGCTGCTGGGTTGGACACTGAATTACTATTATCATTAATTTTTAATGTTCATTTTTGACATCTGTTTTCTGCAGCAGCAAATGTTGCATCAGTGACAGGACAAAGCTCAGTTCTGAGAATGTTGATGTGCTCGCTTTTCTTCATGCTCCTTTAAAGGCTTACAGTAACACATACTGACTCATTCACTGGAACAGTTAAACATGCAGACACACACACAGGTACAAAAACACATACACATTAATACACACCAAATGACCTCATCCAGGAGATTCAACACTGTCAGAACCTGTTTTAGTTTATGGGTTAGTTTAGATTGTATATGTACCTCATTGTGTTTGGCATCACTGTACTTGCTGATTACTGTATTTAGTTTTGCATTTTGCATTGTTTTCTTTAAAGTATCTGATTTTAATATGGCACATAAATACACGGAAAGGGGTTCATTTTTTTGACAAATTTGTGCAGTTAAACTATTAAAAACACTGCAGTTTCTAAAATGGAAACCAACATGCAGTTTATTTTAAAAGACCTGCATTTTTTCTCTTGAATATTTATTATCGCTAACTAATAAGATAAAAGTATTTCTCATCCGATTACTTGATGGAATAATTAATACTCGATTACTAAAATAATCCATAGTTGTAGCCCTGTTGTAAAGCAAGTGTGCGCTTGTCTCTCTTTTTGTGTGCGCCCTGCGATAGATGGGCATCCTGTCCGGGGTGCATCTCACCTCTCGCTTAATGACAGCTGGGATAGCTCTCCTCTGAACCCAAGTCGAATAAGTGGTTAAGAAAAATGGATACGTGAGCTGTGAACTCCACTCTAAGATCAGTGCATGTTGGACATATTTAGATACTCGGAGAACTAGGAGATACTAGAGGGCTTCATGCAATACCAGGAACTAGACTCATGAACGAAATGTTCTTTTAGTATTGTTGTTTCCTGGCATCTCTAAAAGTAGCCAGGAAAAAAAGCAGATTTGAAAGTGATCTATTACGGTTGGACATAATTGAAGATGCATTTTGATTAGTTTCCATCCTAATACAGTTTTTGGCAGTGCCTCAAAAGGAGCAAAGTTTTGGGGAACTATGGTCCAAGATGAAAAAATGTAACCACCTAGGTTTGCTATGCTAATCATGGGGATAACATTCCTGAGTTTTCTGCTTTTGTGATGATTGAAAGCAAAAATCCGAGTTTCCAGTCTCCTCTGGTAGCTCTGCTGTAATCGTGCAGCTGCTCTGGGTCCTTCCTGCTCTCCATCTCCCTTGACTACAACCTAAAACCTGCTGAAAGAAACTCCTGTGGGGCTACTGAAATCTAAATAGTTTTGACCTACTTCTGCTCTGGCAGATATATGGATTTTGCTGAGAACCTGATTCCTCATATGCACCAACAATGAGAGCTTTCAACACCCCCTTATAGCTTCTCCCTCTTCTTTGTGCACACCTTGCCTCCAGATTACTCTACCTGTACATTTACTACCTCAACCATGTTGGTAGTAATCCCTCAGCTCTCTTTTCTAAACCTAAACTGGAGAGTAGAATAGGATGATTTGCACTGCAAACATAATGGCAAATCTCCTCACCTTTAGCTTTGCAGCTCATGTGGCCCCTGTCTGAAGTTCAAGTACGCCTGCTCTGAGGGGGACGGGGACCTTGAGTGCACCATGCCACCTCAGCAACACCTTGACTTGAGAGCCGAGTATCTATTTTGACACCTTTTGTAGTCTCTGTGCTTCCCTCTCACACTTTTGCTCTTTGATATTTTCTCCTCTTGTCTACTTGCTCATGCTCTCCAACTCGAACTTCCTACCCACTCCCCCCTTTGCTTCATCACTTAAGGCTGTTGTGGGTTTTTCACATGCTCAGTGAATTAGCAAGGTTATTAAGAGGTTCAACACTGTGACCCAAACTTGTGGTGGGCCACTGATTTGCAGAAAAGAGGGGGGGGGGGGGTCTGTGTGTCATGCTCAGCTTAATGTGTGACATCAAGCAGCAAAAATGCATCCAAAGGTTATTTTCATCTGCTGCCTGGTCACACATTCCCTTTAGGGTTGTCTCTAGCAAAGCCTGACCATGTGCAACCTTCATTTTTTCTCTTTTTCAGGTAAGCTTATGTGATCTCAGAGAGTGGTTTAAAAAGAGGGGGTTTTCCTTGTGTGTCCACATCTGTTGGGTTATGTGTTCCCTCCTTCTGTCCCCCTCACACTCTGGATTTTGGGGCTTATGGAGAAGGCTGTATGTTCACAACTGCTGAACATGGTGACTGTCTGGTTTACAAAGAGCAGCTTTCATAAAGGGATATTGACATGTTGCATTTTAGACTTACAAAGACAGCCTTTGAGATTTGAGTGTTTGCTACTTGAAAACAGAGAGTGATGACTCTTCTGGTTCTTACCTCATTCATGAAGAGCCTGCCGAACTCAGTCATCTGACCTTGTTGATTTCAGTCGATAGAGGACTTATACAGCGCTTTAGCCCTGAAAAACAGAGGTTTTCTGTGGAGGCGTGCCTGGCACACGTGTGGGTGTGTGTGTGTGTGCGCAGAGATTTGCAGGCCACAAAATAATATTAAGTAGAGCCAGAGCTAGTGAGAGTGTTAAGTCATGAGGTAATGTGACAAAGGCAGTTTGTGCCAGAAATTTCTAGGAAAAGAGCCTTGGCTGCAATAATATCCACACACATTCTGTAAATCAACACTACACTGTGTGTATGTGCTCACGTCACTGTGCATTTACATTGGTGTGAATGTGGGGAAGAAGCAGTTAGTAGAAAAGCACAAACTGTGTGTGTGTGTGTGTGTGTGTGTGTGTGTGTGTGTGTGTGTGTGTGTGTGTGTGTGTGTGTGTGTTAGGGGTTAGCCTGGGGATTTTTTTTTTGCCTTCCCCACATGCGTGTGTTGTTAGAACACAGTGTACTTGTAGTCAGTCAGCAGTCATATGGGGGTAATGTGGAATTCTGTAATTGATGGTATTTGATCCAAAGTTTTCACTACAATTAACCAAACATTTCTCAATACATGAAAAAGATTACTTAAATTTGCATTCACACAAGTTTGTGTGTGTGTGTGTGTGTGTGTGTGTGTGTGTGTGTTGGGTGTGTATTGGGTGTAATTAAAGACTAATACTGATATTTGATCATTTAAAAATGCAGTATTCTGCTATATCAGCCAACACCCCCCCTACACTTTGCCCACCTCTGTTTATTATGTCATCAAGCACCTCTTTAAAAAAAAAATTTATAGCAAGAAATGGTTACAAATCATCAAATATTATTTAAAAATATTCCAATATTTGAAATATCCAGACCATCATTAGACTGCACATGTAGAATTCTGCAGTAATACAAATATCCAAGACAAATGATATTTGTGAAAATTAGGGGTGTGCGATATATATCGTCTGTGATAATAATTGTTAACGATGCGTGAGCTGATGTTATCGAGTATGCTACTGACTGGGGGAAAAATACAACAGTCAAAACGCCTCGACTCCACGGCTTCACTGCTTCATGCTTTAGTACAGGCTGCTGAGCGTGCGCATTGAGAGCGTCCATACTGTGTGCTAGCATAGCTGCCTAAACAACACACCTAAAGCTGGAAATGAGTGAACACACTGCATCAGGGGAAGAAGGTCAGACATTGCCAGCCTCGTGTGCATTTCTTCCGGGTACTCCGGTTTCCTCCCACAGTCCAAAGACATGCATGTTAGGTTGATTGGTCAGTCTAAATTGGCCATAGGTGTGAATGTGTGCGTGAGTGTGTGTTGGCCATGCGATGGACTGGTGACCTGTCCATGGTGTACCCCGCCTTCACCCGATGACGCTGACTCGCGGGATGAAGCAGAAGATAATGGATGGATGGATGTTACTATCTTTTGTCTTAAAAGTCTTATATTTTTCTAGCTTTTTATAAGCACATTTTCAAATAATGCAACATTAATTATCGTTATCAACAAAAGAGTTTAGGGAGGCCCTTAAAGCTTATGAAGCTGTTCCTACCTTTGAACATTGTTGTGTTTAAATGAAGGCCCCCTTCCCTCAGCCTTTTCATTTACTCTCTGAATATTCTGTATTTCACATTAAAAGGCTAAGAGCTTTATTTCCAGTCAGGTTAAATGCTAAATTCAGGTAGAGAAGATTAATTTTTTTCCTTTTGATGAGTTATGAATCGTGAGAAAGCCTTTCTAGGAGTCAAACTTGGGTCTGTTTTCACTGTTTCAGCTCTTTACTGTCTCTGTCTCTTCTCTCTTCCCTGAATGCGGTTGACACAGGAATCCCTCCAAGGCTTTCTACCAGGCCTTCCAGTCTGGCAGCAGATTAAGAGACTCAAAGGCGCACATTGATAGGTACAGTACTGGACTGGTCCAGCCAGGCCTGCAAGAGTGTAACATTGTGTGTGCAGTGTTCAGTACCAGCGAGCTTTGCTTTCTCTACATGCATGGATTGAGTTTGGAAACAAAGCCTGGCAGCAAGCGCAGGATTGGCCAATAGAGTTCTCAACCAACATCTCTTCGCTCTCTTATTTTCCCTCTGCCTCTCACTGGTGCACAGACACAGTCTCTTTCTAGGATGTTATGTTGTCTGTGTCACTTAAATATTTTATTTTGTTGACTGCCTGAGTGTTACTTTCATAGGTTTGGCCACCACCAGCAATAGAACAGAGTCCAAAAGGGCAAGCAAGGGATCCGTTAATCAGATGGATAAACAAGTTTAACCCGGTTAGGGTTGTGACTATTTTTTTAATCAAGCCAATATTTCCAAACTTATTCACTTACTGAAATTTTATTTAGTTAGAAAGATAATTATAATAAACAGAGCTACACCGATGAGTCATTTGAGCCCATATTGACCATTATAAGGTATCCAAAGGGAATGTTAAATTTTTCCAGTCGGCCACTGTTAGTCCAACAACTGACCGTGGCTGATGGAAAAGCTAACAGCGAGTGAGACTAGCTTCTTAGGGTGAACTCGAGGATAGTTTGGTAGTGCAAACATTTGTTGATCATTTGAATGAAGACTTTCCACATTGCAGGCTTCCTCTGTGGTGCTTAACAGCAATATTTTACTCTCAGATATTAATACGTTTAACTGCATTTGAAGCTCTAAATGTCATCCAGTCTAAAAAGAACATGAAACAACATGAGAGCAGATCTCCAGCCTAATAGGATTTTTAAACTGGTGATTTGTTCATAAATTAAATGCACACATAAAACTCCCTACTCAGAGATCTGCAGTTATATTAGAAAGGTTTTTTTGGGGTTTTTTTGGGGGGTTTTTTTTGTTTTGTTTTTTTTTTGTATAAGTGGCTCAAACTATGAAAATAATACTATTAAAAAAAAATACCGTGAAAATTTTTGTTGTTTCAGCTTTAAAGTGGATGAAAGGGGCTGAAGAGTGTTTGCATGCAGTCTAAAACACTGGATATAAATGAGAACGAGTAAAGCCAGGTTTCTTGTGCACTCTTTCCTGTCAAATATATTTTGAATGCTCGGTTGCATTTTTAAATTAATTGTGAAATTGTTCATTTCATAAGTGGCAGCGAGGTAAGTAGATGTGTTGCAAGGCCTTCAAAGGGGCCAACTTTTTTTTTTAATGCCACTTACAAAAATGAAAAGAGAAGCACATGAAACCATATGAGTGACAGGAAATGAAACTGTTTTAGAGAAATATACAGCTGACACACCACCAGCCACTGAGGAACTACAAACACACTCTCTCTCTTACATGCACTCACAAACACAATCCATTTTGGCGCCTTAATTGCTTTAGCTTAAATGCAAAAAGGTACATTAACGTTGTGTTGAGCTACTTCACTCCTAGCTGAAGGCAGCAGCAGTGTAAGATGGCACAAACGGTGAGCCCCATGCACCACTTCTCTTTCTTTTTCCTTTTTTTTTTTTTTTTTTAAAGAGTTGTTGTGGATACATTGTTCACTCAAGGGCTGCTTTTGTTTCCATGGATGCAAAGATAACCAAGGATTTGTTTGAGACTGTGTTTCGTAGATCCTGGTGATGGCCTTTGCAGTTGACACATAATCAGCCTCTTATATGGGTTTGTTTGGGATGAGGTCTGAGGGAACAAGATGAAGTCTGAGAGAGTGAAAAAATAATATCCTGAAGGTCCTTTTTACCAGCGCGTTGTTGGAAATGATGTTCTGGATGAGACTCTTCTGTTAGCTATATAATAGCATCTTTGCTGCCTTTATTTTTCTATAGAAGTGAAACTGATATACTTGTTTGCTTGGAGAACTGTTCCTCATGTATACTTCTCTAACACATGTACCCTTACCATACCTCTGCTTTATACTTTAAAGGGACATCCACATATGAAGCAACTAGCAGCCACGTGGTGACTACAGATCATAGAAAGTCCACAACGTAAATCGGGCAGGTCTCAAGTTAAACATTTCTCATCTTTGAGGGAAGTGATTGAAGCGACTACCAATGAGAGCAAGGAATACCACTATTAGACACACGTGGGAGTGGTAAATACATTAGTGTTCACCCAGGCAGGCAGAGTCTAGAAAGTCTGCTGCTGACCAACCGTCAACGACAAAGCGACGGGCACTGAGAAAAACGCTTCCTGTGTGGATGTCCATTTAGCCTGGAAAACTGCCCCCAAAGTAGATCTATATCAGATGTACTGGAAAAGCCCCCATTGGGTCAGCTTCATGCTGGCACATGTTCCTGACAGAGGTCTTTTTGTAGTGTTGCCTGCCTTTTTTTTTTTTTTTTGTTTTGTTTTGAGAGACAAAAACCTTTATGATTTAACTTATAAGTTGTGAACTTAGATTTTTTTATATATGTTCATATTTCCTGGGTGTTGTGTGCATGAACGATTAGAAGAATCAGTTTTGGATCAGACTTGTGTGTATTATACAGATATTAGGGTAAATGCACTGATACCAATGTTGGCCTTGTTGAATTGATATGAGTTATCAGCAAATAGTGTGACATTCACAGAGAAAGTGGAGAATGAATAACAGCAAAAACCTAACAGTCACCAAGGAAAACATAGCCACTGGCTGTCAGCCAGTTGGATATTTTAAATATCAGAATTGATTCAGAAATTCACACTTCCTGTTATCCATTCATGACCCATTTGGGAAAAAGAATCTCAGATTTGTATCTTTACATGCTGCCTAAATCAGTTCACACTGCCTAAAACATTTCACTAACCACCAGCCCAAATAAAGACCATAGACTCTCTTGGGTAATACATATATACTGGTGCTTTATAATTACTGCTGGAGGTTGAAGCTTGCTGTTTGGTTACAATTATAACACTTCCTCATTTTGTTCTCTGTTGGCAGACTGCCTTCCTGCACAGCTGTCTAATATAACTGGAAGCTCACTGGCCTCTGATAAAATGAAAGTAGTAACTATGCACTCATGAGTGTGACAGGGACATGCTCTATATATGCTTGGTGTTCTTTTTCTTATATGCTTGTAATACCAAGCTGCTTAACCACGTAGAAAAAGAGACCAGAAATCCCCCCTTTTTAAATTAGAGGTACATATGCAGCACGAGGTTGAAGCGAAGATTGCCTTGTGCACCTGTTGTCCTTGGGCATATGATCAGGCCTCGCCTCCTAAGCTCTAAACTTGTGTGATCATGTCTCAGACAGGGAATGGACAGCCTTGTTGTTACAGTGCTGGTGAAGGAAACTTACTGGTGTTAAATATACCATCAGTTCTGCCCAGAGGCAAGGAATGACAAGTATTTGATGCGCAGATGACTTATAATGCCCACTGCTCCACTTGCCCTGGTGCTAGTGTAAACCTCTCTAGCTCTAATGGACTTTTTATTGACATTCCTATTTTACAGGACGCACTGTAAGGGAAACACAAACCTCTATAAACTTATAACTTACAAACTTCAGTCTTGTTGGTGTAGAAGGTGAAGATTACAGGAGTGATTGGTTGCATAATCGGTGGCAGAGTAAGTTCAGACCCTCATTAGCATTGTTTCATGCCTTTAGGCCTCCGGGATTTGACCTCACATACATCAGCGGTTGTACACTGCTTGCTTTGTAATGCTGTCGAAACAGAGGAGGTGGCTCGACTGACCATTTAACATGATTTGGTTCAAAGTCAGGCACTCAGACTGGTTCTTGGCTTTGACATGAGGTCTAGAGGCTTAAACAAGATCATGTGTGTCAGGGGCAGAGCTCTAACCAGCGATCCAAAACACTACTCACTGATGTTGTGGTTTCAAAAAAATCCCCCCCCCCACAGTGCCAGTTGTTCGTAGAAGTCTTACTTGGAATACCAGATGGTGTCCTAATATGGTTTTGACTTTTTTTTTTCTTCAACATTCCTGCTTCAGTGTACATTTTCAGCCTTAGTTAAGAGGAGCCACCCAAACCATCATGACAGAATCTTCTTACCCACTTTGAGTCCAGGAAGCAGAACTACAGTCTTGGCTCTTAATAAAGGTTGATTGTTTTATTGATGTTTTCCAGTCTCCATAGTTACAGATCCATTGCTGGCTTGTCACATGTCTCCCCTGACAGTACACATGGGTTTTTAGAGTTTCTCCAGCCCGTTTATTTGCTGATTTGATTACAATAGTCTCACCCCACCTCCCTGAAACCAGCTGGAGGAAAACCCCAAGAGAAAATGCTTCATACCCCCTGCTTTAATTGCGTTGAGGTCATTTGGCGGCACTACAGCAGACTCACATTTAACCCTGGATGACAGTAGAGCTGAAACCAGGCTGAAAGTGAATCTGCAGCAATTTAGATATAATTTGCACAATATGTCTCTCTTTGTTTAATATTGCTCAGCCATGTGAGTTTTCCTCCCCTAAATGTAGATTTATCCAGAAAATATGAATATTTACTGCTTCCTCTGTCATCCATGGAGCATCTGGCCTTAGCTGTGAACATCTGCCATCATTTTTCCTGTCACATTTACAGTTTTATCATCTTCATGAAACCTTATAATTTGGTACCAGTTTTATCAACTTGCTTTGCTTTTGAGAGATTATATTGGATTCAACTCATTTGATCTAAAGATGTCAAATCCTGCAGTTTGTTTCTCAAAAGCAGAACTTTGTGTATCTGGAAGTGGGTATAAGTAAACTCTGGGCTCCAACAGATCAAAACAGGCCTGTATTTATACATGTCCTGCTGCAGAGTGTGATAGTGTTATTAGTAGAGCATATTTTTGTTTGCTGTACTATCTTAAAGCCACTGGTGAAGCAACAAGGGTGTAACCCAAGGAGTCCATTAAGGCTCAGTATTTTATAGACTGAGATTCCTCTAGGCACAGGCCTATTGAAAACTCCAGTTAGGGAGGAAGACTATAGGAGGGCCTGTGTGCGACGCCTCGTCTAAATTAAAGACACATTTGGTACTGGGTGAAGTTTATGTTCTTTTTCTTTTTAAAGCATTTTGGTTGTGTAAGCACTCGTAGTGGGGGGTCACATCACGTCTGAGGGAAAAACAGAAAGAAGTGTGAGAGCCGACTGCTAAAACTTGTTTATTTCATGAGGTGATGGGCGTGGATCTGCCTCTCGAGCTTGGATGGCACATCTTTGTGCATCTTGTTCATATAATCATATCTGGCAGTGATCAGAGGTAGGAGTGGAGGACGGGGGGTGTAATAAGGGACAGTGTTTCCCAGCAGTAGGGGTATGGGGAACATTCCTTCTCCGGTACAGCCTGCTGATAAGTCATCTGAGTCTTTCCACCGGCCTCACACACAAGTTGGATGTAGAGGAACAGAACATCTTGTCTGCAGTAGGAGTCTACATGTACTTGAAGGCACCTTCCTACCTCGCACTGTCACTGATTTTCAACTCTATGAAACGAGCCGATGATGTTTCCATCGCATTTTGCTGCAGATGTAAATCTGCATCTTATTACAGCTCAGCTGATAGTTTTCATTTTCAGAGACCAATAATATTATTAAGACAGTTGATACTTTAATAGTTCAAATACTGCTGTTGTGGTAAAGATTTTTTAGGTTAGATTATTGAAATCTTTTCATGAAAGTATCCACTGAATTAGAAGTTATACAGCTGGGAAGATAAGCTCATCGTGGCCTCCTGGTGGAGAAAGTATGCAATGATGATACATCTTATAAATTACTTCAAGTTGAACCCTGTTATGCCACTTTCCAGTTCCATATTTGTATTTGGGCTCTGCTAGAGGGGCTTTGCATAAATCACAGTTCTGTCTTAAAAAAGCCACTTTTAGCTCCTCTCTACATACGGCCAGCTTTCCTCTGATTGGCTCCCCCTCACAAACAGAAGGTTTTTGTGCTCACAGCCAGATCTGTGTATGCCTGGGATGACTATATTCAGTATATCACCCCCCTTTTCTGACATCACACAGAGCCTAGAGCAAAGATTTTAGTTCATATGGTCTGTTTGTACAAACACTTACTTCATTATTAGAAACTATAAACTTCTCTGTTATGAACATTTATCATTTTAACACATTTAAATTTCTTATTAGGCTACTTATTCTTATCAGTGATCACCATGGATAACTTTGGTGATCGTCTGTCAATCCATCCACAGTTCAGTATTTCATTGATTGATTTTTTTTTTTCTATGTTCTCATTAAACAAGTGTATGTTTACTCACATGTGCTAAATAACAGATATTAGAAGGTTACAAACTTAGATGGGGGGGAAATGAGGTAAACTGGGTCACTGTGCAGCTGTTACACGTACTCTGCAGACACAGCATATGCTTGCTAATAGCTGCTTCTGTAACACTTGGATATAACAAAAATGGTTTGATGATCAAATATCCAAAGTGTGTGTGTGTATATATATATATATATATATATATAATTTGCAGAGAAAGAAACTTTTTTTTTTTCCTGCCCTGCTGTTTAACTTGTACCCCACATCCCTGCCGAGTACAGTCACTACACTTATCAGTCACTATGAAGCCGTCAGAGCCAGAAATAATTTCAGACATGTGTCTCCACCCCCTTCAGCTCCTCACACTTCTCCACCCATCAGTTCGTGTTTCATTATTCTAAATGCGGTCACACTTGCCCAGCTAAACCGCCTCTGGTCAGCTGCAGTGACCTTCTGTCCACCGCTCCAGCGTCAGCAGCCGTTGTGAGCGACATGCCGTGCACGTTTTCCTACAAACCGCCAGGCTGCCCCGGGGACCCGACCCGGCTCACGAGCTGTGATCCCCTGCCCTCTTATCGCACACGCCGCAAGTAAGGGCCGACCGGCGCTTGTCCTGTCCACGTCGCTGTAGCTGTGTGTGTGTGTGTGTGGAGCGGACGTGTGGATTGTGATGGATTTACAGAAGTCACACCAGAGAGCATCAGGGGTTAATAGCTGCACATTGATGTGATGTCAGTGAATGTGTGTAGTATTTGTTTTTGGCAGCTGCCTTTGGAGATTTGTCCACTCAGTACAGTGGATATGGCTGCTAAACAAACTCGCACATTTTTTGCACAAACCTGAGCCTGTTGTGTTCCCTGTGGTCAGTCTTCTCTCATTTCTCCCTGAGGTTGTCTGGCCTGTATGCGAGCTATAATACACACAACCACGATCAAGAGTGATGACTGGTGATTTTGTATTGTTTGACCTGGATACCTGAGGCACCTTGTTTGACTGACTGAGCACCAGTGTGTCATCTGGGGTTCTGATTTATTTCAAGTTGCATCTTCAGCTAAGATTGTTGTCCATTGTAATACAATTCTGTATTTTCTGTGTTTCCTGCCTGTTTGGGAACAGTCAAGAAAGCAGGAAAACGATGAATACAGAAAGTAATTATGATGGGATTATTACTGTGTGTGATTAACAATACTTTATCTGTCTTTTCTTGGTTTTGCAGTGCCTCTGGAACCAATGTTGTTGCCATTGATAATAAAATTGAACAGGCGATGGTGAGTAATCATATATGCCTCTCATGTCTTTGTGTGCTACATATAAAAAGACTGTACGACCCTGTTACGTGACTCCTGCCACTGGTTAGTTCCCATTTCATGTTTCCCTCTGCTCTCCTTCAGGACCTGGTGAAAAGCCATCTGATGTATGCAGTGCGTGAAGAGGTGGAGGTCTTAAAGGAGCAGATCAAAGAGCTGTTCGAGAGGAACTCTGTGTTGGAGAGGGAGAACGCCGTGCTGAAATCTCTGGCCAACAGCGAGCAGCTGTCTCAGCTGTCCACCCAGTCGGCCAGCAGCTCGGGCACCACGGCTTCCCAGCAAGGGCTCAGCCAGCCTCAGCAGCCAGCCCTGCCGCCGCTTCAAGTTCAGCCTCAGCCTCAGTCGCACCCCCAGCTTCAGCACAACCCCAAACCCCAGCAGCTCCAGACTCAGCCGCAGCTCGATCCTGGTCAACAACTGCAACCCAACGTCACCTCTGCTTGAAAGTGCATCAAAAGAACAAAACACACACAAAAAAAAAAAAAAACAGCATCTTCTCTACAACTTATTACAATTAGTGTATGTGAAATTAAAAAGAAGCAAAAGAACTTCTTAGCCACCAGCTTGACCACAAAGAGTACAGTGCTTCTGTGTGAGTGAGTGTGTGTGTGTGTGTGTGCGCGCGCGCCTGTGTCAGGGTGAGGAAGCAAGACTGTGAATTGGTGTTAGAATGTGTGTGTGTGTGTGTATGCATCTGTACTGTGGGCCTTTCCAGTGTTAATGCAATCATCAAGAGCGCACCAGAAGGACTGAGACAAAGTGTTGAGAGTAGGGAGTTGGGGAAGGTTGAGGGTTATATTTTTTTTTTTGTTCTTTCCATCTTGGCTGTATTCCCAAATTGGTTAACAGCTGGGTGTGTAGAGAGGATGTCTTTTCTTGGACCGGGCCTGAGCCAAACCAATCTGTGACCTGACCCGAAACCAGCTGTTGTTGTGGAAAGCGAGGGGTTTGCCGGACAGACGGGGAGTGATTGTCAAAAAGAGAGCGATTATTTTTTTAAATGAGATAATTGGGAGGGTGGGGGGGTATTTTTTAGCCTTGTTGTTTCATGTTGTAAAGAAAGAACTGGGAGAGTGTTTTTTTTTGTTTGTTTTTTTCTCCCATCAGCGCCACACCGCTGCCGTTACTAAGTCCAACTCTTGCATCAATCTTTTGAGTTCTATTAAGTGTTTTTATTTATTACAGGGCTGCTATTTTCATAAATGAACAACTTCACAAAACATACTTAACAGGAGCCCGATGACTCTTCTCCTCTCTTGGTTTTGTAAGAGTGTTTCAAAAGATTGGCCTCACGTCCCAGACAAAGCTTTATATATTTGTTAAATGCGGGCAGACAGAAAAAGAAAAGAAATTCTGACAAATGTTTAACACTAACTGAGATTTTACGCTGCAACTGCCAATTCATATAGCTTGAGTCAAGATCCAGTTTGAGTGTATATTTTTGTATAGTATTAATGGACTCACTGACATCAATTCCCAAGGTCCCTGATGAAAAATTTGATAGGGAAAGGTGAATTAGTATTGCCACATCTCCTTCCTCACTCACATTTTGTTTCCATAATTTTTCCTGAGGGGATGGAAGGGGGGGGGGGCTGTGAAATCATTCAACATACTTTGTAACCAAAGATGCAAAGCTGTGTAAATTGATTTTGAAATGCACACTTTTTTTTGTTACTTCCTCCTTCACAGAATATTTTTGTTGCTGTTCAGCATGTTCTGCATGATCTGTAATCTTCAAACCACTTTCTTACCTCATTTTTATTCAGCACTCTTATTGTAAGATAGTCTGTGAACAGTGTAAATGGGAAGGGGGTGGGGGTGCGCAACAGCGAGTGGAGAAAAATAACCTAGTGTTACTGACACTAGTCACAGAAATATGAAGTGAGCCATGTTTTGTTCGTTTAAATGGTGTTTGAATTTCATATGCCAATAGTTTTGTTACATTGCAAAATTTTAATGTATTTAAATAAAAGCAATATTCAGATTCCAACATGTCACCTTTGTTAAAAAGTTTATTCATACAAAGATATGAAATATTTCTGGCTCTCTTTCACTGCTTTCTTTACAAATCAATGATTTTATTTTTTTTTACTCAATGATGCATAAACCCAACGCCACATTCAAGATACATGAAGAGCATCGTGAAAACCATCAGACCAGATTGCTGAGAGTTGTTTACAAAATGCTCTGGGCCATATTTGCAACTGACCAATCATTTTGTGGAGTCATAGCTTTGCAACTTGATGAAAATGACTTGCACCAGCAGACTATTTTTTTTCTTGGGGCTTTTGAAAAGGTTTCACAATGGAGTAAATGTTGTGAAAGGGATTCTGTCATCCCCACTGGTTACATTTTTCAAACTGCTAAAAAATAAACATGAAACTAATAAGTCAGTTACCCATTTTCCTGTGCCCTTGCATGTCCACCACATAAATAAGAAGTTGGTGCCCAAAAACATGTTGCATGCAGAACTCCACAGAATCCTTGGACCCAAAGTTGGAACATGAGTGGTAATGGTCTGTACTCTCCCCCCTCATCCACCAGCTGGTCACAGCAGATGGCTGCTACTATGAGCCTGGATCTGCTGGAGGTTTCTTACTGTTTAAAAGGGAGTTCTTCCTTCCCACTGTTGCCAAGCACCTGCTCACCTGATTGTTGGGGTTTCCTCTCTGATATTGTCTTACAGTATTTGCATTATATAAATAAAATTGAAATAAATTAACTGGAGGGCAACTGCAAAGAAATCAAATAGTGATTCACAGATGCAGACCACAGATTCTGTTCTCCCAGGCTTTCTTTGACCCACTTCTGCCAGCAAAGCTGTGTAATAGTTCCCAAGTCTGTCCAAATGCAAGCTGGTTCTCAAATGGGCACCTAGACAGAACAGGGTCTGCACCACCACCAGCACTGTGTTGGTGAAAAGAGGGGAAAAAAAAAAAAGTTAAATGACTCACATGGGACGTGAACCCCAGTTGTACGCTGAATCATTCACAGTTGCCTTTTCCTCTCTATAGTATTTTCTGGTCTTTTGCCATGAGGTGCAAAGCTTTGGCCTCACAACATCACTGATCAGTTGTAATGATGGTCGTGGAATGACAGTAATCAGGATTTTTGTAGGAACAATGCTAGCAAGATATCAGGGAGACGTGTACATTTGAACTTGTTTGGTATCTTTGTGCTACACGCCAATCGGAAGAAGTAAAAGTATTAAAAAATCTTTAAAGAGAAACCGATTTATTTAAAGAAATATTACAAAACAACTCTCAAAAATGTCAAAAAGGGTGTAGAGGACATACGTGCCATCCTAACAAATGCATAGAGGTCCTCTGAAAAGAAATACTCTAAAGCCAACTTTGATAATAGTGTTAACAGTCCCAAGAGCAAAAGGGGAACAGGACTCATTCTTTCCCAGTACAGAATGTCCACAATACAAACAGCTGAGGACGATGATATGGACAATGAATAGGGGCTTATTTTAAACAGACTCTTTCATAAACGCTTGAACGCTCAAGTTCTCACAGCTGTGCACATCGTACTTGTTTGTCCTGTGGTTTATTGCCTTCTCTTCCAATTAGTAGAGCCAGGCAATGGAGTCAGCACTATCCCATCCATCAGAAGGGTGAGTTTCACCGTGTGAGTCTGAGCAGGACAGAGGAGTGCCCGAGTATTACCAGTGTCTTTCTTCTTGTCGGCTAACCGACGGTGACAAATCTGCTGCCTTTACTGCTCTGAGCTGTGGCAGTGCGCCGATCTTTTAGGATGCGGAATCGCTCGTTCAAAGTCATCGACGTTTGCTGTGGGAAGAGAGGTCCGAGGACAACGTGTTACAACAGTCCATGAATGGAATGAAAACCGTCCTGCATCTATAAATTATACACCACAGAAACACACCCTCACCGGTTTCCCAACACTGTTGATGTCAAACTGCAGAGGCACTCCTTTTGGTATCTTCTTCTCCACCGTTTCCACCTTCATAGGAGCAACACTGGCAGCTGGGGGATGCAGAGTCCAAGCAGTAGGAGGCCTAAGAACAAGTCAGAAAAGCTGTTGTCAGGAAGGATTACTATATCTATGTTTTTAAAAGGTAAACAGGTAAAGTTTTTCAGCCTGGCACAGCACTGAACAATCAACTGCTGGCTAGAACACTGAATTTATATAGTGCCAGTTCACAGCAACAGTCATCTTATGGCACTTTTTATTATACGGCAAAAATCTGACAATTCCCACTAAGCAGGTAAGGAGGAACTTCATCTTGACAGGAAGATGAGTGGGGGAGAGGGAATCGAAGACAAAAAGAAAAAAAACAGGACGAAACAAACTACAGGAGAGTGGGCAAAATTTAATGAATAATTATAACATAAATATGTAGGGAGGGAAAAGGAGGGAGGTGGAGTGGAGGAGAAAGGCTCAGTGCATCATGGGAAGTCTCCTGGCAGCACCTGATCAATCCTATAAGTTTTACCCAAATCCAAACTGGCTCCCAAATCCAGACTGGGAGCCAGTTCCACAGCAGAGGTGATAGACGAAGGCTCTGCCTCCCATTCTACTTTTGGAAACCACAAGTGAGCCAGAAGGGAAGGATTTTATACTCAGTCTTGAATAAAACAGGAAGCCAATAGCGAGAAGCCATTACCCATAAGTACTCATGCTGCAGCGTTTTGGATCAACTGAAGGTTTTTCAGTGAGCAAAAATCCTCATTTCATTCATAGTGAGGTCCCAAACCAGTGTGTATTGTAGGGGTCCTGCTGAGTACTTACTCAGGCTGAGTCCTGGCTGTGGGGTTGTCTATTGAAACAGTCAAGATTCCACTGTTGGCTGTCGATGTGCGCCACCTGTTGGACAAACAGAAAAGGTGTCTCATATTACACAGACCCTAAAATGGACAACAATGGTGCTTTCCCTTCCAAATGATTCACATCCTCAGTGTGAGTTCCTCTTCCTCACATACAATACAATGTATACATACAATGCAGGTCATTAGGATAATGAACAGCTAGAGTAGAACTAGACAGTGAGAAGTATACTCACTGGCGTGTTCTGACTGGAGGCATCCGGGGATTTGACTTCTGCACTTGGGTTTGTACCTGTGAAGGAAATGAAGAATGAGATCAATGAAAAGTGTCCAAGTGTCCACATAAGCAGGTTTCACTGCCAGTTTGATTTAAACGACAAACACACTACGTAACCTCTCGGGTACCTTAAGTCCCCTGCGAAAAAGAAACGTGGCCTGGCGTGCTTCCCTCTGAGTCTGCTGGATAGGCGGCAGTGGTCTGCAGCAACAGAGCACAAAAAACCCAGCTGTGTAAACTGTGTAGTTGTATCAAGGTTGATTTAGACTGGTCTCTCCTCTAGAGTTGTCTGAAATCAAACTAAACATAATGTGTATTAAAAACAAACATTCTCACCTTCGCCGCAGCTGAAAAGGCCTTCTGACTGATGGGGCATTCGGGCCTCTCTGTGGATCGGGCTGCCTGTACAGCCACCTCTGTACCTCCGGCTTCCTGTACTGGGCTTCAGTGCGCTGAAAGAAGGGCCTTGTTTTCGGTCTTGTTTTCTGAGGAGAGACGAGAAGGGGATGAACTTTCAAGTATAGCAGATTTCCCAAATGAAGAATTATTTACAGCAAGAAACTAGTGGTTAGTTAATGATTCTATGTAATATTAGGTAAAAAGGTTAGTTAAAATATGAGACTGCTTTTTCACTTCAGAAGTATGCTATGCTGAATATACAATGACTGTGTAGCGTGATTAAAAAAATAAAACTTCAAGGTCCTGGAAGAAAATTGCTTCATTGTAAACTTGTGAGCTCAGTGGAAAACAGTGCTATGAAAAAGTATTTGCTTACATGTTTCAGATCAAACTAATTTTATTAGTCAAAGATAATGCAAAATGCAATTTTTAAATGATGATTTCACTTATTAAAGGGAAAAAAAAAAAGCTATCCAAACCTACCCGGCCCTGTGTGAAAAAGTAATTGCCCTCTTGTTAAATCATGAATTAACTGTAATTAACCACAGTTTTTTGGAAAGCTGAGTTTAATTTCATTAGCCACATCCAAGCCTGATCACTGGCAGACCTGTTGAAATCACTTAAATAGAACCTGTCTGACAAAGTGAAGCTAAAAGATCTCAAAAAGATACACATGATGCCACGATCTAAAGAAACAGCTGAGAAGCAAATTCACTGACATCAGTGTAGAAGCGTCTAGGCCTATTGCAGTATAACTAAGGGATGGTTCAGGGTCACCTGATCCAGCCCTGACTATAAGCTTTATCAAAAAGGAAAGTTTTAAGCCTAATCTTAACAGACAGGGTGTCTGTCTCCCGAATCCAAGCTGGGAGCTGGTTCCACAGAAGAGGGGCCTGAAAGCTGAAGGCTCTGCCTCCCATTCTACTCTTAAGTATCCTAGGAACCACAAGTAAGCCAGCAGTCTGAGAGCGAAGTGCTCTGTTAGGGTGATATGGTACTATGAGGTCTTTAAGATAAGATGGGGCCTAATTATTCAAGACCTTGTATGTGAGGAGGAGTTTAAATTCAGTCATGTTACATTAAATTCAAATTTTGCAAGAGTAGATTGCAGAGACCCTGCAGACACTGCACAATGTGTCGTAACCCTAAATCCAGAAACTCATCCAGTCCATTCACAGAACTCCCACCATGACCAAACAAGAACATTATTTAGACACAGTACAGGAATAGAGGCCGTCTTGTACTTGGCAACACTGGCTCAAAAGGAAAATTTCTTCCTCCACTTGATCTTATTGTAAGCATTCTGTTTGCGAACTTTGCTGTCATTAGCAATTAATGTTCTTTCATAATTAGCTCCCAGTTAGTTTAAAAATATATTGTACTGGAGCTCCAAGAGATCGTCCTATCCCACTGTTAGCAAGCTAAGCATCTGTCTTTACCATTTTCACCAAGCCAGGCAACAGCATACTATAAGAAAGACCGCCCACTGTTAACCAAACACTTTCATTAACCACACTATAAGAACTGCAGGGGACACACCTAACGGAAAAAGTTTGCTGTTCCTGGACACCAGACCACAGATGCTGATGTCTGTTACCAGGTGACAAGATGTGGAGAAATAGCTGCCTCTGGTTGTGATGAAGGTGAGGTAAAACCAGGTCCCTAAAGTGGGCCTACCTGTACATTCAGCAAGCAAGCACTGGCTTTGGAAAAACATGCTGAAGAGAACAAAATTATATGAGCTTTACATATTTTTGTCTTCTTTAGAAGAGACAAAGAGGTGCCGGCTGATCCATCTGATCTAAATATATAATCCAAAGCACTACTTTGTTTAATGTTCCCCCTGCCTTTAAAAAAATGTATTTCAGAGCTTTCATTTTAGAAGGAGAAAGTAGTGCTTTTGGGGGGAAAAAAATCTCCCACCACTACTTTAAATAAAACTTACATAGTACATTTTAAGTACTATTTAAATGTAACTATTCAAACTGAAAAACATGCCTACGTTGATGAGGAACTCCAACATTGCTTTATTAAGGTGTAGCAGCATTTTTCAGCATGTCTCAAATTCTGCACAGCTGTAAGGCTGCATGTTCCATGTCTGGGTTCTCAGTGGTTTTCTCTGATAGACAGCTTCAAAGGAAGGAATTATTCTCATGTTCTGAGCAAATGCTTTCATTAAACCACAACATGATCTGTGCTCAGATACCAGTGGTGCCAGACAGGATGTCAGGCTAGTATTACAGCCTATAGTTACTGTCTACTTTAATGTGTACACACTACCTGATTGATTGCTGCCCTGTTGAGTGTGCCGGCTCGTTTCAGCAGAGCTGTTGGCCTCCTGGCTGCCAGTCCCGTAATGACCCCCTGACCCCGTCGTCTAGCCGCTACTGGAGGTACCTTTCTGTTTCGCAGTTTGGGAGCTCCACCTCGGGGTACGCCACCTACTGGTAAGTATTGTAATAGCGACATTTAATACGTACAGCTGTTTGAACTGTTAGGAAAACAGCTAAGCTTACCAGTGAAGTTAATAACAGATAAAACGTCAGCGCGCACACCTCTCTGGGCTGGTCCTGCAGTCCTCTGTGAAACTCCCTTTCCTTGGATTAAGCGGCCTTTCTTCTTCACTGGTCGGCGGTTTACATTGGCCTGTCTTCTTTTTAATTGTTGCTCCTTTTTGTTCAGCCGAATAATGTCATCTGTTAAAATCATCACACGCCCAGTGATCAACAACAGCGAGCGCCCTGCTGAGAGCTTTTTTATCTAGCTTAGCTAGCCTCTGGCGACCTCCCAGCAGTTAGCAGCTAGTATTATTAGCTTGTAGTCTATTTTAGTAACGTTGCTCATAGCTGTTGAGGACCTTACCCAAGGACATGTCGACTTTATCCGGAACAGCTGTCCTTTTCCCCCGGCCTGCTGTGAAATCCCCTTTGTTCATACTTCAAACCACAGCAAACAACTCTAATGGAAGCCGAAATATAGGTAGCAGCCGTGATAGCCCTCCGCTCCTTTTCACTGTACGGTACATGAACCGCCTCCAAACGTAAACAGCACCGCGCATGCCCTGTTAAGGCGTCACAGATGTGCATTGTGGGAAGTGTATTTCAATTCAACGAAAACACGGCGTTACAAAACCTGAACCGACGCACTCATGTAACTTGTTGTATAAGAGAAAACTGCGCGGGCTGCTGCCACAGTAGCTATCTGATGTGTTGTTTATTCGGTTACGTTCACGTTTTGTTCTCCATTCGGGCCGAGGCTGCATTGTTTATGGCTTTACACCCTGTATGCTGCGCTGCGTTTGGAGGTATGTTTCTGTAGGAGGCATCACCAAAAACGCGTTTATTCGAACGAGGAACTTCCTCGTGGACACCGTGCTTGTAGTTTGGTTTCTTTCTCTTGATGTCTGACTTCTATCTTTTTTTCTTCATATGCAGTTTTCGAGTCTGTAACAGTTTTGTTCACAATGAATTTTCTCTCACAGTTTCTATACGATTTCCTGCAGCACATCATCTTTCTCTGCACCAGGGCGCTTCGTAAAGCTTGCCATTCATCATCACCAGAGGCCCAGCAGCCCCAGACTCTTCTTCTTGACTAGTTTATTCACTTGCCAGCCCACCATGTCGGACAAGAAACGCAAGGCATCTTGTCCATCTGCTGGTAAGGAACCCCGTGCCAAGCAGCAGAAGCTGGCTCCCGTCAAGGAGGAGAAGAAGGAGAGAGTCGCGGGATGGCTGCAGAGTTTGGTGCAGCAGCAGAGGACAGAGAAGGACATAAAGTTCAACAAAAAGCGCCTGCGTTTCATATCTGATACTCAGAAGATAAGGCAGGGCTCAGAGGGTGTCCTGTACTGGATGTTAAGAGATCAGAGAGTGCAAGGTAACCATCAAGCACAGCCAGCAGTAAAGCAATAAGACACCCTCTTTTTGGTTTGCATTTTCTCATGACGTATCCCTCTGTGTGTTTAGATAACTGGGCACTGATCCATGCCCAGCTGCTCGCTGCGGAGGAGAACCTCCCTCTGCATATTTGCTTCTGTTTGGAAGTCCCCAAATCAGAGCTGTCTACTCAGAGACATTACAGCTTTATGCTGAAGGGGCTCAAAGAAGTTGCAAAGGTATGAACGTCACGATTTTCCAGTTATACTCACCACAGCCATCCACTTTCATTTGTTAAACAAAAGAAAAGTCATAGATCACAGTACACATAGGCTCACTTTGCTGGACAGGTATTAAGCTTAATCCTAGACTAAAAACTTTTTCTAGTCATTAATAAATGATCAGTAAATTATTAATAAATGATCATGTAATACCACCTTTACAAACACAGGGTCCAAAATTTACATTTCTTTCTCATGTTTGTTTAACATAGAGGAAAAAAAAGGTTTTTCATTGAAAAATATTTACGTGTGAGCACTAACTGGATTCATATTTGATTTGTTTGATGTGCTCTCTGGATGGCATAAACTCCAAAGTGTCTTTCTTTAATAAACAAGTAAAAATGCCTTTATTCTCAGGGTTTTTTTCTTTTCCTTTAGGGTGAAACATGGCCATGCCATGATAATTAAATAACAGTTGTTATTTAAAAGAGAGTCCTTATCCTGTTCAGGGTCGCAGGGGGGTTGGAGCATATCCGAGTCGGCAATACTGCTAATGTCTCCCAGTCTTTTTTGCTTAAATAGTGCATCATTAGGGAATCTTAACTAACAGCCAAGCCTGTGAGCCTTAACTTTGCTCCTCTGCCCGTCTAACAGGAATGTAAACACTTAAACATCCAGTTCCACCTGCTGCACGGTGCTCCGGGGAACGTTCTCCCCGGCTTTGCGTCAGACCACAGCCTTGGGGCCGTGGTGACAGACTTCTCTCCTCTCAGAGAGCCACTGCAGTGGTTGGAGGACGTCAAAAAGAAACTTCCCCAGGACATCCCCTTCATACAGGTTAAAAAAAAAAAAAAAAATCCTCACTTTCTGAGATGTAACTTGCAGGAAGTGTGTGATGATAGGATTCTCTGTATCCTGGTTATTTTCTGTCCCCGTGCTATTTTCTTTCTTTATTGTTCCCCTGATTCTAAAGTAATAGGTATGAACACTGACGCCACAGAGCTCATTTCTTCTCATTTCACTGTATTGACTTTGTTTTTCCTATCATTATTTCTCAAACACTCCAATCTCCTTTTATAGGTTGATGCCCACAATATTGTTCCCTGCTGGGTAGCTTCACCTAAACTCGAGTACTCCGCTCGGACGATCAGAGGAAAAATTACCAATCTTTTATCAGAGTTCCTCACTGATTTCCCTCTGGTAGAGAAACACCCCTACACTGCTGCAGGAACGGCCAAAGTAAGTGCTGGAGAAACAGTGAAGTGAATAAATGTTAAATGGAAGGAGAAAAAGAAGACGTATTCATAATTTATAGTGAGTTCAAAGACTCTTGGATCGGTTGAGAAACAATTACAATTTATCTTCTGAGGGTCATGAAATTATTCATTGCTTTGGGGTTGTTTTTCTAAAATCAATTGCGAGGCAAGTAAGCTGTCAGTGAGCTCATCGATGGGGAGTCTGCTGCCAGAAAGCACATACTTTTACCCTTCAACTCTACCCTCACTTCTGCACATTATTTATTGATGAGTCAGTATAAACTAGATTTTTTTTTTTAACTGTCCAAAAGTTAAAAAATCTCTTTTCCCCTTGCACTAGTTATTAAATCTGCAGGGGTATGTGTTTTTGCTTCAGGGTTGTGATTTATATGCTATACACGGTTTGACCCCCCTTGATACTGTGAGCTGAGTAAAAAAGCTCAAAACTTTCTTCTTTGCTTTTGAAGTCGTCAGATCTCTGCAGCACTACAGTGTATATTTTAACTCTGTTGCTGTCGGCCTTGACCTCTACTGAGCTTTTCTCCTCTCGCACTTTCTTACCTCACAGGAAGTAGACTGGGACAAAACCCTAGCCTCCCTGGAGGTTGACAGAACTGTAGAAGAGACGGAGTGGGCCAAGCCGGGCACCAAAGCAGGGATGGACATGTTGGAGTCTTTCATTGATGTACGACTTAAACTGTTTGGCAGCCAACGCAACGACCCAAACGCTCCCGCCCTGAGCCAGCTTTCCCCGTGGCTCCGCTTTGGTCAGTAGTCTACGGAAAGCACAATGTTGATCCAGCAGCTGTAAATCAAATCAGAGCTTTTCTGGATGTCTAGCTTTTGAATTACTGTTTAACTAATTTCTTTATAAATACAGCATATGAGGCAAAATCCGAGTTTGTACAATTTCGATAAGCCTGAAAGTCAATATTTGGTGTAACCGCCTTTATTCTTCAACACAGCCTGAACTCTCTTCAGTCCAGTTCTTGTGTAATGTGGCATACCTCAGTCTTTTTTTCCCTGTTTCCCCTCCTTAAGAATGGCTTCTTGACAGCCACCCTTACACTGAGACCATTTCTGACGAGGCTTCAGTGAACAGTAGATGGATCTCTCAGGTCCATGTGTCAGGTCTTTGCTAGATTATCTTTTTCCTATTTCTTAAGGACATGACTTTCAGATACTGTTCACCTGCTGTATAGTTTTCTATCTGTGAGTGAGTTCAGTGTTGCTTATAGATGATTTAAAATCCCAACAATTAGGTCCATAAAGGATAAAGCTGATAAGTATTAACACTCTGCTAAAGCTTTGCTATTATAGATAAAGTCCATTTATGCTTATATATACCATTAGTCATAGTTTTCTGTTTACTGATCACCCTCAGACCTGCTAATAGAATTAATGTATGAGCTAAGCTTCAATAATGCAATATCAGGTACAAAAGCATAAAAGTAAAAAAATAGCTGATTTAAATGTGGCCAGTCTCCTCTTACAGTTTACCTCCTTGAACATTGTTTGTAGAAGTCCCGTTCTGGCCACTTATTATTGTCTGTCTGTGCTGGATCTACTCCACCTTGTCAAAACACCCAACCTTCAACTTGAATTTCCTTTTTGGGAAGGGAATGGAAGTCACAAGGAGCCTGATGCAGCATGTAGGCTCAATAGTGAGCGAAATCAGCGCAGACACATGCCACAGTTCAGTCCACTTTAAAAGGCTGATCCTGCTGGAGGGATTCACAGAATTTGTGTCCCAGCGGTCGCCCTCATTTAAAAACGATGGTGATCGCGCTCCTGACCAGATGCATCACTTTTGAGCTTGGATGCTGCAGACTGTTCCACATATGGATGATAAGATAAGAAATCCCTTTATTAGTCCCACAATGGGGAAATTCAGTTGATGTTTGGTCTCTGGGTTGTAGCTGGAGACTCAGCACTCCTCAGTGATGACGATCCTCGATGTGAACATTGTGTCAGTTTGAAACAAAAGTTGATGTTTGTTCTCCGCACCACTTGGAGAACCTGCGTATGTAAGCGGCATTGTGGTCAGAACAAGGCTTGTTTTGGGGGAGATCTAAAAATAGCTGCTGCACTGGAAGCAGGGCAGAGGGGCACGAGGAGTCAACCGAAAGGGGGAGGTTAGCTAAATTTATATTTAATACGACAAACTGTAAATTAAGATTGGATACTCTACTGCCACTACCAGTAAGCCACTTCCAATGTGACCTTCCCATTGAGTTCACTCCTTAAGACAGCAGTTTTACTCACAACTTTTATTGGTCCGGTTATCTCTGACATCCAGAAGGCATCAGCATGCCTGTGTTTTGAATATTAATGTCTTCCCTTCACGGCTCCACAGACACGGAACATCTATACGAGTTCAAAGTGAACAACCATGGCACAACATCACAGAACAGTTTAGCTCTAAAACATTCCCGTACCTTCTCTGAACTGGGAAAGACATTTTAATTGCCTCTCCTCTCCACATCTGCCTTTTTCTCCTCCTGACCAATCACGTCTTTTAGGCCAGCTTTCGGCCCAACGCGTGGCTCTGCAGGTTCAGCGCAGCGGCAAGAACGCAGGACAGTCCATACCCGCCTTCATCGAGGAGCTGGTGGTGCGTCGGGAGCTGACTGACAACTTCTGTTTTTACAACAAGAAATACGACAGCGTGGAGGGTCAGTGGAGATCTCGTTAAAACTGCATCCTGTTGACTGTTGTGACGTCAGTCACATGAATCACAGGCTAATTTAGGGGATTGAATGGAAATGATTCAGCTTCATAAGTTGTTTGTATCTATATTTTTTTTATATGTGTGTCCATGATTCATAGGTGCGTATGAGTGGGCTCAGAAGACCTTAAAAGATCATGCCAAAGACAAAAGGCCGTATCTCTACACTCGCGAGCAGCTGGAGAAAGCAAAGACACACGACAAGCTGTGGAACGCAGCTCAGGTTAGACTTCACTTAGTCTACAGTTCAGTTTCATTCAGAGTGTTTTAGCACATTTAGTCCATGTTGTGCTTTTTCTAACTGATCTTTATTGCATCACCCCCGTTAGTACCAGATGGTTACAGAGGGGAAGATGCATGGTTTCTTGAGGATGTACTGGGCCAAAAAGATCCTGGAGTGGACTTCTTCACCACAGGAGGCGCTCTCCATCGCTCTGTACTTAAATGATCGCTATGAGCTGGATGGTCAAGACCCTAATGGCTTTGTTGGTAATAACATTGATTTACTTCTATTCATTTAATCAAATATGTGCTGCTTTTCTCCCGTACTCATGCCCCCCCTCCTCCTCTCGGTCTCGTAGGTTGCATGTGGTCTATTTGCGGCATCCATGACCAAGGCTGGGCAGAGAGACCTGTATTTGGAAAAATCCGCTACATGAACTACAAAGGCTGCCTTCGGAAGTTTAACGTTGCTCAGTTTGAGAAAACGTACTGTCCTAAAAACCTCTGAAGCTTGACATGTTTGGAAGGATGCATAGAAAGTGCTTGACAGCGTGCGTCTCCTACACCGCGGCCTCAGGGAGCTTTGTTTGGGGGTTTTTTAACAACCTTTCTTTTTCTCTTTGTTCTTCACAGCTTGTTTTGTTCAAAACAGTCGGCCTATTCTTGCTGGCATCGACGCTTTTACTAAATATTCAAACATGTTCATGCATAATAAAACTGTAAGCTGTTTGTGGCATTTTGAAGTGAGCTTTTAGAGAAAGCACTTTGGGCTTTGTTTTTTATGGTGCCTTTTATATTCATAATCATATTACTGCTGTTCTTTTTTTTTTTTTTTTAATATATACAAGTTTTAAGCCATTTTTCTGTCCACTTGTATCACATTTTGAATTTGTTTCCAACTCTTCCACTGTAATTTCTTTAAATTTGAAATAAAGCATGTTTCTTTAACAGACTGAACTATTCTTTACTCAGAAGCACACTCCCACCCACAGTGAGTGAGGCTTAATTTCATTTGAGCTGAACTCTCACCATTTAGCCAAGGTTTTAAGTATTGCTGCCTACAGCCACTGTGTGATGAGAGGCTTCCCCCATAATCTAATCGAATCAGCACATAGATGTTTTTTTAACACATCTAGCATAAACTGTCAGCAAACAGATGGAAAACAAAATAATTTAGACTAGAAAACCTCATGTGATCCTTAATCCAAAGTGAATTAAAATGGAAAAAAGTGTACAGTATTATATATGTTTGCAGCCACCGGGTTTCATCACAGCCCTAAATGTGCTTTTATTGAGCTCAGATGTAATTAAACAGAAACAAAACCCATTCTATCCAACCTAATTAACTACTCCCCTCAGTAGTGGATAAAAACAATCCCTATAGGTAATGTGCTTCACACCAAGTCACGAATTGGCATATGAAAGCTTGTCCTTGCAATGGCCTCTTTTGTTGTGTTCGGTTCATTTTGGGGGGGAGAGATATTTCTCCTTTTTTCTCCATTTAATTAAAACAAGTTAAGAGAAATACCCTTTTTTTCAGTCATTTAATGGTTTATTCCCTAAGCACTTAGAAGTTTCAGGCACGCATGATATACTCTCACTGACTCCTTCATTAGGCATGACTGTTCAACTGCTCGTTAATGCAAATATCTAATCAGCCAATCACATGGCAGCAGCTCAACATATTTAGGCATGGTCAGGATGACCTGCTGAAGTTCAAAGTGAGCATCATAATGGGGGAGAAAGGTGATTTAAGTGGCTTTGAACATGGCGTGGTTGTTGGTGCCAGATGGACTGGTCTGAGTATTTCGGATCCTGCTGATCTTCTGGGCTTCTCCTACACAGCCATCTCTAAGATTTACAGAGAATGCTCCAAAAAATAGAAAACATCCAGGTTCTCTGGCTGAAAATGCCTCGTTGATGTCAGAGGTCAGAGGAGATTGGCCTGACTGCCTCGAGCTGATTGAAAGGCAACCGTAACGCAAACAACTATTTGTTACATCAAACGTATGCAGAAAAGCATCTCTGGACGCACAGCACTTGAAATCTTGAAGCAGATGAGCTACAGCAGCAGAAGACCACACCCATGGGTACCACCACTGTCAGCTAAGAACAGGAAATTGAAGCTACAGTTCACACAGGCCCACCAAAACTGGACAATAAATGACTGGAAAAACATTCTCTGGTCTGACGAGTCTCAGTTTCTGCTGAGAGATTCGGGCAGTAGGGTCACAACTTGGCATAACCAACATGAAAGCCTCCACAGTCACCAGATCTCAATCCAACAGAGCACCCTCGTGATGTGGTGCAACAGGAGATTCTCATCGTGGATGAGCTGTCATGTCGGTGTGGACCAGAATCTCTGAGGAATGTTTCCAGCACCTTGTTGAATTTGGCAGTTCTGAAGGCAAAAGAGGGTCCAACCCAGTCCTAGCAAGGTGTACCTAACAAAGAGGCCGGTGAGCGTGTGCTTGAAGAAGGTAATATTGCAGACAGCAGGACTGTAAGTAACATTAACAGCTGTAGAGACTTCAAACACGAGTTATTTTCCTAGAGGAAATGGGCTGATTGATCTAAACAATTTCATCAGTATATAATTATCTCCTAACTGACCTCGTCTAAGATACTGGCAGCAATACTGCAGCTGATATTTGATTTGCTGTAGAAAAATATACAGCTGGCTATTACAGAATGATAAGAAAACATTTTGAAAAATGTTAACCACCCACATTTCTTGTGCAACCCTTCTGACCTTCAGTATCTTGTTCACATAATCACTTCAAACATGCCAGACAAGTTGTTGAAAAGCCCATTTAACCTTTTAATGAGGTTTAAGAGTCGCAGCAACCCTCTGCACTGATTCTCCAAGTCTCTACTGCTCTGCTGGAGCTCTGAATCCAAAATCTTCCATAGGTGTTCAACTTAGTTAAAATCTTGTGCGTGCACAGGCCATGGCATACAATCCACACACATTTTTTACATTTAAGCATACATGTGGGCAGTGTCATGGTTGAACTGGTCCAAGGAGCCAAATGGACCTGAATCATGCCAGACACATGCCGCCAAAAAGCAAAGCCATGCCACTCACTGTAAGGGCAACCTTTCAAGGCTTCACTGTACTAGTTAAATCCTATGCTAACATTTACTGAACACAATAAGGGTTTTTTTTTTTTTTTTTTTGGGGGGGGGGGGGGGGGTGCTAATGGATTAACTGGTAATTTGTCATAAACTGGAGTATTGGACAATGCAGATGTCCACATGAAAATTAAAGGGAATTGCAAACAAAATGTTATACAATCCATATGTGTAGAAAATTTCAATAAAAAACACAAGCTTGAATCTTATTTTGGCCTTCAAGGAAAAGTCTGGGGGATACAAAGTCTTCAGGATTTATCTGCTAGGGCCCATAAGTATCCTTTCATTTTCACTAATTTGATAACTGTTACAATAAATCAGCTTTTACCAGCTCAAATTTAGAATGTGGCAAAAAATAAATAAATAAAGATGAGACACTGGATTCACTTCCTTCTGCTCTCCCTCAGACTTTGTCTTGACTTAACAAGTGTATCAGCTGTAACTCATATAGTGGTGAAAGCAATGATTCAGTCATGATTTATCTTCACCATTAATTAATATTCATTTTTAAAGTGTTACTTTAGCAGACTGATTACGTATAGACTATATTCAGAAATTCAAATAATGCACTGCTCCAAAAAAATTAAAGGAACACTGAAAACACATCAGATCTCAATGGGAAAAAAAATCATGTTGATATCTATACTGATATGGGCCAGGTAATGTGTTAGGAATGAAAGGATTCCACATCATTTGATGGAAATGAAAATGATCAATCTACAGAGGACTGAATTCAAACTCACCCCAAAAATCAAAGTGAAATAATGTTACAGCAGGTTAGTCCATTTTGCTAAAAATTTCATTGCAGCAACTCAAAATGGTACTCAGTAGTTTGTATGGCCCCCACATGCGTGTCCTGGGGGATCTCCTCCCAGATCTGGACCAGGGCATCACTGAGCTCCTGGACAGTCTGAGGTGCAACCTGGTGGCATCAGATGGCCCGAGACATAATGTCCCAGAGGTGTTCTGTTGGATTTAGGTCAGGCGAGTGCGGGGGGCCAATCATTGCTATCAGTTCCATCATCCTGCAGAAACTGCCTGCATACTCTCGCCACATGAGGCCGGGCATTGTCATGCATCAGGAGGAACCCAGGACCCACTGCACCAGCATAGGGCCCGACAGTGGGACCAAGGAGCTCATCCTAATCGTACCTAATAGCTGTCAGGGTGCTGTTGCCTAGCCTGTAGAGATCTGGGCGTCCCTCCATGGATATGCCTCCCAGACCATCACTGACTCACCACCAAACCAGTTATGCTGAACAATGTTGCAGGCAGCATAATGTTCTGCACAGCTTCTCCAGACCCTTTCATGTCTGTCACACATGCTCAGGGTGAACCTGCTCTCATCTGTGAAAAGCACAGGGCACCAGTGGTGGACCTGCCAGTTCTGGTTTTCTATGGTAAATGCCAATTAGGCTGCCAGGCAGTGGGCACAGGGTCCATTGGTCCCTCAGGCCACCCTCATGAAGTCTGTTTCTGATTGTTTGGTCAGAGACTTTCACACCAGTGGCCTCCTGGAGCTCATTTTATAGGGTTCTGAAAGTGCTCATCAAAGGAGCAGATACCAGTCCTGCTGATGGGTTAAGGGCCCTATGGCCTTGTCCAGCTCTCCTAGAGTAACTGCCTGTCTGCTGGAATCTCCTCCATCCTCTTGAGACTGTGCTGGGAGACACAGAAAACCTTCTGGCAATGGCACGTATTCATGTGCCATCCTGGAGGAGTTGGACTGCCTGTGCAAACTCTGTAGGAATCCGGATATCACCTGATGCTACCAGTAGTGACACTGACCCTAGCCAAAAACAAAAGTAGTGAAAAAAACAGTCAGAAAAGATGAGGAGGGAAAAAATATCAGGTCTCCAACAAAACCCAGTTTCAAAACACGTGAACAACTGGCAAAGGCGCGTTTTGTTGTGTTTACTAATTAACAGTGGAAAGCAAAATCACAGTCATTTGGTGGTCATTAAAATATTGATGATGCTTTCACCTCATAAATCATGACACACTGCTGTCCTCTACATAAGCTGCCTTTGTAAGTTACCGGCATTGGTCAGCGGTACTGGCGACTGGACCTGAGTTTCCTTGGTGTTGGATCCATACCAAATTCTGCAATATCACACACCACTATTGTGAAGTGGTGCTACAGTGGGTCATCAGTATCCTTTTTGTCCAAGCCATTTTTGGAAGCCTATTCATTGTTGGTACATTTGGTACATTTTTGAAAGGATGCTGAACCACTTGACTGTGACTAACAACCTTGACAAGCAATTTACTGGAGGTTTCTTTGTAAGGAAATGAATTTCTCACAGGCTGAAGTTTGGGCAGGTATATAGTGCATATTCCAGTTATAGCATCTGCATCCATGTTTCTTGTTCAGGGTCTCAGGTGAAGGAGGTAATAGGATTCACTGGGTTAGATGAGTCATGCAGAACCCTGTGAATGCTGTAGGTGCTGGGCTGGTAATGTGTGGTGATTTATCACTGTCTTTGCTGTAAATAACAGTGTTGCCTGCTGAAGCTAAAAAGAAGTGAGCATGAAGTGAATGCTAACGCTAGCATTTCAGCATGTTCACAATGACTAAGCTGTCTTGAAAATGTTTAGCTGTCAACATTTACTATGTTGTCTTTTGTTGCATGTTAGCTAACCTGTACCAAGTAGCACTAAATGCAAAGTATTAAACCAAAAGATGTTTTATCCAGTTTTTTTTTTCTCTATGCACAAGTCATATAAAGCAGTTCCTCAAGATTCACAGTGTTGTTCCCGTTAGCCAATTCTTTATACTTTTCTCTACTTGAAATATGTGAAGTTGTCATAAATGCAAATGAAAGTGTTTAAATAATTATTAAAAAAAGAAAGACCAGCTACACCAAAGTACTTACCAAATAGAAAAAACCTGACCTGATGATCGTGCTAGAGGAAAACTGAGAGGATCCTTAATGTTGATTTAATATTTCTTGAGAGTATCTGGGCCAAAATTCATGCCAATTCCTATGATGACAAGATATTTCAATCAATACAGAAAATGTCAGCCGCATGGTGATCACCAAGTGGGACATTGCTTGTCTACCCAAAACTTCACCTTCAGTGAATTGTTGACAAAACTCAGATTTAAAAGATTGAAATGCTGATGTGGGTTATGGCACTGCTATCCCTACTACAAGTATTGGTATGTGGTGATGGGTAGGATATTGATTGGCAGTTGGACAGATGCACCAGATATCAGGAGTAGGTTCAGTCAATCATGATTGTTGGACTGACAGAGGCCTGTGGCACAATCTTAAATCTTAGAGCTATCTTGCATCATTCTACTCCTGAGCATTATGATTTGGGGTTCAATATCCTCCTTCAGCTGCCTGCTGCTGCTTTAACTGAAATCCAACCTGGTGCTGCTGTATGAGGCTGTGCTCTGCTTGACACACCAGGTCAATGACATTTTGATGTCACGTCTTCTTCTCAACTGTGACTAATGTTAGAGAGACCTTTGAGTTTGAGTCATCTCATCCATGTCAGTCCCCATTCTCACAATATACTTAACCTCATCTCATTATGAAGCACTTCACATCATCCTCTTGGCAGGAACTCATATCTCCACTTTCATATCCTTCTTGCCTCCGATACTCTTTTGCACCTTGACATTATCTTCTGCTCTAGTACATTTCCAATTATCTCTTTGCTATTAAAAGAGCACTGAATGAGCACTGTGGCTTTTAGGTTCCCATTTCTTATCACCTACTACTCTAACAGAAGTAGCCTTTAAGTTTATCGCTGTTGCAGAGCCAATTAAATGCCTAAACTCAAACTTGTAACCCTCCACCTTTCATTATTTTGGGAGTCACAGCTCTTGTCATGTCAGGATGATGGATATGAATTGCCTTTTCAAATCTCCATGTCGGTTGAGTTTGATCAGATGAAATCATGCAGCGAGAGATTAGCGGCACTTGCCAGTCATCCCTCCCAGAACTTCGACTGAACATCATATAAACTTTTTATTGCTTCCAGTTCTCGGGTTTCAGGACTTTCAGCATGAAAGAGATTCCACATTTCTGCGAGTGAAAATGAAACACATCAAATTTCTCCTTTGGGCTGATTTGTCCTTTAATTTCACAGCACCAGCATTCTGCTCACACAGTTCTTCAAAGGTAAATGATGCTTCCTGCCTCACTGTGTCATATTAAAGTCCTGTGGGAGTTAATCATGGTGGTCTTGAGTGAATGTTATTATTTGGGCGACGCTGTGATGCACCCCTTTTTAATGGGCCAATTTGCATAGGCAGTGTGTAAACAGTGTATTTTGTTATGGTGATGGAAGCTGTGGGTAGACGGCCCTTCATCTGTACTGGTGTGGCACACTGATAACGCTGTTTCATTACAAAGTGATTTGTCAGTATTGAACAGCTGGCTCATCTTTGTCTGCTTTCACATCCTGCTTCATCTAATCATTCATTAATTCTTTGTTCCATATTATTGACCCGATGACATCATCTTTCCTCCTAGCTTCTACGCCTCATAATCAACTTCTTCATGTGTACAAATTATTTTTTTTCCTCCGCACTGTGCGTCACCCAAAGTTGAGATGAGACATCCTGGCACAAATCGTTACTCAAATTGTTCGCCTGGCACTTACTGGGATGTATACACAGAAGACCTTTGCCTCCTGGGGCTGGCTGCACTATAGGAATCTGAGCAAGATACGACTGTTTGTGCTCATATCTTTTGGGGTTAATCTAAGAAGAGCAGTCCTGCTGACACATTTTACCAGCAGCACGAATATTCAAAAGCAGGTCTATTTTAATGGTACACACTATGAAAAATAAAATGATATTGTAAACATATCGTATGTGCACATTGTGCGCAAAGATAAAGTAATTAAAGCAACGCATAAACAACAGCACTTATACCAGGAAAACAGAAAATCAATATGATCCTTCAAACTGGGCAGTAACCATAAATAAAATTACGCTGCATATTTTCTTTATAAAGATTCAAACAATATGTAGATTTACTAGTAATGTACATTGTATAGATATACAGGCGTATAATACACATATGAATATGTGTGGAACCTGTGTGGCAAATGGAATATAATATCAATGAAGCCAATTAAGTTCACTTAATTGACTTTTATTCACAGACAAATATATTTAATGTTTAATAATAGAGCTGGTCAGCACTAAATAGGCAAGCCTGGAAATGTATACAATAAATACCTTCACCTCCATCTCATATATAAATCATTTACTGTTGAGGCAGTTGATGGGTTATGCCGCCTGTGCGTAAAACTGCTGCCTTATCATTTGATATGATAGTACAATAACCTCAATATGTGGTCTTGTTGGTCTTTACTCAGCCTGAATTGAGTTATTATAGTTGTTCCTACACTCTGGAGCACTTACTAATAAAAATTGTTATACAGGAAGAGAGCCCACAGCATGGAGATATGCTTTTTTTTTTCTCAAATGTCTCGCTGTTAGGGTAAAGTGTGAGATAAGTTGTCAAGCCAGACAAGATTTGTTACTCCTCCTGAAGTATTTGTCAGATTTTAAATAAACAAATTTTAGTGCTTTAAAAAAAACAAACATTTGTAGTTTTATTGGCAATAACCTGTAAATTATGAGGATTGTGAGTCAGATGAACATTCAGATTTCTCAAGTGTTCGAGATCCACTGGAGGGCAGGAACATCGTTCTCCATGAAGTTTGTAGTTGTTGGTGCAGAACTCTTTGTGTTACTTTGGTTGAGATTCACGAACGAGCCCCATATTCTGCACTTACTATATTTTTTCATTTGTTTATTCACTTTTTTCTGTTCCTTCCTTTGTCTCTGACTGGCTCAGAAGGGTCTAAGTCAGTTTACTCATGTTGGGTATTTTGTCGCTCATGGTGCTTCGTCGGGCCATCTGCAAGGTCCGCGAGTGTCCCTGCCAGCTGTCAGAGTAGCAGGTGATGTGACTGAACATTTCTCTGAACCTGGTGGACATGAGGTTATAGAGGATGGGGTTGACGGCAGAGCTCAGGTAGAAGAAGACGCCAGAGATGACGTGGACATGCTCGAAGATTTTGCGATGCTGCTCGAACGACACGTTGATGTAGCTCCACATCAAGCGGTCGACATGAAAGGGAGCCCAACAAAGGCCAAAGACAACCACCAACACACCTGGACCAGATGGAACAATTAATGTCACAGTCAACCAGACATATAAATATAGATGTAGGATGCCAGTTAAATCTCTAGTGACAGATGACTAGTTAAGTAAAATAGTGTAAAAATAGTCAATATAAGTACAAAGGTTGTTATGTACATGCATGAGTACATGTTTCCATCATTTCACAGGACATTAAATCAGTATTATTTTCCCTCACTCACAGCTTCACTGATTGTGGGGACTTGCTTTTTGAGAGGAGTACAGAAAATTAAATTTAGATTAAAAATGTACCAAAATATCACCTACATAGCATTTTGGTTACTTGCACGTTACGTCTGCTCAGCCTCTGCTTGTTTGAGCTGGAGATACTTTCAGGTCCGAAGCTACAATTAGTATCCACCACAGTCATCACCCGCTCCCTGCGCAGCCTCAAGCCAATGAGCAGGTAGAGAATGCTAATGATCAGCATGGGGAGCAGGAAGAAGACCAGCGTGGAGATCAGGATGATCAAGTTGTACATCCAGGTAGGTTTGACCACATCTGAGGATGGATGTGCAACAGAACAGAAGAGCAACACAAAGGAGCAGAATAAATTTGAGACATTACCTGATGGAGGTGCAAATTAAAATATCTGTCACAGACTTTAACCTGCCAGCTCTTTTGAGGTTTCTCATGTGACATCACGCGTACATTGCTCGAGGTTTGTCCATCATATTGGACGTAATACAACCATTGGTTGCTGGGGAAAAATGTGTATTCCCTGACTAGTTGGAAGTGGTTCCTTGAGGTTGCTGGCTCTTGCTGGGTGAAATCGGCTACAAAGCAGCTGCTGCACCAAAAAAGCCTCAGAGTGATTGCTTTGGTTTTCAGCAGATTTCCCAGTCGGTTTTCACTGCAGCTTCGCTAAGTACTGACCAAGCTATTGTTAAACTTGTAGTGTGGTTAAAACCAGAAATGGAAATTCTTCACCATGAAATTAACAGGTGTGCCTCAGTGCTGCAGTCAACATGCTTCAAAAGGCACAACTTTTATGTTGAAGGCAAATGGTCTCCATTTCCAGATTGAGTCACCTCGAGGTGTTTGTAGACAAGTCTATCACATCCATGCAAACTGCGGGCAACCACAGCAAAATGACAGCAACTAAAGGAACCACAAGGAGGTTTTTGTCAGCAGGTCCAGGAATACGTATTTTTCCCCAGCAACAGGTGGATTGCCAGGAAAAAATGGGGGTCAGTGACTGGTCTGCAGTCCTGTGTGATTGGGGCCTTATCCGCTTGATCCCACATTGTCACCATGATTGTCACATCCAAAATAACCAACAAGTTGATGTCACATGATTAGCAGTCATGAGTCTGTAAAATGTCATTAACACAAAGTTCTCTCCAGGGTACCCTCACCTAAGCCAAACTAAGAATACTGAGCAGAGAGAAAACATCTAAAGCAAACTGTTATCTCTCTGCTGCACATTCAAAAGGGCAACGTATGCCCCTAATATTATCTCAAGAGCATACCTGAAAATGATTATAGATGACAAATCCATGTATACCATTAGTTTTACATGTTATTATGCCCCTGCAGTCAGTTTTTTTTAACCTCTACTAGAGGCATGAAAATACATGGTAATGCCCTGTCAGAGTGAAATATCACAAGAGCTATAACATGGATTGTCAATGCTCTTTCCTGTTGCACCATTAAAGCTACTTTTGGCTTCTCCCTTTGTCATAAAGGGTAACCATAGCAGGTATTATTGCATATTTGATTTAGCAGAGTTATATGCCAGATGCTCTACCTGAAACAACCCGCAAGGGATTTGAATCTCTTGTTGGGATCAAACCATGGCAAGATGTGTAATCCACAATACTGTGGAGCCACATTATTATTGCCAACAATACCCTTATGCCTGCTTTATACCAGCATGTTAAAATGCTTAAATTACCATCAATGTATCCACCTATTAATTTACCGGCCTTCCAGCATGACTGCAGCCTATATAGCATAAAAATAAAATATAAATTCTGTACATACGGCAGATAGCAGATTGGGGAAACTCTCGCCCAAACCTTGGTGGCAGCACCTCAATCCCATGCAGACTGGTGTTTGGCACAGCACACACCATCGACAGCCCCCACAACATGAAGATGACCCTTTTGACGTGAGCTCGCGTGGTCAAGTGCTTGACTTTGAGGGGGTGCACCACCGCCACGTAGCGTTCCATGCTGAGTGCTGTGACGTTGAGGATGGAGGCAAAGCAGACAGTTTCAAACAGGAAGGTTTTAAAATAGCATCCCCCCTCTCCCAGCAGGAAGGGGTAGTTTTGCCACATCTCGTAGATCTCTAATGGCATGCCCAGAAGCAGCACCAGCAGGTCGGATACAGCCAGGCTCAGCAAGTAGTAATTGGTGGGCGTCTGCATCACCCTGTAGCGTAAAATGACCGCACAGGTCAGAGAATTTCCCAGGACACCCACAATGAAGATGGTGAGGTAAGTGACACAGACAGGGAGAAACACAGGGGATCTCGATTCCCCCAGGTGTCTCATGAGGTACTCATCCTCGGTCAAGCAAATTTCTTCCAGGTCTGGTTTAGTGGCAGTAGCCAACACCCAGGAGATATTCATCCCACACACCACAGCAGCCTTAGAGCATCCTAAGTCACTGAGCATTATGTCACCAGTTAAAATGGCTGCAAGAAAGTTGAAGGTGCAGTTAAGCACCGGCATCGTGGTGACTGGAGAGTAGGTTCCTCAACTACTATAAACCTGGTGGAAAAGAAAGGACAGAGGATGAATTTTAAAGGGGTTAGCCTCTGATTTTAATGATTAAAGAACTCAAACATCAGAAAATGATGAAGGGTCATTCAGCTGCATCCTTATGAAGATAGCACAGCACATAGAGCTGCATATTTGACTTGCCAGATTTTCCTCCTGGCAGCGGTTATATGTTAGGTTAGTATATTAACCCCTACATTATGGAGCCTCTCAGGCAGCCAAAAAAGTAGAAGGTGAAAGTAGGAAGGTTAATATTTGACCTTTGCTGTGATTGTGGTTAATTGGTCTTGCAATTTTTTTTAACAGAATTAAAGTGTGATAATTTGAAAAAGTTGATAATTAAAGCTTTTGGAAGTTAAATAACATATGCATCTAACATACAGGAAGGATGTAACTGGAGATGCTAACCCTTTGTATCATGAGAGGTACAGGGTGCCGCTGTTTGGAGCCTAGCCATAAGCTTCATATATGACAGACACAGCTATCTTGATTTCACCTGTTGGTTGGTGGGCTGCCGTACGGAGTTTGACATTTTGGCTGTTGCCTTTTGTTGGGAACTAGAATAGACCGTTTCTGGACAAGAAGGATAAGTCATCAGCTAATATTAGCTAGTTGCATTCATAGACTGTATGGCTAAATGGCTCATTAGTAACATAGTAAACAGAATAATTGAACTCCCCGTTGAAGTAGATGGAGTACAGACTTTCATTGACTGCCTCTTTGAGAGTAGCCTATTATTTGTCAGTGGCTTCAATTAACTGAGGTGTCACCGATCAGACAGCTAGACTATAGCTGCCTGTCACTCATTAATGCATAATCACATATAATTTTAGTCCTCAGTATAATTAGGACTTTTAATTAAAAAAAAAAAAAAGTAAAAATCCCCCCATAGTCTTGTATATTTATATTCTAAAACCTTTTGTTTTTCATACTTCATGCTTGCTTGCCTGAAGTGGCCATTTGATCCTTTGCCTTCATTTTTTCAGCACAGGAGGTTGGTGCTTGAGAATATTTGTAGGTATACCTTGCCCTTGGCTACTGCAACATCAGGCTTTTATATGCTAAAATGCTAAAAAAAAAGAAGATCAATTCTTCTTATTATTATTAAATAACATTGTCTTTTCAAGTACAGAAGAAAGAAGAAGGGTCAATGACTTTTTACTGTTAACTCTACATATGAAAGTAATATGGCACGACTTTGACTGACTGCATATTTGCATCCTTTGTATATCTACAGGGAAACCTGAGTTTCAGTCAGATACAGCAGGCTGTTGTTCAGCAGCTGGAACTGTTCTTTTTAATGGAAGCATCGCGTTGGCAAAGAGCAGCCCATTAAGTTCACTAAATCAGAGATATAATAAAAATGTTCGACACATGTATCTCTGCTGGAAAGAACATGCTTTCTAATTTTCTCTAATACGTTTATTATCCTCTCCGCTCCTCTTGCCAAAAATTGATTTTACAATTAACAGTGCTGTCACAATATTGTCTCTTCAGAAAAGTATGTTTGGCAGAATACAGACACCAGGGAGGCTTGTGTTTAGATTCCCCCAGGGGATTCGTGTATCCATTCAACAAGCAGCAGAGTTGTTAAGATAACTTCAAATGAGGTACAAACACAAAGGAAAAACACTCACCTGCAGTTTGTGGTCTCTTTCCTCTTCTTATTTACAGGATATACAAGAGCTGACGAAATGAGAGAAGATGAGTAATTGTCATGTTTCTCTGCATCCCGGACTTTTTTCTGACACTTTATCTTGACCGCTTTGGTGCCTTAGTGCGTCACCACTGGCTCGGCTTCCCGTATTTGATGGCTGGTGCTCAGCCCACCTCTCGCTCTTTCTCTCTCCCTCTCTCTCTCTCTCTGTCCCCGGAGTATCTTTTCACATCCTCCATCACTACATCCTTTATCTTTCTCCTCCAAATCAACTGGTTTTCATCTTTTCTTCTCATCTTACTCTTGACACCCCAATATACACTTTCATGAACTTACCCTGCAGAGACACTATACCTTGTGATCCTACATTATATTACTTTCAAAGATGTTGCGCCAGTGAGAAAATTAAAGGTGAGATTGCTTTGACCCCAAAGCCTCTGAGCTCAATGCAGGTATGTGTGGTATATATGTGTGGATGTGCTCCCATTTCCATTCAGTTCAAGCCAAAGATAAAACAAATACTGCTTTTCATTTGTTTGAATAGGCAGCCACTGTGTAATAAGAAAAATAAGAAAAAGGCTATAAAAATATAAGCTTTTGTTTTAATATGTGCCAGATATTCTTCTTTTTCTTTTTTTTTCTTTTTGCAAAAAAAAAAAAAAAAACCTAAGCATTCATGGTCTGCAGAAGATAAATCTGGATGACTCTGATGATCCTCTGAGGTTGATAATTAATTTACTATCAGCTATAAAAGGCTCCTTTCAGCTGTTCCCTTATGCTTGCTTTATGCTCCCTCAGTTGTGTCCATTTGCGTAGGTATTTGCCTGCAGAGAACCTGCAGAGAGGAGTTTTCAACTTACAGTCCCAGTCAAAAGTTTGGACACACCTTCTCATTCAATGTTTTCATTTAAATTTTTTTCCTACATTGTAAATTAATACTGAAGTCATCCAGACTATGAAGGAATACAAAGGAATCATGTAGTAAATGTTAAAGTGTTAAACAAACCAAAATATGATTTAGATTTTAGATTCTTCAAAGTCAGCACCTTTTGCTTTGATTAAAGTTTTGCACACTCTTGGCATTTTCTAAATCAGCTTCATGGGGTGATCACCTGAAATGGTTTTCCAACAGTCTTGAAGGAGTCCCCAGAGGTGCTGAGCACTTGTTGGCTGCTTTGCCTTCACTCTGCAGTCCAACTCATCCCAAAACATCTCAGTTGGGTTTAGATCAGCTGATTGTGGAGGCCAGGTCATCTGACGCAGCACTCCATCAGCCTCTTTCTTGGTCAAATAGCCCTTACAGAGCCTGGAGGTGTGTTTGGGGTCATTGTCCTGTTGAAAAACAAATGATGGTCCCACTAAGCACAAACCAGATAGGATGGCATGTCGCTGCAGAATGCTGTTGTAGGCATGCTGGTTAAGTGTGCCTTGGATTTTGAATAAATCGCCATCTGTGTCACCAGCAAAGCACCCCCATACCATCACACTTCCTCCTCCATACTTCATGGTGGGAACTACACATGTAGGAACCATCTGCTCACCTTTTCTGTGTCTTACAAAGACATGATGGTGTTTGAAACCAAAAATCTCAAATTTGGACTCATCAGACCAAAGGACAGATTTCCACTGGTCTAATGTCCATTCCTTGTGTTCCTTGGCCCAAACCATTCTCGTCCTGTCATTGTTCTTCCTTAGCTCAACGGTGCGTTGGTCGAATTGGTTGACAAGTGGGCTGAAAGAGGGAAGAAACAACAGTAAAGATCACCGGGAACAGGAGAAGCACAAAAAACTCCACCAAAGATAAAAAAAAAAAAAAATAGCATGAAAAGTACAGACGGTGGCTACAGTGGATACTTTCCATTGTTTTTAACATTTGGTTTCACTTTAGCTCTTTGTATGTTATAACTTCACTCTTCTACTTGGCTAGCTGATAGGTCAACAACAGCACAAGCAAGAGTGGTCCATTAGCTGTACCACATACTTTGGTCACTACCTCTTTCTGGCAACAGAAACTCTCTGGAGGTGGATCTGCTTCTGTCGTGATCCAACACACATATTACAGACAGCTTTGGAGTTATCTACATGTTGTAGCTATTTACTGTCACCAGGGGGCAGAGTCACAAACAACCTATCTGTGGGCTACTCTTGCTTGTGCTGTTGTTGGTCCATCAGCTATCCACGGAGAGCAATAATACAACAATAATTCATGCTGTATTATTGATTGTTAAAAGTTTTGTTGTTGTTTTTTGTTTTTCGCAGCTTTGCAACTTTGCACTTTTTTGTATTTGTGGTGAACTCCGAAACAAGTTTGTGTAGGATGAAAACCCCTCTCTGTAGGCAAATGCCTTCACAAATAAAGACACGAATTAAATATTATTCACAAGGGGTTGTCATAGTGAATGGATCCACAATTTTGATTTGGCACAGGTTTTTTTAACACTAGGTGCCCTTACTGACACAAGTCTCCCTGGGATTTACAGGATGGATGCAAACAGGTGAGAAGCTTTAGAAGACCATTTGAGATGCAAAGAGGGAAATTGCTTTAACTTCTGTACTTCTGTACAAGCACTGCTTGCCTTGCTTGCCCTGATAGTGTACGGCTGTTATAAAGTAAAAACTATAATGATCACATAACTTTTGTCTTTAATGCAGTCCTGTAAAACATCATTGCTTCCACATTACAGTTACCAATAAAACATTAATGTGCCCGTTCTTCCATAGCTTGATTGAAGAAAATAATCAAATAAGCCTTTTCATGCTTGCATAACAATCAGCTACATAAGCGGGAAATAGGAAAGAAATTACAGAAACTTCTACGACTTAGAGGTGGAGATATGCACTTTACTTTGAATTACTGTGCAGAAAGGCAAGAATGTGATGATGAAGTGCGAACTCTGCCTGAGAAAGAAAAGAAAAGGCTAGGCTATCACCATGTGTGCCAACACAACATTGAATCTCTCCAAGCAAAGGCAACATGAGAGCCTGACCAAGAGTGGCACACAAGCTGAGTGCATGATGATGTTAACCAAGAAGGAAAAGCTTGATTTTTAGAAGCATAGATGAGCAAAGACGTTGTACATCTGAATCACTGTTGTGAGATTTTTCTCTGAAGTTATCTTTGGTCTTTTTTTACTAACTCTGCTGTTAGTTTTGCCTTAAATCTTATATACAAAAACAACAGAGATGACCTCCTAATTAGGAATTAATTAGGAATAAAACCACAATGAGGACCCTTAAGCAAATGGTCAGCGAGTAGTTTTGTCCCCAGGGATTCAGAACAAAAACCAGCAGCACAGCCATCTTTTAAGCAACCAGTTCTATAATGAATTACAGGAGACAAACCTTTAAAGGCAAACCACTCCACTTCTTTCATCATGTACAGTTAATTGCAAGATAAACCGTAGTAGTACAAAGTAGTTGTTGGATGATATTGCATTGTGTTGCAGCAGCTCCATACACCCACTACTTTGGTACCCCCCCCCCCCTTCTCCCACTGGCTCCGTTCCAGGAAATGAGAGCTGTGTGTTTTCTCTTGCAGTGCTACTTTCAGTCTCAATGTGTCCTCTCTGAACTAAGCAGTTAGCAAGTTGGTACATCTGCTGCAAGTAGTGACAACGAATAAAACCACCAACACTAAATCTCTTTCTGCCAGACCAACAATAAGACCAGTAGTCTGTACTGTACTATTAATATGTAGTACAGTATGTTTTATAACATTTCAAACATAATTATATCAAGCTTAATCTAAGCACTGCTTGATCAGCACAGTCTTGTTACATCTTATTTCATCACACCTGATGTCACTCGTTGCCAGTCCAGTATGCAAAATAGGGCAACAAAATATCTTCATGTGTGTCCCTGATTTTAAGAGACTCGTGTTTTTTTAGAGTTTTGTCTTCCTGCATTAAGCTGAGAGTATGTGAGTCATCAAGCGTTTTCTCGTGCTATCTCGGGAAGTGAAGTTCTCCAATTCTAAAGGAGCAGATGAGTGCTTTTCTTGCTGCAAACCAAAAGCCTCATTAGTAAGAAATACACGTCTCAAGAGTATTTTTGCATTTGTACAAAGAAGAGGAACTATTCCATACGTGAGGACTGCCTAGCTAATGTGGCAGCTCACTGAGAAACATCCTACACAATACATTTACAGATAAGCAGGGACAGGAACAGAGAAGTCTGAGTAATAAATCATCAGCGATGCTTCTGTCAGAGAGCAGAAAATTTTGCCAGTTGTGCACGGTCATATAACTGCGTCTTGCACCCCCCCCCCCCTATAACCCTGCCTCCCTCTGCGGTGCTGACTAATTCAATTATTGCTTTTAATCCTGATGCTGGAGCTCCAATACTTTCACAGCAGGAAAATGATATGCTCCCATTGGTGCTTCCATTTAGCCAAGTGTTAATTTGAATTCTGTGACAGGGGGCCAGCGACAAAAGGTTTTGATTATGAGTAGACTAAACTGTGACCCCAAAACTGAATGTCAAAATGTCATCTGGTGTGGTAAAAGGTCATTTCACCAACATTAAAGCTCCCATTTCCCCAGGTCCCTTTGATAGTTTCTGTTATTTTGGACAATCCACACTCTGGTGGATGTAGCTTTTGGGTCTGAAAATTGAAGCCAGCACAGAAGTGCCTCAAATTTACATTCTTTTACATGCAAACATGTCCAATTTATAGGAACGTCCTATAGGAAAATAGCCCTGACCTTTGTTTACAGAGGTCAGATTAAAAAAATATATAGATATATATATATACTGTATGAGAAGTGCAGGCAGTGCCTGCAATGGACACTTCAGCTCTTTGTATGTTAGAACTTCGCTCTTCACTGCTGCTAGCTGTTGGACCAACAACAGCACAAGCAAGAGTAGCCCACAGACGGCTGTACCACATATTTCTGACGCTGTCACCATCTGACAACAGACATTTTCTGCAGGTAATAATTTCCCCTTGAGTTTCCTGCAGCTCACCTGTTTACCATTTCTTCATCAGACTTGCTGTGTACAGCTACAGCTGTCGTTACCAGCTACTGTGGTACACTGTAAACCCGGATATTGATTCCACTTAAAAATATTGAGTTCATATTACTTAAAATTGCCTAGAATGTGTACATTACTTGTTAATGCTGAGTAGACTGTACTTTTTGATGGTCTATCTTATTGTAATCATGCGTTTGAGTTCAAACAACTTAATATCAAGTTCTGCACCTGCTAAAAATCTAGTTTATACCAGTTTTAACAGACTGGCTTAATGTGCAGCTGCATGGTGGCATGATGGTTAGCAGCGCTACCTCACAGGTAGAATGCTTTCTAGAAGGTCTGGGTTCAATTCCAGCTTGGCCCAGGCCTCTCACTTTTTGTTCACAACGTTCTCTCGTATAGTTTTTTTTATTGTTCCATGGACAAATGTTATTTGTAAATGTTAATGTATCAGCATTCAGCAGGGCTGTTTTATCATGTTTATTTACCAAATTTAAACAGACACAGTTCAACACTGTAAAAAATAACTGTGTTACTGGGCAGCATGGTGGCGTGGTGGTTAGCACTGCTGCCTCACAGCTAGAATAGCTATCTGATAGTCTGGGTTCAATTCCACCTTAGCCTGGGACTCTTGCTGTGTGGACTCATGTATGTTCTCCTGTGTCTGTGTGGGTTTCCTCCCACAATCTGCAGACATGCAGTTACTGGGGTTAATTGGTCTCTCTAAATTGCCCACAGGTGTGAATGGTTGTCTGTGTCAGCCCTGCAACAGGCTGGTGACCAGTACGGGGTGTACCCTGCATCTTACTGCCTTGTCAGCTGGAATAGGCTCCAGCCCCCACCACCCCCACACAACCATGAAAAGGATAGGGGGGATTGATTGATCAAAAGACATTTTATTTTTTCATGAACTATAAAAAATAAGTTTGGTCAATTAGAACATACAATTTAGTTCAATTGGAAATGGAGTAGTGCTTATTTAACAGGCTGAGTTAAATGAACTGTTTCATTACTTAAAAAATTTAAGGCAACGAGTTACCTTGGTTTTTTTTAAGTAGATTCAACTTATCCAGGTTTACAGTGTAATGACATCCTCTATTTTACTGATTTGCTTATTCCACACTAATTACTTTATTTTCATCTCCTCTCCTACTTTTCCCTCAGTACATTGCTGGATTCCCTGAACTGGTTTGGAGTGTTTGAGCCTTTTGGATTTGCCCTGTAAGGAAAGAGACTGTTTCCAATACCCCGCCTCACTGCCCATTCTCCACCGTCTCCCCGCTCCCCACTCCCCACTCCCCACTCTCCCGGCCACTCAGCAAGTTTCCCTCTTTGCAGCTATCCTCTGTGTTCTTTTTATTAAACACTTTGAGCATTTGCCAGCCTCTGGGCCTGCTTCTAAGTCTGCATAATTGCTTAATTATCGCACACTCGTTACATCTGATTTCAAAATGCCAATATGAGGAAGTGGACTGTCAGCACAGAGAGAGGGAGTGCAGCATTCTCAGGGGGCCGGTTTGATAAAGCCTTTTCGAAATGTTCAAGTGTAGGTACATTTTTCTGATGCTTCACATGTGAAAAACTACAAAGATTACACAGAAAAAGATGGTACATTAAAAGGCTTGAAGTGAAAGTATTAGCTATAAGTAAATATAGAAAATATAAACAGAAAACTAGAAGTACTGAAGTACTGACTGCAGGATAATGGGTCCTGTGAGTCTTAAATCATTTTTTTTACTCATACTTTAAAATCAGCATTTTTTTTTGTAACTGATGAAGATGGAGTCCATCTGTTGGATGTCAGACTACAATTATCAATATCTTTAATTACAGATTAATGTGTTTTTGTAAAGTCTTTGATAATAAAGTGAAACCATTGCAGTGATGTTTTGTCCAACCTGCAGCCCAAATCTCTAAGTTATCAAAACTGTATAAAAATAGGAAAATTTCCTTTGAAATGGAGCAGAAGTGCAAGGTCTCAGAAACTGCAAATACTTCAGTGCAGAAGTGAAACAGTTTACTTGGTTCCAGATGCCACCTTTCATATCTCATCTATAAACAGAAACTGTTCCTTAGTGATCCAAGCATTTTGTCAGGTCTGAATGTTCAGAAGAACTCAAAGTTAGAAAGGGAGCAAGTGCAGTTCAAATGTTTCAGTGCCGAGGGAAGCTCTGTGTGTGTCAGTTAACTTGTGTTTCAGCACCTCTGCACACAGACAGCTACAGCCAGGTGCAAAAGGTGAATCAATCATTGCCTTTCTTACAGGAGAAACACATAAGCATAAAATAGACACAGAGGCAAAACATTATAAGGCCTATTTAAACATGAAACAGTCTGCCACAATGTAGGCAGTGACAGAGATGGGTGCAGTAAACAAAACATTAAAGACATTTATATTTTTAATCATGATGATGATTATTATTATTATGGACTTTCAGTCACAGATTACTGTCTGTGCTGCTCAGCCTGCTGTATTTAGGAGTTAAAAAGAAGGGCAGGGAAGAGCCGCGCAAAATGAAATTCAACTATTTTTACTTGCACTTCTCATTTAAATCTCACCAGCTGCGTGATTGCTCCCACTTTGCGTTTACTGTCAGTCTGCTGAAGCGGTGCAGCTAAAGAGGAGAGCGCCCCTGCTCAGAGTGGACCCCTTATGTCGCCAAGGCAGCAAGGGCGGAAACGCTCAGCATGCCTCCCAAACGGGCAGCATCGCAGTGGCTAAAACAAGAAGAGACCAAACAGACTGACATCCTCACTAACATCGCTGAGAGGTGTTAGCTCTTTAGCTTTAATGTTAAGGTGCTCTTTTATTTCCCAAGAGGTCCCCACAGCAGGTAGATCTGCATGTTTGATTTGGCACAAGTTTTTTTTTTTACACCAGATGCCATTCTTGACACAACCCTCCCATTTATCCAGGAGCGGCACTGGAAGCACACTTAGTTTGTGACCCCCTCAGGCTGCGTTTTGTATCCCCTTCTGGACCTTTTGGGTGTAGGGTCAGTGTGTTAACCACTACACCATGGAGCCACTAGCTTCAGGCAAATGTTAGCATGCTATCATTGTTAATGTTATCATTGTCGGTGTTATTTGTGTAGCAGGATAATTAAGGAATAAACTTTGCTGTATTAGGTTAGCATATGCGCATGTTTGTACTTTATAGGTTTATAGAATGGGCCTGCAGAAAATCAGGTCATTTCATTAAAAACAAATATGCAACAGGTTTGCTGCAGTGGTGACGCCAGCTGGAGTGTTAAAAGCTCAGCAAAGTTGCTGCTGATCAGCAGTTCCAGATGAGTTGCCTTTATATTCCAAGTCACTGCCCTCTGAAAAATAAACGAATAAATAAATAAAATTTAATTACACAAGTTCCCAGAAACCCTGTCCAAGTGACGACAGTCATTGTAATCTGTTCAGCTTTAACGTCAGTTGTGAGCAAAAGCTTGGAAAAATAAATTTTTCTGTATTTAAGGCTGTGTTAATTCTGTTGTTAGATCCTTTCCAATGTGCTTACAGATGCAGGAAGGCACTGATGGGGCTGTTAACAGCATTAGCCATCTGAGCCTTAAGTATTTCAAAGACACAAAGCATATGTGGGCCTGCTTTTGCTTCAGCCTCACCTGTTGCCTTTTAGAATTAAACACAATCATTTCCAGTGTCTTTATTTTTAAATTGTATCTCTCCAAATGACAGATCCTATACACACTGCCCACAGCCCTGACAGTTTCAGCTCTCCAGTACTTTATAGAAATTAGCATGTGAACATACCTGAACATTACATGATTCTACATCACTCTTCTGCTCTGAGGTTGAGAGCTTTGTAAACTGTTGTAATGATAACCACCTCATTTTGGATGTAAAAAAAAAAAGGCTGTAGGTATCTTGGTGCTCATAGTGATAACATATTTAAGTTGCAAGCCCCTGCTGGCAGCCTGTGCTTCAGGCTAAAGCAGAGCTCTAACCTTTTTGAGGCTTGCGGTGTATACGATTGAACAGAAATGATTGCGTCTGTTCTGGCAGGCTGTCTGGGAGGGCCTAATCAGGTATGTGAAACATGCCTGGTATCATAACCTCTCTGCACAGTTTAAATCTAGTCTTCCCCATACTGTCCAGACCACTGTGAAGGTCATAGGGGAACCAGAATACCAATCCTTTAGATCCACATTATATACAAGCAGTCTGGGCTCAGAGGAGCACAGAAAACACTGGCTGATCCATCCCACTTCCTCCATTCTGAGTGTGAACTTTTACCCTCTGCGAGACAAAGCAGACCAAACTGAAATCGTGCTTCAGGTTTTTTTTTCAAAGTGTATTTGTACCTTCTTCTATTAACTCGTTAAGCATTATAAGATCATTAAATTTTTGTAATTTAACTCAAAAGGGTAAACTTTGATATTTTATTTATTAAATGTAATACAAAAATATTCTTAAGTCCTTTTTTGGTTTTTATTGAGATGATTATGGCTTATAGATTATAAAAATCAGGACTCCAGTACCTCAAATTATTTGATTTCATTTTATGTTTGAGTAAATTACAGTTCAAACAATATAAATTCGTGTATCTCTCAGTCTAGTTCAATACATGTGACCACAATCAGAAGACTGCTGACTTGACAGTTTGCTTAGATGATGATCATCAAAATTGTTCACAAGGACAGTAAGAAGAAGGTCCCTGGTGATCTATTGAAGCACATTAATGGAAAGTTGACTGGAAAGGGAAAGTGTGGTAGGAAAAGGTGCAGAAGCAACAGGGATGATTGCAGCCTTGAGAGGACAGTCGAGAGAAGTCAAAACTAGAACTCAGGAGAGCTTCACACGGTGTGGACCGAGGCTGGTGTCAGTGCATCTAAAGCCACCACACACAGATGTCTTTAGGAAAGGAGCTGCAACTGTTGCAGTCTTAATATCAAACCACTGCTAAACCAGAGACAACATCTGCAGCGTCTTACCTCAGCTAAGGAGAAAAAGAGCTGGACCTTTGCTCAGTGGTCCAAAGTCCTCTTATTGGATGAAAGTAAATTTTGCATTTAATTTGAGAATCAGAGTCCTAGAGTCTGGAGGAGGAGTGGAGAGTCAAGGAGCCAAGAGTCCAAGGTGTTTGAAGTCTAGCATGATGTTTCTGCAGTCTGTGATGATTTCAGGTGCCGTGTCATCTGTTGGTGTTAATTGGTCCACTGTGTTTTAACACATCTAAAGTCAACACAGCCGTCTACCAGATTTTAGAGCAGTTCATACCTCCATCTGCTGACAAGCTTTATGGAGATTCGGATTTCCTTTTCCCAGCAGGAGTTTGCACCTGCCCGCAGTGCCAAAACTGCAACCATATGGTTTACTGACCATGTTATTATTGTGCTTGACTGACCCGCCAACTCACCTGATCTGAACCCCACTGAGATTCTATGGAGCACTGTTAAGAGGAAGATGAGAAACACCCAACCCAAAAATACAAACAAGCTGCTGTCAGGGTCTTACCCTGTGACTGCTGGGAGACACTCCAGTTCCTCCTGGATTGGATGAGGATTTAAGAAAGTGGATGGATGGATATGGACCACAGAGACTACAGTACACAAAGGCATCATTCAGGATTCATGTAATATGCAAAATCTTGTCTGATTACACACTAGTGTAAAATGTAAAGTCATTTTTAAATGTAAAGACAAAAATGTTTCTTGAGAGGACAGTAAAGCCATGTGGAAGTGAACCATACTGTATATCACATCACACTATTGCACCATACTCTATCATATTATATTATATTGTATCACATGGCATTGCATCGTATCATTATCATATCACATTTTATTGAATTATTATGGTATTGTATGATATTGTATCATGTCATTATTTAATCATATCGTATATATTATATTGAAATGTATCGTATGACATAGTATTGGATCATATCCTGGTATCATTTTAACTTCTGTGAAGGCTCCCGAGCCATGCATTGTCACCACTGCTCCCTAACCTTTGTGTGCAAAAGGATGGGAATGAAGCATCAGTGTCAGCATGGATGAAAGTACTTTGAACTATGGTTTGCGATACCTTTTGTTTTACTAAACTATAACTCTCCTTAGGTAGCTTTGCTGTAGTTCAACGAAATTTGTTCTGTAAGACTACCAATTTAAAGTTGTTTCCTGCCTAAGATGGACACAAATTTCTGTTTCACTCAAGCTGATAACCAGTCAGCTTATTGGTGGCCCTATAGAAAAAGTTCTGGAGACTTATCAATCTTACTACAAAGCTGTGCCTATTCAGGAATAAATAAATGATGCAGTAAGAATATAGAATATTACTCTGCTGCTGGACTATTCAAAATTCATAGACATCTACAACCTGCACTATGAAGTTATGAGTAGGCATGGTTTGCTTGGCTATAAATGATGGTAGTTACAAGCCAAATCAATGAGAACCATGCTCTACAGGCAAGCAAGCAGATATATAATCCATTTTGTGATTTTTAATTAAGCAGCCACACAAAATAACTCAAAGCTTATCTCAATTACCAAAACACACCAATGAATGGGACTTAGGATTGTAATTATTCGTGGACTACATGACTTTTAGATAAAACTTAATGCATATACTGAGTTCTGTTCTTTGTGAAAGAAAACCTCCCGGATGCAAAGCAAAACTGAAGCTGGCTAGAGAAGGAAATGTCCAATGACCATCTCACACTGGCTTTGAAATGATGTAGTTTCACTGAAGGCTGGATCTTCAGGCTCTCTGCCCCCTTTTAATTTGTAACGCTTAGCTAAAGGGATTAGCTCGTGGGGGGGGTGGGACTGGATACATGACACTGTCTTCATTTTCTCTCTACTGTCTGCATCTCAGGTTCAGCCTTAGGCTCTAATCTACATCACAGGCAGTGTTGTTTCACCCATCCAAAAAAACAAAACAGAACAAAAAAAACATTCACAGCCCGTAGAAGGTTTTCCTGCTCACATTAAATTCCTCCGTGCCGTTTCCCCCGCTGTCATGCTGACAGAAGCCTCCACCATGTTCCCAGAGAGCAGCAAACATGCTGGAACAAAACTGATTTGTGATTCTGCCATTGTTCGTGTACCTCTGCTGTACAACAGCAGCACGAAGCGTTCCACACAGCAATGTACACGGCACAGTTGCTACTGAGAGAAGCATCAAGGTAAACCCTCATATGTGAGGTGACAGGGTCGTGGAGGAGCCCACGGTGGCTGATGGCAGCGCACAGTGTGACATTTCCTCCGTGTCACCGCAGTTTTGTTAGCAGCACCAAATTTAAATGGATATCAAGAGGATTTTTGTCAAGAGGATTTATTTTAACTGGATGCAGCTTTTCTAAGGCTGTGCCAGTGGAGCTGCAAGGAAGAATCACGTCTGCAAAGAAAAAAAAAAGAAAAACAGTGTGTACTCAGTATCTGTCCTCGCTTACATTTTAATGGAAACCTGCTCCCTCATAACCCATTTGGTGGTTTAACCTGAATTGGAGTCATAAAACTGCGAACTCTGTCCAAAATAAACTAAGTGAGCTCTTCCTGTGTGCATTCGTTTTAATGCAATTACAGCAGAGCTGCAGTTGCATTGAAATTGCTACCTTGGAAACACACATCAAGTCACAGGATTCATTTTCTTGTTAAAAATGTCTTTTTCTGTATTTAGCTGTAGCGAAGTAAATGCAGCTACTTTTAAATAAATTCGACAGTTAAGAGCACTCTGGGTGTTCTCTAATTGCATCTCTGCGATACATCTTCAGCTGTGTGTGTGTGTGTGTGTGTGTGTGTGTGTGTGTGTGTGTGTGTGTGTGTGTGTGTGTGTGTGTGTGTGTGTGTGTGTGTGTGTGTGTGTGTGTGTGTGTGGACTGCTCAATGAGCCGATGCATTAAAGAAAACAGCGGAGAGGCTCTCCGTCTCTTAAATCCCAGCTGTGAGTTTGTACAGTCCCAGCAGCACAGCTCCATCACAGCGTCCACTGATGGAGACGCGTTTGGAGAGGCGGCTGGAGTGTGCCCTGCTTCACACTGAGAGAAGTGGCTCCTCAGAGGTGTAGCTGCTGAGCAGACCACGGAGAACAATGTGCACACAAAAACCAGGTTTCTGACTGTTCCCGGGACTGAGTGCAGGCTTTGGCCTGTTTTGCACTGATTTAAGTGAGCATGCATGTACAACTGAATATGAATGCGAGTATAATGAGAACACAGACCTTTTATGCCAAAAGAAGGTGCAGGAATTAAGTCTAATTATGTTTTCTTCTCTCTGTTTCTCTCTCTCCCCCTTTTTTTTGTGTGTGTTAAAAAACTGCCAGTTAAGATATAACAATGATCTGGCTCCTGCTTTTCCAGTGTGAGGATTTTAATGCTTTTCTATGGATTGCTGCTCTGTGAAATCACGATCACCATCACACAATTAATTTTTAAAAAATTAATTGTTGAAGGTATTTTTGTGTTAAGCAAAAAAAAAAAAGAAAGAAAAAAAAAAGCCAATTAAAAGAGAGTGAGTTAATATCTGAGAGCTGAGGGATGCATAAAGGTTTGTAAATGCATCATCAGAAGAAGCTGAAAGATTAATTGGTTTGAGTAATTATGATGTGCAGCAGTCCCTCTTACTTAGGAGCTGAGCGTACTGTATATCCAGGGCTCGGGGCAGTGATAGAGGATTTTTCTAACCCATAATAACAACATACAACAGCAAGCCATAAGCAACAAACACAATTCATTGCACCTCACCTACAGTGAATTATTATAGCAGAATCAATAAAGCCGGAGGATTCACAAGAGAGAGAATTAGTCAGAATTAGCATGGTGTAACATCATACATTTCCCCTAATGCACGTTGATAACATCTTTAATTAGAGTCCCCTGCCTCCTGAACTTGTTTCAAACGCATCCAGTATTAAATGCAGGCTTTCTATTAAAATGTAAAACACTCAAGTGAAACGACACCACTACCCCATTATTACTGCTCTGTTTTTCACACTTTGGAAAGCTTCTCCAGAGCTCGCAGAAGATTTCATACAACTGTTTTCACAGGCCAACGCTCCCTGCGAGGGGTAAATTGAACATCTTCCCTGACCTCAGCACAGGAATTCTGCAGAATCTCTAAACGCCACATTTCATAACAAATATTGCCCACGTGAATGTAAAACTGTCAGAATGAGGCAGAACAGGTGGACCCATTTATTTAGAGACTGGTCAGTACAACAGGCAACTGGGATGCAACCAAGTGGAGCTGGAAAAATAGCTGTGGAGAGTGGCCAGGCAGATAGTTGCTTCTGTAAGTGTCTGCATTCTGTGTGGGCTTTTTTGGAGTGGGTCAGGGAAGTGAGTTAAGCTTCTTCTTCGTAATCAGAGTGGTGGTGGTGGGGGGGAGTTCCAGGGAAGGCAGGTTTCCATTAGTAAGCTTCCCTCTTTAGGAGAATCTCCAGATCTCCAACAACAGTTAGGCAGCCAGACACACTACTAGCAACAACAAACTGATCAGGTCCTCAAAGGAAATAAGGAAGTGGAGAACAGGTGTGCTGTTAAACCCACACCTCCAGGCGGGACCTCTTGGAGGATACCAGTCACACGCTGCCAGGGAGAGAGGGATGGCTGTAGCTGGCAGGTCGTCACAAAATCCTGACAGAAAACACTCCTCCCTAGCAGCTAGTGTGTTATTATTTTTGCAAAAGTGTGCAAATGTGCCGACACTCCCCGGGATCATAAATTAATTCAAGCAGTCAGTACTGTTTTTGCTGGTTTATTTACACTGATAATAGTGATCTTCTGACTTTAACCTTCTCTTGAAGCACCACTTGCATCTGCTTCCATGGCAATCTCCTGCACTCGTGTAAACATTTTAAAATGCTGCCTGCTGAACGTGAGCTTGAAAATAACACTGAAAAAAAAAAATCGTGAATGCTGCACGTCAGCCCAGCAACAACAACAAAAGCAACAACTGGCATGTTATAAATAATGCGTTTGCTTCAAGCTAATGGGGCTGCTTGTCTGACGGTTAAATAAATTCAGCGCCGGTTCATTAAGCAGAAAGAAACCAGCAAAGAACGTGTCTGCGTTCAGGGAAAGAAAACACAGGGTGACAGTGAACAGGCCGATTTCAGGCTGACCTTACGCAACCCAGACATCGCGCAGGATATATGCTGGAGATCAGTGTCTCAGTGTGCCTATACTGGTGGTGCGGTTCAGATATCTGTGTGCTTCAACAGCTCAAAACGGTGTAATCCATAATTATGTTTATCCCCTCTTCTGCAGAGGTTGTTAGACTTTCTGTCATTGCCGCTGACTTCATGTAAAGGGCAGTAGCACTCTGCCCACTATCACCTCCCCAAACTTGGGTATAAGCTTTTTTTAGGTTCAGCCACAGTTTATAGAAGCATACAGAGCAAGGGTGCCAGCAATAATGCCTCTCATCAAACACTATAAGGACTTAAAGGAATTCTTCAGGGCTCTGCGCAGGATCACTTTTTAAAAGACAGACAACCGGGTGGTTTATCTTGCTGGTGTGGCTCTGCCTGCTCCCATCTGTGCTAAAGCAGCATCATAAAAGCTCGGGATAAACAACAGCATGATAAACTGTGTGGTGACATCATTACAAACAATCACAGAAACTGAGATCCTGCTTTAGAGATAAAGAGAAAAACAAAGTCAAGGGGAAAATGTGAGTGTAGTAGCATGGAGGTACAAGTAAGGCTTGGGAGAAGAAAAAGGGGGTGGGGAATGGTTATTGTGATAAGGTGCTATGGTTTGGATAACTAAAGGGTTAATATACCCATTAGCTCGTCATATTTGTGTGTTTAGATGACACAAGTCTAACCACTTCCATCCAGCCATCCATTTTTTTAAAAACTAGTTATCCAGTTCAGGGCAGCAAGGGTCGGTGGAGTCTATTCCAGCTGTCACTGGGTGAGAAGCAGGGTACACCCTGTACAGGTCGCCAGTCTATCACATAGTGATAGACAGTCATTCATGCTTACATTCATTCCTATGGCCAGTTTAGAATCATCAGTTAGCCTAACGTGCATGCCTTTGGATTGTGGGAGGAAGCCGGAGAGAAGCCGTGCAGGCACAGGAAGAACATACAAACTCCACACGGAGCTTCTCAAGAATATGGCTGTGCTTCCAGTTTCTAAAAGAACATTACTGACTAAGTAGCGCTGTGATAGAGAGAAAACAAAGAACAGTGAAAAATAATAGAACTAATTAAAATGTCCCAGGGGTGGGGAGTGGTGGGTCAAATCATGGGCAGAGTGAAAGTTTCTCAGGCACTCTAAGATGGATTTCACAATGGATGACTAGTCCTATTTACTGCTGTAATCTTTATGAGAATGATGCTCCAGAATATCAAAACCACAGTGAAAAATGGCTTCTGGAGTGGGGTTTCCTACTCCATCTTTCAGAGACATGCTCCACCCTCTGGTCTGAGCCATTCTAGAGATTAATACTGGAGCAGGATAATGAGTCGAAACAAATATTTGCAAGAATTACTTGAAGACCAAAGGACCCAGGAGTGGTGACTGCCTGAGATTTTCCTCCAGGGTCCCATGACCTCAGCCTGACTGAACATATATGGGGTGTACTTTAAGACTGAGGAGGCCAAGCAGGCTCTTTGAAACATTGTCCAATGAGATAATGTGGGTAATGAGGTTTGAATAAACTTGTGGAGACCCTGCAGTTCGAATGCAGCTGTCATTAAAGCAAATAAGCAGATAGAACAATAGAAAGATGTTCTGAAATTCATTTACATTTTCCAGACACTCAAATTAAGCTAATATTTAGTGATTAATTTGCTTAATTTTCAGGGATAATTACATTACGGTAAATGTGCTAGACTTAGCCAAATGGCAAATTTTCAACTGGTGGCACCTAGTCTGGTGTTTAATTAGCACTTAAAAATATAAAAGCATATATATATATATATATATATATATATATATATATATATATATATATATATATATATATATATATATATATATATATATATATATATATATATATATATATAAATGGATAAAAGAAGATGCACAGTGAAATATTTACTGTACAGATAATAAATATTAGACACTACTGACCAAACAGCACAAGCAATTAAAACCTACCATAAAATGCAGATTCCATCCATCCATCCTCTTCTGCTTATCCTGATCAGAGTCATGGGGGGGGGCTGGAGCCTACCCCAGCTGCCATAAGGCGAGAGGCAGGGTACACCCTGTACAGGTCACCAGCCTGTTGCAGGGCCAACACAGAGAGACAAACAACCTTTCACACTCACAACTATGGGCAATTTAGAGTGACCACTTAGCCTAATCCCAGTAACTGCTTGTCTTTGGACTGTGGGAGGAAACCCACGCAGACACGGGGAGAACATCCAAACTCCACACAGAGAGGCCTGAGCCAAGGTGGAATCAAACCCAGATCTTCTAGAGGTCATTCTAGCTGTGAGGCAGTAGTGCTAACCACCACGCCACTGTGCTGTCCTGTTTTTTTTCCATATTTTCAATTCAATTTTATGTATAGCACCAAATCACAACAAGTAGTCACCTCAAAGTGTATCATATTGTAAGGTAAAGACACTACAATATTTACCCTACAGTCAGAATGACCCCCTCTGAGCAAGCACTTGGCAACAGTGGGAAGGAAAAACTTTTTAACAGGAAGAAACCTCCAGCAGAACCATCTCAGTGAGGGAAGGTCATCTGCAATGAGTGGACAAAAGACACACTGTGGAAGAGAGCCAGAGATTAATAATAATTAATGATTAAATGTAGAGTTAGGTATAAACAGAGTAAAAAGAGGTGAATGAAAACAAACGCATCATGGGAACACCCCAGCAGCCTAGTCTTATAGCAGCATAACTAAGGGAGGGTTCAGGGTCAAGCTTAATCTTAAAAATAGAGAGGGTGTCTGTCTCCCAAATCCAAATTTGGAGCTGAAGGCTTTTCAGGGAGCTTTTAAGACAGCCTGATAATAATGAATTACAATAGTCCAGCCTAGAATTAATGCATGAATTAGCTTTTCAGCATCACTATGAGCAAGGATGTTTCTAATTTTAGAAATATTGCACAAATGCAAAAAAGCGGTCCTACATATTTGTTTAATATGTGCATTGAAGGACATATCCTGGTCAGAAATGACTACAAGATTTCTCACAGTGTTACTGCAGGTCAAAGTAATGCCATCCAGAGTAAGTATCTGGTTAGACACCATGTTTCTAAGATTTGTGGGGCCGAGTATAAGAACTTCAGTTTTATCTGAATTTAGAAGCAGGAAATTAGAGGTCATCCAGGCCTTAATGTCTTTAAGACATTCCTGCAGTTTAATTAATTGATGTGTGTCATCTGGCTTCATGAATAGATAACGCTGAGTATCATCTACATAACAATGAAAATTGATTCAATGCTTTCTAATAATACTGCGCAAGGGAAACATGTATAGTGTAAATAAAACTGGTCCTACCACAGAACCCTGTGGAACTCCATAATTAACCTTAGTGCATAAAGAAGACTCCCCATTTACATAAATAAATTAGCGTCTGTTAGATAAATATGATTCAATACCAGCAGTACTGAAAGCAACCAAATATAAAGATGTGTCTTTGAGATGGTTATGAAGAATTTTTTCTCTAATGTCTAAAATTTTATTTGTAAAGAAATTTATGAAGTCATTACTAGTTAAAGTTACAGGAATACTCGGCTCAACAGAGCTCTGAAGCTTTGTCAGCCTGGCTACAGTGCTGAAAAGAAACCTGGGGTTGTTCTTATTTTCTTCAATCAGTGATGAATAGTAAGATGTCCTAGCTTTACAGAGGGCTTTCTTATAGAGCAACAAACCTATTTTCCAAACTAAATGAACTTCTTCTAAATTAGTGAGATGCCATTTCCTTTCCAGCTTACAGGTTATATGATTTAAGCTGCACATTTGTGAATTATACCACAGAGTCAGGCACTTCTGATTTGAAGCTTTCCTTTTCAGAGGAGCCACAGTATCCAAAGTTGTACGAAGTGAGGATGTAAAACTATTGACGAGATAATCGACCTCACTTATTCCCCACTGCTGTGTAATCCATTAAAGTAAATGTTATTAAGAAATGATCAGACAGGAGGGAAAGTCTTCAGTTTCTATGCCATATGTCAGGACAAGATCCAGAGTATGATTAAAGTGGTGGGTGGGCTCATTTATATTTTGAGAGAGGCCAACTACATGGATGTTAAAATCACCCACTATACTTATTTTCATCTGAACTGAGCACTAAATCAGATGAAAAGTCTGAGAAGTCAGACAGAAACTCTGAGTAAGGACCAGGTGGACGATAGATAATAACAAATAAAACAGCTTTTTGAGTTTTCCAATTAGGATGGACAAGACTAAGAGTCAGAGTTTCAAAAGAATTAAAACTCTGTCTGGGTCTTTGATTAATTAATAAGCTGGAGTGGAAGATTGCTGTTATTCCTCCTCCTTGACCTGTGCTTCGAGGACTCTGACAGCTAGTGTGACTCGGGGGTGTTGATTCATTTAAACTAACATATTCATCCAGTGACTGGATGGATGGATGGATGGATGGATGGATGGATATTCATCCTGCTGTAACCAGGTTTTTATAAGGCAGAATAAATCAATATTTAAAAATCAATTATTAAATCATTTACTAACAGGGATTTTGAAGAGACCTAATGTTTAATAATCCACATTTAACTGTTTTACTCTTTGGTGCAGTTGAGGATGCTGTGTTGTTTTATTCTTTTTTGATTTTTAATGCTTAAGTTGTTTTTTGGTTTGTTTGTAGAAAGCTAACTGTCTCTTTCTGTTTGTCTTTCCAAAATAGAGCAGAGCACCACATAAACTCAGGCTCCTCCATGATAGCTGCAGGTCTGTGCTGATGATCAATAATAAGCCTTGCATGCATAAATTATATTTCTATGATTGTTGAAGAATAAAAAACTAAACTAAACTGAAACCTTGGAAAGTCACAGTGAGACAAAACTCAAAAATCAAGTGGCGTTAGCATCCAAACTTGTCATTTGATGGCAATTTTTCCAGTGTGAAAACGCGTCACTGCAAGACCTGCTCAGAATACATTTGGTGTCTTTTCTGTCATTGCACTTCAACTTTCAGACACTAGGAGGCACTCACGTTCCATGTGAACGATCTTACCCACAAGGCATAAGGCATATACCTACTGAAGCATACAGCAGGTTGCATCATGATGTAATATTTCATGCATTGCCATGCCACATGAAATGACTGAGTTCCCACCCCAAACCTCAGTCTGTGCAACAATGAGGCTTTTCTCCCCGCCCTCGCTCCTTGACACCACCAGGCTGGGGTGAGAAGGAGTGGAGGGGTTGGACAGTCACAAGTGCTCATCATCATCACCACTACCTTTAAATATGGCTGTTTTTACATTTTGCTGCTTGACAGTTGGAGCAGCCTGGATCCCCCCCGAGGGTCCGAGCTATATGGCTCAAACATGAACTAAACTTGACTCCGGGCGCTTGGTTTGACTCACACACTCACACACACACACACACACACACACACACACACACACACATACACACAGGGCACACAGCATCACCCTGACCTCATTATGAAAAGGTTTCACAGAGCCTTCGACCCAAAGATTGACTTTTCTGCTTTTTTGCTCTGAGCTGAGGCTCATGAGGTCATGCTATGCAGGTCTCCAGGGGGCTAGCGGTGTCTGATGGACAGCTTCTACTGTTGGTAGAGGAAGTCCAAAACTAATCCAATGTGTGGGAACAAGTCCAAAACTAATACAAGTTTAAGGAAGTCAGGAAAAAAAAAATTCCCATAACAAAAAGTTCAGTTTCATGGTTTGAAACAGTTAATTTCATGAAACTGCTGCAGAAAAGGCATGAACAACATCAGGTATTAGATGACCAAATGAGGATAAAACTGATATAAAGAAGTATTCTCTATAATTTAGTGCTGCTTGTACATCAATTTTGGTCTTTTATGCTTCTATTTCAGTCAGTCTCAGAGGGAGATGTTTCAATTTCATTTTCATAAAGAAGAAAAACTTTTTAAAGTGGTATTTTAACATTAGGCTAACACTTAAAACTTTAAATCACAGTAGGCGTTTTGTAGCAATATGTCAGCAAACAGCTGCTTTTTACACAACCTGCAGTTACAGTGCAGTATCACTGAAGTCATAAGATGATTAGGCTGAATCTATACTCAGTCTCCTTTCACCTCTGTTTTGGTCTCTCAACCAACTCCTGGGGAAAGCCGGCTTCTTCCTATACTACTTGCAAACTGTGGGTGTCTATCTCTTATCGTACGATAGTTTCATTACAGGTCACTGTCATTACAGGAAAAGAGACTGAAGCACACAGGAAACATGTCAGAAAACTTAAGGAGTCTAAAATGCTCCATATTTGCAGACTCTGTGAGAGTTCTCCATGTTCTAACCTACCAAACCTGGCATAAATTTAGTCAACATTGTTTTTGTAAATATAAAAATACAGAGTACTGCAGCATTAAAATCAGCTTCACTTCATTCTGCAATTTAATCTAAAATTGCAGAATGTGTGTGTGTGTATCATCATGGTGAAATGTGGTCCTTGTGACACCTACTAATGAAACTGCTACAAAGGGATTTTTTAAGTAGAAATTTCACCGATTTTTAACTAAATGCTGGTTCAGTCACTGTCTGCTGCTGTTGCCTCAGGTGACACTGAGGTGACACTGAGGTGACACTGAGGTGACTGAGCTAACGGCCCAGTGATGAATATACTGAGCATCTGTGGCTGCAGTCCTGGAAAAATTCTGCCTTGACTGCTGAAGTAAACAAAGGTTCTCACGACGTTTACCAAGACTGTTCATCACAAGATGCTTTTCAGCACTGACAGAAAACCTCTTTGTAATAATCAGTTTCCCTGGACCCTGCTGTTTGCAGACCTGTGTTGATAATAAAACTTTACAGCTGTTTAGTTAAGATCAGAGTAAAGGTCAGGTGGGAAGATGGGCATTGTTTGAACCATGAGTACTGGGAAAAGGTGGGGATGGGTGCGTGCGTGTGTGTGTGTGTGTGTGTCTTCTTTTAAACTTACCCGGTCTTTTATCTTTTATTATCTGGCCTGGAATCTGGTGTGGAGTCTGCATCTGGTTCTCCAGTTCATTTGAAATCTTGTTTGTGTGCAATATTTAGCTTTCTGTTGTGTTTTTGATCTCTACCAAGCCCTGAGGGAAATATGAGACTCATTACCTGCTGAATGCTCCGCCGTTCACCAGCTATCATCTATGTCTGTATGTGTGGCCAGCAGGAAGTGAACAGTTTCCCTAAATACTGTTAAAGTCATGCAGTAAGAGTGGATGAAGACAGCGAAGACACTGTGGGATTGCAAAAAAAACAAAAAATAAGCTGAAACTATAAATGTATGTAAAATAATGAAGATTCAGATGAGCCTTCTCCATAAGTTTATCCGAGCATCACCCTTTCACACTTTTTAATTATTAATACTGTAATATTTTATTTGCTTTACAAGAAAATGAAATCAGCGCTCCTAAACTAAAACAAATTCCTGGGATTGATCATTTTTGGACATATTTTGGAGCACTTTATGAGTTGACCTGTTCATCAGGTGTCCAGGGCTTAGAGTAGAGAGCACAGCATATCTTGTATTGGTTGCCTGCAGCATCAAGCTGCTCAGCTCATGTGATCATTTCTGTGCTTGAGCAGAACCTGAAGAGGAGGATGCTGCCGCCTGACTGCAATCAGTTTGCAGCCTGTGCAGGGTGATGAAATGCTCTGTTAAAGTGTGGCCCTTTAGCTGGAATGGCTGCCAAGCCGAGCTGGGACACACCAGCGCATCAGATGGTTTTTCCTCCAAATGAGAAGTGTAAGAAGCAAAACTGTCTGACACCAATTACTCCACCTGTGGGGGTGGAGGAGCTGCAGGAGAGTGTCACACACGCCGCTTACCTGGACACTTGTCAAGGAAAATCGTATACGACAAAGAGGCCAAAAAAGCCCCGAGGTTTTCCAGATACAGAACACTGGTGTTAATAATAGATGTAGAAAAAGGTTCTGAATGCCACATTTCATAACTCCTGCAGACTCGGAACTGTAGTGTGGCCAGAAAGTTAATCTCATGATTAAAAAAAAACAGAGCTTGCTTTAACACATTTGCATTCAGTGAGTAAACACAAAAATGAAAATTTAAAGGCCACAAACTCACAGGGGAACCATCACTCTGACCACATGTGGCTGCAAATAATGAAACCTGTTTCTCCAGCTGAAATTATGAGGGGGGGCAAAAAAAAAAAAAAAGAAAAAGTAATCATTAGCAACCAACTCGTAGTTAAAACTACAAATACGTTTACAAGACAGAGCGATGGGAACAGCAGGCGCGCTGTCTTTCAGTCTCCTTCCTCTGTTATCTAATTTGTCTCAGTCCTGTTTGATCGTGTCCCTGCTCCATCTCAGCTGATGAAAAACAATTGTCTGTATTCATTTTCTGCCTCCGCTATTCCCCCCGTCCTCTCCTCTGCCTTCCTGTGGGAGCCCAGTTGGCTGCGCTCTAGGCTGGTGAGGGATGTGAACACAGAAAATTAGCAAGCACGCCAAAGCCAGTAATTGTTAAATTGCAGCAAATGGACCCCATGTGAACCAGACGAATAAACTCAGAAATCAACATAGCCTACCAAGACCCAGTTTATCTAAATTCCAATAGTATGCTCGGTAATGGAAAAACACTGTGGAAATGCCATTTCAAATAGACCCCAATGTAATCCCAGCCCACTGGGGTCCATTTAATCAATGCTACAGACATGAGCATAGAGGAGGAACAGTCTGCAAATGGAAGTGGAGTTCTGAGTCAGCTCACAGGAGATTAAAAAGTAGAGGTGGATGAATAATGGAGGAGGAGAATGGTGGGAAAATTGCCGAATGTGGCGAATCATCAATAACGCCTCCTGTGAATAATTCTGAAGGAAAAAAAAAAGACTTCTGCTGAAAAACTGTCTGTGCCCACTAAAATGAAATTGTTCTTAATTAGTTTTTGCTGTGTATTGCCTCACTCTCCGTGTGAGCGCTCATTATTTCACAATTTCGGCGGCTTAGATTACCTGCAATCCTGAAATCCCCCGCTGAAGTGTAGTCATTTTGAACATCCTATAAAATAACTGACAGATTTCCACTCATTAGCTCGGGAAGTTTGGGAGACGGAGGAAGTGCAGCGGGCGCTCGGTGGAGCTCTGCGCCCTAACCCGGAGCAGTGACAGCTCCGCGAGCTGATTCAGGAGCTGCTTCAGTGAGACAAACACGCCAAGCTCTCCAAACAGAACACCGATTCATAATCAATCACCGCTGCACAGAACCACACGCTGACAGCAGTTTGTGAAAAGCCCAGCAGTGCTCGTGCCCTTAAGCGCCAGCTAACAGCCAGATCCCTGTCTGAACATAATCATGTATCATTACTTCCCCGATCAATGAAGCAAAATGCCCCTCCTGCTCTGTTTCATGTCTTGTTTCAGCGGTGCTCTTGAGGCCTCTGAGCTCTTTATTTTGGTCTTGTTAGCAAACGAGCTCAGACAGACAATGACAGATATTCAAATATATGCAGAATTATGTGCGATCTCTTCGGGCGATGTCTTTTCCTGATTGTTTTCCCCTCATTATCTGTCAGTGTCGTCTTCCAGTGTTTGTTGACAGATTATTTTCTGGTTTTCTCACATCAGCAGCCGTAAAGAAAACAGATTATCTACAGGTTTTTTTCATCCTGGAGGGGGGAAAAGTGACATTTATGTGTTTACTCAGCATCTTTGCAACAATTCTGCTAATGTTTCCGCTGGGACGTACAGAGGTCCGGCTGAGGAATGAAATCTGTATTTAAAAACACTTAATATAGTTTGACTCCCTTGTTTTACCTTTTAAATGTTACCCCTACTCATTTAAGATGTACACTCTAAACCTTTGTTAACAATTCTTCGATTCCTGGCTAAGAAGTGCATTCTGTTACCCACATGTACCTACAGTAAATATGTGGATCACTCAGATTTCTGCCAAGTCAGACAAATTTTTGAAACTCTGGGGACCTCTTGAGTCTTTCCTATTTAACCCCTGAGACTGTTGCTCTTCTTCCCTTTTTTTTTTGCTTGCTTTAGACTTAAAATAGATGTGAGGCGATTCAGGTTGGAGGAGGAAACTAAATGTACTTTTACTCTTATTCATGGGTATTTTTATAATTTTTATTGCATTTATTTATTTATTTTCCCCTTTGTTGTTTTTGCTTGTTTTATTTTCCTTTTTTTGTGTGTATAAAGCAGCACTGGGTTTGTTAGGGGTGGTTTTCCCCCCTTCCTTTTTGCTTTAATGTTATGTTCCTTGTGTTTGTAACTGATTTAAAAACAATAAAAAAAAAAATTAAAAAAACATTAAATATGACGTTTTTAGAAATTTGTTTGCTGTCTTGCCAAGAGTGGGATGAGGAAAAATGGCTACCAAGCTTGAGCCTGTAAATATGAAGCTAAAGCCATTAGCCTGTTAGCTTTGCTCAGTAAAAAAAAAAAAATTCCTAAAGTAAAAGCAATTCTTATAAAAGTTTTTACATTTTTTTGGCAAAAGTTTTATTGGCTTACTTTCTGAGCTAGATGAGAAAGTTGATATTTCTCTTATTTACAGTAGATATTAATGTAATGTACATGTATTTATATAACACTCTTCTAGTCTTACTGACCACCTAAAGCTACACCCTTCCGTTAGCTTAGGGCAAATACTAAAACAAAACCCTCATACCTCTAACATTTACTAACTAATTTGTTTTTTGTTAAATATCATATCTATACAAAAACCAAAGTGTAATCATGGAAAGGTGTGGTATTATATTTAACCTCTTTATTGCTGGGCGCTGTGACTTCCTGCTAAGCTAAGACAAAACTACATGCTAACAGCCAGCAGCTGTAGGTTAGAAGTAACTGTAAAAACATGAGTGTTTTGAGGTGTTTTGTTTTATCCTCGGAAAACTAGAAAAAAATGGATTTCCAAATATATATAGTACGAGTCATTATTTAGAATTTGCTTCCAAAGAGGCAGACCTAACTTTGTCAAGCCACAAAACACTGACTTATGAATCATTCAAGTATAAAAATGACACCTCACTCAAGAGATGGACCAGTGTTGTGTCGACACATAACAGACAAATTATCAAAGAACCTATTTTAAATCGTGTCTTTAGGCACTTTGTTACTAACAGCCTGTCACAAAAACACATTTGTTCCAGTTTCTTTAGTTGAATCAATGAGAAACGCCAAAGATAACACAGTTTGACAGGCATAAAATTGTATTTTTGCACCAATAAGGTGATTCCCAAAGAGCTGTTAGCTGGAAACTTGGCATATATGAGCATAGTGTGCTGTGTGTCCTTAAAAATTTGAGGAAACTGGACAAGTGAAGGACAGAAGAAGAAGTGGCAGGCCTAAAAAAAACTGTCTACAGCAGATGAACAGCATCTGCAAGTCATGTCCTTAAGAAATAGGGAAAAAAATCCAGCAAAGACCTGACCCAGGACCTGAAAGATGCATCTGGCCCTTCAGCTGATCCATCTCCTGTTAACTTAAGGAAGGAAAACAGGGAGCAAAGACTGAGGTATCCCCAATTACACAAGAACTGGACTGAAAATCAGTGGGAACAGGTCTGAAGGAGTGCTGAATCCAAATTGGAAGTTTTTGGATCAAATTGTTGTAAATGTGTATGGAGAAGATCAGGAGAGAACTACAACTGTTGCTACTTTCCCACCGCTGAGGAGCGGGTGCTCGTGCTGTTCCCAATGAACCGGCGAAATGCTTAAGAATGGGCCCGCGTTTCCACCGCGTTTCTGTGAACCGCTCCTTTACATATGAGTGTGGGTGGGTCCTCGTCTGGACACGGAAACCAAAGAGCGCAAACGTGGGAGAACATGTTCCCCTTTTACAGTCATTTTACGGTCCAAAGCAAACTACTGCAGCATCTGTGTGCAGCACAGAGGTAAACACAGACAGCGATTAGAGCAAGACGACAAGTACGCACTTTGTGTCCTTTTATCTGTGATATGAACTGATACAAAGCAAGTTCAGCCTTAGAGCCCAACCTAATTCACAACCGTGAAAATCACTTTGCTTTTCTCATGTAATACACATGTAATATGGTAGAAAACTTGATGTTGAGACGGCACAGTCATGCCCTTCTTCCACTTTCGTCACGCGTTCTTGGTTTGAGACCAGCTAGTTTGCGGGGCTGGAGTTGAACCCGTTTTTCGGCCGAGCACCGAGTGCTTCCGCGGTGGAAAACCCGCATAACGGTTCAAATAAAGGCACCGGCTCCAGAACCCTGTTGGTGGGAAAGAGGCTTCTGAGTGTCTACTGACTGTAAAACACGGTGGAGGCTCTGTCATAGTTTGGGGCTGCATTTCAGCCAGTGCTGTTGGCGATCTTGTTAAAACTGATGAAATTATGAACAAAAAAGAACCATCAGATTTTGATCCAGAATGCAATACCATCTGGAAAGCATCTTTTTCAGCATGACAATTATTTCAAACACACTGCCAATGCAGTAAAAGCATACCTGGATAGAAAAACACACAATGGAAAACTATCAGTCATGGATTGGCCTCCCCAGAGCCCGGACCTCAATATTATCGAAGCAGTGTGGGATCATCCTCACAGAGAACAGAACAAAAGGCAGCCAACATCCAAAGAAGAGCTTTGAATGTCCTTCAAGAAGCCTGGAGAACTATTCCTGAAGACTGCTGAAAGAAATGAGAGTTCAGGCTGTGCTGAAGAATAAAGATGGTCATACCAAATACTGACTTTAATGATTATTAGAATCATACAAACTATTTTTCCTTATATGCTATATTTTCATGTATGTTTGCACATGTTTCCCATTTTTCTATCAAAATATAAAGAAATGAGAGGTGGCTCAAGACTTTTGCATAATACTACGTTTGATTAATTCAATTGTTTCCGTAAATCTACGAGCTAAACGAGGCTACACCAGTATGAGAATATTAACACAACAGGAGTAAATGGGCTAAAATTGTCCACTTGTGACATGTAGTCTCGCACTTATTACACCATTTAAGATGAAGGCTGTATTTAATGATTTGCTACAAGCTTAACTGAACTTTAATGTTCAGCCGAAGTTTATTCTTGCGTAGTTGTAAAACGGCCTCATCACATGGCCAATTTAGTGGGCCTTCTGATGATAACACACAATCTTCATCACGCGTTTGCATCAAGTGATAAAAAAGCATCCAGGGGGGGAAAAAAAAAAGGGAAGCTTGATGGCAGTTCTTTACATCTCTACAAACTCAGTCTACACATGAGACTAGATGAAAGCCCCCTTCAGCTACATCTTAATGATGGCGATACTATGGGCGTAGGATGTGTTTTGAACAGTAGGGTGGGGTGGGGGGTGGGGGGGTGCAGGACATGCTGAGTGAGGGGTCCAGAATGCATTCTGGTGATTTTTTTTTAAAAAGAGCCAGCTTGAATCTTTATTTATTTAAAAGCTGACAAGAAGAAGGATAGACAACATTATCTTAACATTCATTAGCATACTGGCAACAAGACTTCAAAATATGAAAAAAAAAAAAAAAAAAAGCTCACACATATCTTGGCTTTCAGACTTTTTGTGAAAAAAAAAAAAAAAACTAATATCAGACCTCCTTCTTTTTCCTTGCAGCTTCACACTGATATCACAGCAGTGTGTGTGTTTGTTTGCATGTTTGTGTGTGGTACCGGAGAAAATTCGGTGGTTGTGTGAAGTCATACTTTAAGTTCACATTCATTCTGGGATTAAAAAGGAGCCATCCCTGAAGAAGAAAACAATTGTTCCTTGCTGGGTAATGTTCCGCTTCTCCCTCGTTTTTGTTGTGTATTTGTGTTTATTGAGCATCTGTTCTGTTATGGATTGAAAAGAGTGTATTGGAAGGATCCCTAAGGTTAACTTACATAAACCATTTGCTCCCCGCTGTTTGATACTATTAATTATGCATCGTAAGTATGAATATAAATCTGAGTGGTTTTTATCATTTGCATTTTTATTCTCATGATAGAACAAAATAAAAAAGCTAGAAGAATTTGTTGCATTCATGCAAATTTTATTTAAAAAAAAACAACAAAAAAAAAAAAACACTACATGTGTCTAGCATAATTCCCTAAGTGCACACCGAGCTCTGCGTGCACATGGCTGTTTGTTATACACACACTGAGCTGGACTGGACAGACTCCATAATTCACGAGTAGTTCACAGGAGACAGTCTGGCTTTGTGGAGATGTTCTGTCATCCCTTCTTGTCAACTTAACACTGCCGTCCCACAGAGCTCGTTTCCATCCCCTCCTCCTCCTCCTCCATCCTCGGCTCTTCATGTCTTCACTCCGTGCTCTGTAAAATATATATTTTCTCCCCTGAGTCTGAGAGCTGATTTCTCATCTGAGGCAAGATAGGAATCCTCTCCAGAGCGGCAATTCTTTATTCCACCTGTCGCGGCAACAAGTGAAGCACGCACAATCCAAATCCAACCAGAGACTCTAAAGACTTGCCTGCCAGTTCATCGTGTCAGAAGGGGTGAGAGGTTGCTCTGAAACAACACCTGAAGATATCGAACGGATGACTGCGTGAGCCATTCTGCAAGTTAAAGAGATACAACCAGACCCCTTTTTTTCTTTCTTCCTCGCTACAGATTAAAAGCAAATGGGCTTGGCACACTCTGCAATCCCCATCAGTCACATGCAGGCTTGTCAGGATATTTCAAAATAAGAGGAAGAATGAGCATGGTGATTATATTGGATTTTTCTTACCCATTAATAGGTTGAAATTCCTCCCCGCACTGTGTACTTTAAGATACCATGGAGAATTCAAGGACTGTAGCAAAGCTGAATTCAAAAGCAGATTTGTAAATTTTGTCCAAAACTCTCTCAGTCTCTAAGGACCCTCTTAGAAAACATACACACACACACACACACACACACACACACACAAACAAACAACAAGCAATCTGCAGTCAGAGAGGGATATCAGAAATGAGAAAAAAATTTAAAAGAGAAACGCAGCAGCGGTTAAATCCTGCACTGCCACATTTCATTATATATATCCTCCGCTCATAATGACTCCACTGATGCTGCTAGGAATGACACAGTCTTTTGTCATTGTTGTTGTTTTAGTTTGAATATAACTGGTTAAAAAGGGCTGTCCATCACTGGTTTCAGTAGTGGAAGCTGACCCAAGCCTGCTGGGAACTGAACTGTAGTTAATTAGTACACAAAGCCTCGGGGACAAAAGAAACTTGGGGGGTTGAGGGCAGCTTGGAAGTGGTGGGTGAAGATTTGGGATTGGGGAGTCTTAAATTTGCAGCACAGAGGGACTTATTGGTGTGTGTGTGTGTGTGTGTGTGAGTGTGTGTGTGTGTGTGTGTGTGTGTGTGTGTGTGTGTGTGTGTGTGTGTGTGTGTGTGTGTGTGTGTGTGTGTGTGTGTGTGTGTGTGTGTGTGTGTGTGTTGGGGGGGGTGTACAGCAGGGGTGGGTGGAGGTGGAGGGATAAAGCAGAGGGAGCTGAGGCGCACAGACGGATGAATTGGCATCGTGAAGGGGAGCCTTGTCCCTAAGCTGAGAGCTTCTATCAGCCAGCACACACATACACACACACACACACACACACACACACACACCTACACACACACACAAACACACACACACACACACACTTTCGCTCTCTCTCTCCACTGGAGCCCGTCAAGAAACAAAAGGTCCGGTGGGTCTGGTGGGAAAGGACCTAAAAAGAGAGAGACTGCAAGACAGAGACTGCAAAAGGTCAAAGTATGGCATGAACTAATGAGGGCAGGCAGTTTGTCAAGATGCTGCTTTGCTCTGAAGATGACACATTGATGAGCAGTAAACTTTCTGAAACCCTCACAGGGAAACAATTATGTCCCAGCAGTATTTCCCAAGTGGCCTCAATAACTCTCCCTGCTCTGCTCAGTGTTGCAGTTCCACTTTTATGGTGGAATTGATCAAATGATCCATTAGGTAAAGATGAACTGGCATGCTTGAGCTGATGAGATGAATTAAAATGTCAGGCGTAGTTCAAATCACTGATGGTTATTCTGCAGTATCAGCCTCAAAGGCCGCTCAATAACCCGCGAGAGGCGCTCTCTATCCATTGTTATCAAAGCTCATATTGACGTTCTCCACCAGTACGACCACAGTCCATTTAATGCTACAATTGATCGCCACTTAACGGCAATGAGCGGGGAGTCCGGGCCGGTATTACCCACGGACAAATACTTTGGGCTAGTGGCTGCTGGCAAACCAGTTTCCTCCTCCTTCTCCCCCTCCTCCCTCCTCCTCACCCGCCACCCTCCAGCTGCGTCAAACCACACGGAAACGTCCAGGTGAAAAACGGAAGTGTGGATGTTTTGACTTCAAAACAAAAGATGTCAATAAAGCATGAGCTACTTTTGAACCAACCTGTGCGGTGGTTAGTTTAGCTGATGTCACTTAAAAGCAGTATTTTTTTTAAGGCGCTTTTGGCTGCTTCCTTATTTCTAAAAGATGAGATGATCCGAATGTTTGATTTGTTACACATTTCACACCACATGCAACCCCCCACCCATTTACCCAAGCTGACGACCAGCATTGGGAGTACACTAGCATGTGCGCACCCGAGGTTAGGTTTGTGCCTCCTTTCAGTCTTGAACCGGTGATCTTTCACACATAAGGTAAATGTGCTAATCGCTGCACCACAGAAGAATAAAAGTAGCTCCAATAAATAAGGTTGTGGCTATTTAAAATGTATCTACATGACAGAAAATAAACTAGAAATTTGTGAATTTATGTTGGTAATAGCACACGCCATAATAGTAATTATAATAATAGTAATAATACTTTAATAATAGTAATAATACTATTATTGTTACTATGACATGCTCTTGCTTTGAAAGTGTCTGCCGGAAGCCGGGCGGTTACGACGTCTGCCTTGACGCCTGCTTGCGCTCCCAGCCCCCTCTGTGTGTCTCTGCCCCAGTGTTGCCATTCCGACGCACATCCCTCGCAGAGGAGCAACAGCCACACGGAGTTGGTCAGCGCGGACTTCACAGATTCCTCTGCGGGCAGAGAGCGCTTCATACTCCGGAGCTTTCACCCTCTACTCCTGCGGGGCAGCAGCCCAGAGATGCGCCCGTGGACAGAGGCTCTGTGTCGGTAAAGTCAGATAAAGAGAATGAGACTGAGAAAGGGCGCAGTGTAGCGCTCCTGTAAGCATCGCATCCACAACTACTCCGGGGGAATAAAGGGACCTGAGTGAATGCAAAAATACAGACGCGCTCGGTTACATTTTTGAGGATTTGGGCTGAATGGGGCGGCGAGAGCCCTCATCACAACTGAAGACATGAGAATTTGGAGGGGAACAAAAAGCTCGGCTGCGGTGCTCTGTGGTTGAGTCTCCATCCATCCGAGGAGTCCAGTCTGCACACCTTTATTCATGTTGCAAAAGCCTGGTTTATGACAATGGATTACTTGCTGTGGGTGTGCAGCCTCGTCGTCCCTGTGGTCCTGGCTGTAGAAGGTAGGTCGTTTGATATTTTGATGACTACTTTTGCTCCCCGCGGATGAACAATGGACTGTTTGTAGGCGTTATAAACTGACAATAAACCATGTCACTGTCACCAAGAAAAGAAAAGAAAAAAAAAACCTCATATAATTGCACCAAGGAAAGCTAAACACAGTGTTTTCTTTTCACGACAATTTGAATCATGCTGAGGTTAGTGCATCCCGCTGCTTTAAACACCAGATCACTAATGTATGCTGTCTGCATTGGAGAAATTACATGCAACACAGCATTCATGTTTTCCTTAATTAAAGCTGTAAATATGAGGCGGGCTGCTGTGGTAAATAGGCTGTTGTGCTGAGCGTCACTCTGCTCTCTGATTGCAATTCATGTACACATGTATCAGAACGCCTCAGTCCCACTGTGTGTGGTATGTGTGTGTGCGTGTGTGTGTGTGTGTGTGTGTGTGTGAGAGAGAGAGAGAGAGAGATGACTTCCTTGTGTTTCCATTGCGGCTGTAGGACTGCCCTGTTGCTATTGTCCTTGTTGTCACACCCACAAGCTGGGTGAGGATGCCCACCTGCCCCACCTTTCTTCCTCACAGCACCAGAGAGGTTAGACCGGCTCCAGAGAGGGGCGTCCCTCTGCTGTCCCTGTGGAAAAGAAAATGCTCCTCATATGATGCATGTCAGCGGTGTAAAACATGTTGGTTGGGGTCCTGCTAAGCAGTCAGCAGCGTTGCGGATGCTTAAACAGTCCGGGGCGGATCAATCTCGGCCTCCGGGACACGCCGCTGGGACGCACATGTGAAACGTTTTAGATGACAAGTGTGAATTAAAGGTCAGTGGCTTAACAAGTATGCTGCAAGCCCCCCCGAAGCTCTCTCCCATCACCGAGGGAGTGCTACTCCAGGGAGAAGCCCACCCTCGCCCACCGCTGCTCCCTGCCCGTGGGCTCCTCTCTGAGCTGTAGCTACATTTCTCTGCCTCGCCTCCCTCTTTCCTTCCCCGTCCAATCTGCCTTTCCTGGACCGTGGCCAGCCTGATCCCTCATCAATTCTGGTGTCAGCAAGTAAATCAATGCAGCGGCAGCAGCACTCCAAGTCCCAGTGGGCTCTGACGCCGAGATGATCAGCCCCGCTTCCCCCAACCCGACCGCTAAGTGTTACTCAAAGCTCAAGGGTTAACTAGTGTTTGTCCTCTGAGGGTAAACATGAAGGGCAGATCATCACTCGGGTTTAAATGAGAAGAGGAGGGAAAGCGAGGCCTCTTTCAGCAAGTCACACTCCGTCTATTTAGGATTTCATGTGGCTCGAATGTGGGATTTGTTGTCTTTTTTTTTTTTCTTCCACCTTGGCAACTTAAAGTGCGCGCGTAATTGCCAAAGCTACAACAGTGACTTATCTCCAGTTCACACCAACAGATTGCAGTAAAAGCCTCAGCGACTGTGACGTTTTTATGTTGTAATACTCTCATTTACAGTCAGCGTTTACTGTACTCTTCTTTTAAAAGCTCGTAAACTAGATGGATGAGCACTCAGAAAGCATTTTACAAAGCGGTCTGCAGACTGCGGTGCGTGCGCGGCTTCAGTAAACGCTTAAAGCGGCAATTTTTTTTTTTTTTTTTGGGGGGGGGGGGGGGGGGGGGGGGGGGGGGTCATAGTAATATAGAGCCTCGTACACATTTTCCCCCGCTTCCTGCACACCCGAATGTCAACAAGAATCATTATTTGGTGACCTGTAAAAGCAGCTGCGAGCAGCCCTGAAGCAGGTCAGCCCGGCTTGTTCCAAAACTGCTCGTCGAGCGTCAACCTGAGCGTCGCACTCAGGTGTTAACCGCTGTCATCCTGTGGAGAGAGAGAGAGAGAGAGAGAGATGCACTATGAATGAAGCTATTTAAAAAACACCTACAGCAGCTGCACATCCGATCATCCCGCTCATGATGATGATGATGATGATGATGATGTTTGGCTGTTAATATTTCATATGTTTGCTTGTCGGCAGCGAGTGTCTTGTGTAGTACAAGGGGAGGCCTCTCTTTCATGATGCAGCCGCTCGCACAAAGTGAATAAAACATTAGCATGTGTGAGCTCCCAGAGCACACTGAGAATGCACAGTTGTGTGGCATTTTGGCTCCGGCAGGCGATTAAAAAAAAAAAAGAAAATCAGGAAAAAAAAGAGCCTCAAATGCCACGAGTGGTGATGCTCTAAAGTTCCCACTGCAGCATTGTTTTCTTACCCCTGGAGTAGAACGACTCCACTGCTGCTGTAGTTTTATTGGGGGGGGGGTGTCTGGATTTGAGTTATGGCAGTTAGGGGATCTCAGAGGCGCTGTAAATTTAACAGGAAAGGGGGGAGAAGTGTGAAACAAATGGGATCTTTTTCAACCGGTTTCTGGGAGTTAGGGAGTTGATGTTAACGCACGTTGGTGAGGAGCAAAAACCGTTTTCACGCTGCAGTTTTAGTGTTTCCGAGCAGCACAGGAGCCCAGACTGGGATATGAAGCTTGCACAGGAGTACAATTCTTTAATATCTTGGTAGACATGTTCTCTTCCTCCTGCTCCACATTGAGGTCAAAGGTCCAGCAACCACCCCCGCGTCTTGCATCAGCTGGGTGCAATCCTTGCTTTCCCCGGGGGGTGGTGGGGGCTTGAACTCGGCTTTTACAGACGCGGGATGGTCACCCTGCTGCCCTTGCTTGTTGCACTGTGTGAGGTGAAGCCTGTTTAAAGAGGCATCAGCTCAAGCCTGTGGTTAGCTGAGCCTGAGCGGATCTGTCTCTTGTTGCCTCGGGGCACCGGGATAGGGGGGGGGTGGTTGGGCGGCGCGGTGGATCAGACACTCCAGAGACGGGCTGGATCCACGGATCAGCAGCGTGCGGTCCAGTATTCACTTGGCTGTGCGCCGCTGAGGGCCGAGTGTAGCCAAGCGAAGACAACAGCCGCTGATTTCACTGATTAGCCCCTCCCCTCTCTGGCTCAAGTCGCGCTAATCAGTAAAACAACCTTGTTCACAAACGTGCGTTCAGGCTCGACAAGTGAAGTTATTAACCGCTGTCGCTCATGCCCTTTCGCACATAAAGCGCTGAAGACTAAAAATGCATTTTCCCCCTGCGTAAATGTTACCTATTAATTATCATGCCCAGGTAAATGGAATTTCTATTGTCAACAAAAATGGAAGCAGCCACTTATTCCTGCTTAAATTAAATGATTTTTTTTTTTTTTGCTTTACTGCAGCACCACTCATATGCTGATTCCAACCTAGAAGCCTACTTTTCATTTCTGAAAATGCTGTGCATTAAAGGAATTCTGCTTTAAGCACAGATCCCACACTTAAATGTGGCCTGTTATGCTAATTTCCAGCACCATATTTTTTTAATTCTTGGAATCAACTGGAAGACCTCACAGTTCTTATCATTTTACTCTCACAGGATCTTGGTGCAGCTCCTCGTTCGTCTGTCTGAAACAATTTGCTTTAGCTTCTTTACTTCTGATTGGCTGCCTCTGGTATACAGACGGTTCAATAACTGGGGTGGGTGGGGCTTCGGTGCCGACCATATTAGAGATATTCCTTCTTACTGACGTCATACAGAGCCAAGAGCAGAAGAAAAACTATCTGACACTGATTGTTTAGAGCTTAGCTTTTGGCTCAGAGGCATTTCATGCACGTACGCTGACCTCACTGCTTGAAACCTTGGCCATGCTTAATGTGAGCATCCACCACTGTAAAAGACGGGGAGTGCAAAAAGAAAAGGAAAACATTAAAGTTCTCCTTCAGCTAATGCACAACTCCTCTTGCTCTCCATTATTTCGAAATTATCAAGTCATTATGAGGTTATGTGATTAGTGAATGCCTAATTAACCATCATTTAGCAATGGCTAATGCACAGTTACGTCTTACATGTATGCCACTAAACGAGCTGGATTCCAGTTAAGAAGGAAAAGCGCCTGCTCCCATAAGTGTCTGAATCTTACTACGTGTCCCAAACTCTTGGTGGCTAGATGAGATCACATGGGTGACATACAGAAAATGGTGATGCATGGTTGCATTGAATCATCATGAATCACGCTTTAGGTTCAGCTGAGTTGCAGCAAACCCCCACCCCCACCCATTTCCAGCTTTATGTTAAGCTGGAATGCTTTATCTTCACTATCTGCACCATATCTCGAGCATTTTATTATTAAAGCCTTACAAGATTTAATTCGCAGTTGTTATCATTCACCCACACATCCACATTACCTTGCATAGCGGCAACACATCGGGACGTCTGATCACTTGCTTTTTTTGGTCTTGTGCGTAACTGTGATGTGAATGTAAGCACATGAAGACAGATAAGTGTGTTTCCCGCATTGTGCAGTCGGGATGAAAACTTGTATAATCTTGCATCTCCACTGGCACGCTATTGACCACCACTGAAAAGTAATCTCTCCTGCTGGATGTAAAGATCTGTGTCCATTATCTGCCATGCTCCGAAAAGAAGAAAAGCCAGTGTGGTTTCTATAAAGAGCACACATCGCTTATATCAGTAGCTCATATCAGGAGCCACAGATGGACAACTGATTTAGTCACCCAGTCAAACTATTTCTGTTATTGACACTCAAAAGCCAAGGACACACTGTAGTGTAACCACTGTCTTCAGCGGGCCACCGGAACAAAGCCACGAAGTGCTACTGTTGTTCCACACAGGACATGCTATTTGTTTAAGCCTCTCACACCCTCCTTTAGCGCCGTTATCAACAACTTGTGAGCAAATGGTGCACAGCAGGAGTCATGTCATTGAGTCTCCATGACGAAAGTGTAATTGTTTCAGTAATTATGTGCTAACAACAAAGGAACCATGGGAGCCTGCACGGTCACAGCTGTAACGTGAGCTCCTCTGAGGTCAAATGAACTCACTGGACCACCACTCAAGGCAGCGTGTGACTGACAGCCAGACAGCAGAACTCATTGATTCGGGTGTTTATTCTCTGCCTCTCCCCTGATTCCAGGCCCCGGCTCTCACCTCCCCACAAAGTTGTGAATAGTCAGGTGACGTGAGCATCTGCTCACCTGAGAGAGGTCACGGTTTTGTGTTTTTGCTTGAAAGCAGTAACCACCCACCCACCCCCCCTTAAAATGTGATATATTCCTGCTCATGTGACCCCCGTCCTCCCTCTGAACTGGCTTCTAGTTAATGGAATATTTCCCTCTGAAGACGTCTTTGAAGAGGCTTTGTTCTCTGGTCCACAAGTGAATACTGAAAGAAGTGCATCTGTGAGTGCCAAACACAGAGAAAGCCTTAATTAGGCAGCAACACAGATATGCCATGATTGTCAGAGCTTTCAGAAAGCGAACGCACGTGGGTGGAGGTTATGAAGCGAGGGGGACAGGATGCTTTTTTACCTGCACCCTTTGTCGAGCACAGGGAACTTGTGTGTGGTCTTTAAAACGTTGCAACACTTTTGCTTTGTTTTTTTTTCTTCCTCACACCATTTAATTCCCAGTTTGTGAACCTTACTCCTACTCTTAATTTGCAGAAACCCTTATGGACAGTCGGTGGGCTACCACAGAGCTGGCTTGGACCACATTCCCAGAGAGTGGGGTGAGTTTGTGTGTGTGCATGTGTTTAGTTTTTTTTTTCTTCCTCGCTCTTTAACAGCATTTGTTCCATTTGCTTGTTAATAGGGCCCAGTCTGCCTTGAACAGCACACCTCCTACTGTTTTATAGCTTTGTTTTTGCAGTGTATGTTTGCTTTCTTGGATTCTATAAACCAAATGAGAAGCACACTGTGAGACATTGTGTGGAAGATATCAAAGATTTTCAGTTTTTAGACCACGTGAAAAGCTTAACAAAGAAAAAAATATCTATCTATCTATCTATCTATCTATCTATCTATCTATCTATCTATCTATCTATCTATCTATCTATCTATCTATCTATCTATCTATCTATCGATCTATATATATATATATATATATATATATATATATATATATACACATGTTTAAAGTGCACTATGCCAAATATATATATATATTTGGCATAGTGCACTTTAAACATACTAGTGAGCAAGCACACAGAAACAGGAGACAGATCCACATCATGTTTAAGGACTATTAAGTAGGCTTTACCTTGAATGTCTCCCTAGGATGGTGAGACTGATAACTGAAAGCATGTGTCTGTGTCTTTTATAATGTGGGCCCAAGAGCACATTACAGGCAGAAATTAAGGTTTTCAGCTGATACCCCCTATAGGAATTGTGAGAAAATAAAACAACATGAATTTGACCCCAGGGCTAACAGCCTGACAGACCTCCCCCACACTCGGCCAGTGTAATTTGTCTTCGCTACATGAGCGCAAAGTCAGTCAATGGAAATGGTGGGTTTCCATGGAAACGATCTCCGGCAGCCCCTGCTCCTTTTTCCAACAAGGGCCGGCTCTGAATGTCCTAGCATCCATGAAGTCATATGTCACGACTGGCGAGGCAGCCCCTCTCCTCACGCCTGACAAGCCCATACGTTCAAGGAGGCCCAGCAATTATCATATTTGTCAGGTAGTGCATCAACAGGGTTGCCGGTGATTTACGACACCTAATGCTGACTCTTGGGCTCATCGTTTGGGAATAAATTGCATGGGAGCTCAGAGACGTGAGATGAGTTATGCATTATTTTCCTCCGGTTGAAATAATCCATTTCTGGAGCGCTCATTTGTTATGGAAACGAAGCATTCAGTCCAACGTGGAATTAGGGGAAAAATCAAAACAATTGACTTCGCACAAGGTTATTTCCTAATGGACTAAATTTATTGACCCACCAATACATTTATCATAGCTGCTGATGTTAGTTACCATATACAGACACAACTGTTAACAGCACATAAAGCCATACATGGTGGGCATGAGGCATGCCCGTGTCACATTAGCCCTTAAATCAATATCTCTACAGCAAGACATCAGACTCACAGGGACATAAACCACAGCAGATGCAAATCCGTGCTCTTGTGTTCTATGTGTAGGCATAAGAGGATATATATGAGTGCATGTAACCTGAAATGCTCCGGAGCGCTGCCATAGTGCAGTCACACTGAAAGCATTGCATTTAGATGGCCATTTTAATAAATAACTCACTGTTTGCATTATACATATACGGGGAAGCGTTTGTTACAGAAACCAAATCTTCCCTCGAGGCTGTTTCGATTGCACTGCAACAGATATTGATGTGAGCGCTGCCTTCTATAGGTGTGTCTGCACTTTGTTTAATAGCTACTGAAGTTAGGCTTTGATGGAGCCCCGTAAATGACTAATTTGCAATGATCTTAGCCGCGACACATGATCGGTATCAGAACTCGTCAGACAGTCATAATGTGTGAAATTTGTTTTAATGGGAAAATGTTTTCTATTGAAAGTCCATAATAATTAGAATTTTCTGAATGATTCATGAAATTAGAAGCGTTTTAGCTGCAAATTATTCTGCACAGGCCACATGTGCACACGCACACACACACACGCGCGCGCGCACTGTGGGAATGTGTGTTAGTGTGCACGTGTTGTACTCCTGTAATCATGTTTATACCAGACATCACTTAGCTGTTTTGAACATTCTCTATGGGTGAACAGTTTGCATTAGGATGCACTGCATTTAACACTATTTAATATTTATTGTCAGCATATTAAAAATTGAGTTTCTGCTGTAGCAGTCGGTTGGTGCTGAGGGAGAAATGGAACTGTTTTTGCATTAGGAGAACGCATTAGATAATCAAGTGGAATTTTTCTCATTTAATTCTTGAAGCCGTTCTGCTCTTTTCTGCACAGTATTTACAGTCATTAGTTTGCACGCAGCCTCCTCTTCCTTTATCGCAGTGTCTCCGTGTTGTCTCCACAGTGGGAGGAGGTTAGCGGATACGATGACTCCATGAGCCCAATCAGAACCTACCAGGTGTGCAACGTCCGACAGCCCAATCAGAACAACTGGCTGAGGACAGACTATATACCCCGCAAGGGCGTGCTGCGCGTCTACGTGGAGCTCAAGTTCTCCGTCCGTGATTGCGCGAGCATCCCCAACATCCCGGGCTCCTGCAAAGAGACTTTTAATCTGTTTTACTATGAGTCGGATGGGGACACAGCCACAGACACGAGCCCTCTGTGGAGGGAAAACCCCTATGTGAAGGTGGATACTATTGCCCCAGATGAGAGTTTCTCTCTGCTGGAAGCAGGAAGGATCAACACCAAAGTGCGCAGCTTTGGCCCCCTCTCCAAAGCAGGTTTCTACCTGGCCTTCCAGGACCTGGGAGCCTGCATGTCTCTCATCTCTGTCAGGGTTTTCTTCAAGAAGTGCTCCACCACCATTGCCAATTTTGCCGTCTTCCCTGAGACTGCTACGGGTGCAGAAGCCACCTCCTTGGTGATTGCCCCTGGGGCCTGCGTGAGCAACGCCATGGAGTTATCCGTCCCTCTGAAACTGTACTGCAACGGGGACGGCGAGTGGATGGTTCCCGTGGGCTCGTGCACCTGCAACGCTGGCTTTGAACCTTCTGCAGACAGCACTCAGTGCCAGGGTATGTGTATTTAACAGACATTTAGACTTTTATTTAACCAAAGCTCCTTTATATGCTCAGCGCACGTCACCTCAGTCTGTGCCCTCTTCCCTGCATTTATTGTGTGGCTCCTGAAAGGGGGGTGAAGGAGGGTGGAGGAGAGTATGAATTAATGAGCTGTTGTAGAGAGGAGCCGCATACAAATATTCTGCGGGCAGGACAGGAGGGAGAGAAAGATAGCGGGAAGGCACAAAACAGAAAGCCAAAGAAAATGCGTATAATAGAGGAGGAAAGATGGAGTTCAGAGAAGAGAGATATTAACAGAGAAAAGGAGCTAGTGCGAGGTACAGTAAAAGGGTTGAATTTGCCAAAGGAAAAAAGGGACAGCAAAAAAAAAAAGGGAAGAATGAAAAGGGAGGGACGCTGCAGGAAGTCAAAGACAGACAAGCAAGGCTTTCCTCTCACCTGGGCGTGAGAAATGGTGTCTAACATTCGCTGGAGAGCTCATTCGTTGCCATTTGGCTGCTCAAGGTTAAAAGCTTGCCGCCAGTGCCTGATAAAAAGCTCTCTAGGGCTACAGCCAGTGGTTGTGATGAGGAAGTGTAATTTCCTCTGCGGCCTCCTGTTAGTTAATCTACAGGCGGCCACACTCATTAACACCATTCAGACCAACGTGAGCCAACACTGCCACGCTAACATTAATCACTCAGACATTTCATTTCTTACCTCAGTCTTGCCTCTCGCTCACAGCCAAACAGTGCATGAGATGGAGGGGAGGAGGAGGAGGAGGAGGAGGCAAAGAAGAAGAGAAAAGAAGAGGGGATGAGACACAATAGAGTGGGGAGAGGGAAACATTAAGTGTATCAAAAACAGGAAAATCATGGTGCCCTCCAAAGAGGTTAATGGATTGGAGAAAGAGTGCCGGGTGATTCAGCACCCTCTCGAAAAGGAGTGGAGAAAACAAACAAATAAAAGAAAATGACAATGCAGCCTTTAACACAAGAAAGAATAAATCAGATCACAGAGTGGAGAGCCTAAAGGTCTCTTTGAATCGTGAAAGTTAAAAAAAACATTTTCATCTTGTCTTTGTTGGCTTTTTTATTGCACAGGGCTACTGCGGGGCCATTAGCTGCACAGATTTTTGACATTTTTGGGAATTAGGGTGCAACTTGGATTCAAAATGAAAGACCACTTAACCCAACTAGTTAATCACCCCCCACTCTCCTGCTGGCTGGATTTAATGAACCCTCATGCTGACAGGACAGATGTTTGCCAGAGACCCCACTTTTACAGCACCGGTTAGGAATGTGGCAAACAGTAAAACAAGGGGCTCCGGCAGTTGATATATCCAGACCTTTTGCTGCTAATCCCCTTTATCTGAATCCTTCTTTAGTCTCGGCTTATGCTGGTTTATCCTTAAGACTTGATATCAGCCAACCTTCAGCGTGACACTCTGGAATTCAAATTAATCGCTTGGACACATCGTGTAAGATAACCGTACTTTGTATACTTTCCTAATAACTCTGCTCGGCTAATTTACGTCCGCTGTGATCATTTGGATTGATTTATTGGCTTATTACGGAGCTGTTCCGCACGCGCGTGGAGGCCTTGTTTGTATTCAACGGCGTGGTTTCGGAGAGCTGAGGACTGAACAGACACTGATTGATGGGTTTAGGGTGTATCCCTTTTCTCAGAAGCATTCTCCATCCCTGTTTGTCTGACAACGGCAATCTCCTGTCAGTAGTCGGTCTTCATCTTTATCCTCCTTTTCCTCCTCTCCAACATGAAACTTTGCTGTCATCCCAACTCTCTTTTTAGGGAGATTAATGTCACCTAGCAGAGAGAGAGAAAATGAAAGAGCAGATGCAAATGTATAGATAAGCCCTTATGCTTAAGTGTTTGTCATTTCTCACGTACGTATCAGCACTTCCTCCATAAATATTGAGCTTTGCTGGTGCTTCACAGGTACTTTGTTCTCTGACAGATGTGACAGGCGCCGGTCTTGTAGATAAGTGACATCACAGCTTGTTTTGTAATTTTTGTTCCTTTTTTTTTTTTTTTTTGCTTTTGTTCTTATTGTCCTTTTTATTTTCTTGCCCACTCATCCAGCGTGCATCCCTGGGACCTTCAAATCCAAATTCGGAGAGGGATCTTGTTCTCCCTGCCCGACCAACAGTCGCACCAGTGCACGAGGAGCCAGTATCTGTCCGTGCCAGAATGGCTTCTACCGCGCTGACAGCGACCCCCCTGACTCTGCCTGCACCAGTAAGTCACTCTCCACTGCACAGGCTGGAAAAATATGAATTTCTCACCCTGAATCAGTTCTGAAAAGTTGCAATTTGGAATATGCATGCACTGTATATCTTTGGAGTTTGTTCTGACTTATTTGTAGGTATTTAATCAACTCTGTTCTTACCAAAAAAAAAAAAAACAAAGCTTTTTTTTTTTTGTATTGCTTGTGCCCAATACACTAGTGCTCCCGGGGGGTGTAAATTTTTCACTCTGATGATAGTGTCACTTCATTGGAGCAATATATGTAAACAGGCTTAAAACCAGCTCGGGGGCAGATGTTAGCATTATGCTGTTTTCACTGTTGTGTGATTCTGCACACTTTCTCATTTTTTAGATTGATGCTGCTTGAAAAGATTCAATTTTGGAGGTCTGTTTTAGCGGTGCAAAGCACAAAGACATAAACTGTGCAGCTTATCTGCAAACTTCAGTGTTGATTTATTATACTGATTGTAATATTGAACTATGCTGACACAGGCTGCAGATTTTCTTGCATGTGAACCTAATTCACATCATGCGCTACCATATGTTTGCTTTTAGCTGGCCACAGCAGAAACAGAAACAGTCGTGCCTTCGCAGTGAAAGGTTCAAAATGTGCAACTTTTACTTTGAAGGTGAACATTCCCGTTTTGTCGCAGCCACACTTTTTCAAGTTTCACTATCGCTCAGCAAGTAGTTGCAGAGCATTTGCAGACGAGTCAGCGTCCTCCATACAAACTATGTCCGGCTGCAGGTTTTCGGTGCAGTACCAGCTTCCCCTGTAGGTAGACAGCAACCACTTGCCAACCAACCACCATTTTCTGTAGTGACTGGTGGCTGCATGGAAGTCACAAACTGGTCTCTGGGCCTGTGTGATTGAGGCCTAACCGAACCTAGCACCCAGTTCTGGGGCTTATCCTCCCTTCAGGACAAAACTCCAGCATGGGGTGCAAGTTTTAAACATGGGTGTATTAAGAGACCTGGTTACAGTGCCAACTTTCTGCTTTGTTTGCAGTTTGTTAGGGTTATAACTCTCAGTATTGCAGTGAAAAGGTTAAAAAAAAATCAAAAAGAAACATATTCTCTGTTGACCACAATCATAAAAGAGATGTCTTTAATGGCTCAACGTCTTCAATGGAAAACAAGGTATTCATGTTTTCCATTAGGATTTTTTTGAAACGTTCCAACGCCATGAAAAGGGGAGTTTTTGTGATGTTACATCGCAGTGTATTCAGATTTCTAACGTTATGTCATGTGCACATTGCTGGTTGTCCACCAAGTTGGACACGATTCAACCACCAGATGTGCAGGAAAAATGTGTATTCCCTGACTGCTAGGCAAGTGGTTCCTGGAGGCTGCTGGATGAAATTGTTTGCAAACATTGATGTTGCACCAAAAACCTCCTGCGGTCACCCGTAGTTTTATAGAAGACATCAACTTGTCAGCAAACCTTATTAACCAACAGATACTGTTCCCTTTCAAATTAAAAGTTCTGCCTCAGCAGCACATTTCAAAAGGTGTAGCTTTTACTTTGATGGTACACGGTCTTTGTTTCTGGTGCATAATTTCACAGTTTCACTGCTCCTCAACAACTCCAAGTGTTTGGAGTCAAGGTTCATGCAAACTACACACATCTGCAGCAATCACCTTCCCTCCAGCAACCACTCGCCAACAGGTTGGGGAATACTCATTTTTCCCTAGCAACCAGTGTTTTCCAGATGGTCTTTAGGCCTGTGTGAGAGGGGCCTTGTTCACTTGACCCTACATTGTCCAAAATGGCAGAGAAGTTGACTGGAAAAGCTCAGTATTGGCAATGGGAACACATGGGTGGGGCCAGTGGGGGAAACACAAACCAAAGCTGAGTTACTTTTAGGAACCTCTTTTTTTGTTTGGCACATGCACCAGGCAAGCAATTTGTATTCAAGTTAGCGGGTACAATCTTTAACTCCCTCAACAGTGTTGAAATAATAAGATCCCACAGCATAAAGTCTTGTAGCCATCATTAACGTGATTGTTATTCCAAAACTATCCTAACTAGTTATCCTGGATTATCAAGATAGGCTAACTCAATTTCTGAGTGGAAAGTAGCAGCTAGTTGACCTAGTTTGGTAGCTATATAGTAAAACAGTGGATCCACTCAAGCATTTATTGTTTAAAAGCAGCATTATGTCATTGTGTATATTATGTTTCTTTTTTTGAAAGAGAAAAAAAAATGATCAACAATCTACAGGTCTCAAATGTCAAAATGTTCTCTTTCTAGGGCCATGAAGCCAAATGTTCAAAATTCAGCTTAACTTTGAAATAGCAAACACGCATCTGTCAGCACTTCAAATTTAAAGCTCTTGGTTGGTGATAACTAATCTGTTGTGGTGCCGACCGCGGTGTCGGTGCTTGTTCTGCACGGACGGGCCTCGGAGAGAATCCCCAGCCCCAGTCGTGCTAATGGAGAGCGACATGTGCTGCCTTGACCGTGTAAAGTCAAGCCCCAGGGGCCTTTCACTACGTTAAGTGACACACACGGCCCGCAACTGTCTCCCCCAGATCCTCGTCACAGGAACACTGTGGACTCTGACACTGACCAGTGTGTGCAGACAGGCAGGCAGGGACACAAACACCGCCTTCGACTAAACATGCAAACACACACAAACACACAGGCCTGACAGTTCTGTCCCTGCGGTCTGTCAGGGCTTGTGCCAGGCAGCCTGCGCTTTGTGTTGGAAGCTGTGTGTGTTGCACAAGAGAGGCTCAGCCAGTCAATGGCCGGCAGCTTGGACTCAGCGTGTGTTTTAGATGGGTGTCCAATTAAAAGAACCTCCACTCTGAACTGTGGCTGCCTAATTAGAAAGGACAGGGTGAGTGAAACCCAGCTCAGGGCGAGCCGGCTGAGGAGCTGAACTCCGTGGACAGGCGGTTTCAGAGCTGATAGCCTGACACTCTTCCCTTCTCTTCCCTCTCTCTCTCTCTTTCTGCTGTGAGACAGGTTAGGCTTTCTGCCACTGGAAGCTTAGAGGCAGAGCGTTTCTCTTCTCTCACTGTAACAGGATGAAAAGCACGTCTGTTGAACCAATCTGTGCTGCCTCCCTCCACGTTTATCATACTTTATCCAGGTTTCAAAGGCTCTCCACTCAAAACGTAGCACTGCTTATTGAATTGTGGTGGCCTTGGGTTATACTGACACGAGAACATGAATTTCTATCAAGAGTAGATTAGCTAAGTTCCATAAGCACCCAGAGTGGTTATGCATAGAAATGGACTACAGGGCTGCTTTTCATGAAGAAACATGACATAGAGATACTACACCACAGTTTTCTGCTTGTGCAAGTTGGATGATTATCATCCTGTTTCTGCATATATTGATTTAGTTATTAATTGTACTGGGAATGCCCTTTCCATGCCCTTTTCTTAATCCTGTTCTTTATGAAAAAAAAAAAAAAGAACAGGAACATTTCACCTGTTTCTGTACACTAAACACCACGTCTTCTCCCTGAGATATTAAAAGGATTTTTACACCACTGGGGAGGATAATGGCAGCATTGCATCGGGAGCATGACTAAATCCTCACTGTGTGTTTTTATTCTCTGCCTGCCCACCTTTTTTTAACACCTACGTATGTGTCTGTGTTTGTGCAGCGATCCCCTCAGCACCTCGCAACGTCATATCCAGCGTGAACGAGACCTCTCTGTCCTTGGAGTGGGAGGAGCCCGAGGACACGGGTGGGCGCAGCGACCTCGTCTATAACGTGGTGTGCAAGAAATGCCTGCAAGACCGGAGCCCGTGCACGCGCTGCGACGACAACGTGGACATCGCACCTCGCCGGCTCGGGCTGAGGCAGAGGAAGGTGGTGGTGAGGAACCTGCAGGCTCACACCCGCTACAGCTTCGAGGTGCAAGCCGTCAATGGGGTGTCTGGGAAGAACCCCGCCCCGCCCAGATACTCCACAGTCAACATCACCACCAACCAAGCCGGTTAGTAGAACATCTGTCAATGACACGGGATGTTTCCACAAGTTAATTCATAGAGTGGCTCAGATCAATACCACTTAGCATCATGATGAAACAGGCTGGTTAGTGAATCCCACGTTCAGTCAATGTCTATGAGTGTCCTAATGAGTTTTTAGCATGCAGAACGGTGGTAACACTAAGAGTAAACATTGCTGAACAAGCTCGCTGAAAGCGACAGATGGACGAACTGAGCAGGAGCTCAGCCTTTCTGCGAGTGTTACAGGAAAGGCAGATAAAATGTAAAATGTACACTATATCTCCAGCGTCAGCATTCAGCACACTGTCAACCGGGCGTCTTACGTTACAATGTCACCTTTCAGCATCTCCTCTTAATATTTGCAGTGTCATCACCAACCAAACTGCTGAGCGCCTTTCACAGACTGTAATTACTTTCCCAGTTAACCTGCACTTAATCCACCTTACTGCAGTTTATGGACCCAGGACAATGGCTGTCAGTTGAGTCTTCTTCAGGCCCCACAAATCAATAAACTGCAGAACGGTGAAGGTGAATCACGTCCCTCTTTTCTTTAACCGTTCAGGTTGAAGAATTTTGAATAATAATTATCTTACTCGGATGGTTTGTGACTTCAAAAGAGGAAAAATCTTGGCAACTTACTGCGAGGACCCGCCAACTTGGATAGGAGCTAACTTTCCAGTACCAGTGTAATAATATACTGTTCTCTCTGATGTCCACCCACAGCACCTTCAGCAGTGCCAACTGTCCATCTAATGCGCTCCACCTCAGACACGCTCAGCCTGTCGTGGCTGCCCCCGGAGAAACCCAACGGAGTCATTCTGGACTATGAGATTAAATACCACGAGAGGGTAAGCTCTGACTTTATAGCTGCTGCCTTATGTAGGTCACAGTGTGTGTCTTATTTACTCTGACCAAGATTACATTTTGGACACTGGTGTGATATTGCAGTGGAGTTGGAGGTTCTTATTGTAAGTGCAAACTCAGCAACTGGTTATGTACATCCTGCATCACTGGCATGGATCAAATTCCCTAGGACCAACTCATGAACTCGGATGGCTAAACACCCACCCCTGTATTAAAAGAATAAGGGTCTGCACTGGCTCTGCTAAGGCCAGCTTTAGTCCCAGGCCCATCACTTTTAAAGCTTTACAGGCAAAAACAGCACAGAGCATTTCTAAGCTTGTCAGGGAGAATTTCATGAATATTTCACAGCAACATCATCTCTCCGACGTTTAAACCTCCATCTCTGCAATTGTCATGCAAATGTTAGAATTGCTCCATTCATGTACACAAAGTAATTTGCATGCATTTGATTAGCTTTGCTGGATGACTTCACATTCAATTGTGGGAAAAGTTGAGGCAGGTCCAACATTTTGCTGGACGGCTCTGAATGTAGAAATGATTGCGGTTCAGAACTTTAATATGCATATGAATAAATCTTTAGGAAAGAGAAATGATCCAGCAGGTGCTAAGATAGTTAGCAATAGTTAGCATATTACGCAGTCAGCTACTGTGTCTCAATAAGCTCAAGTGAAGTGAAATATATTGTAGTTAATGTGTGATTTTAAAAGAGTCGCTTTTAAAGTGCAGCATTAATTTTTTTTTTCTGCGCTAATGTTTAAGACTGCCTTTAACCTTCAGTTAGAGTAAATACTGAACCGTCTTATAGCAGCAGCTCAGTTCGAGCTACAAACTCAATCTGTACGGTTTGTTAGCTAACAGCAGTGACATTAGCCACAATAACCATTTTCCACAAGCTTTTGGATTAAACCCAACATTTTAAAATAAAAAATAAAGGTTTATGCTACTTCAGCAAGATAATCTGCATAAATGAACACAACTTCTACTGTTTTTGAAGCAAAAAATTGAATTATCATGGAAAGTAAACAAATAAACCAAACCATCAATAATCTGTGTTCAAATAGCTTCAGCCTCACTTATTAGCGAACATTTACTCTCAGACACCCGCTGGTCTAGCACTGTGTGTTTTGAAGCTTCAGCATTAGCATTTTGGCTGCCACCGTGCTGGTTTTTTGATGCTCGAATTTACTGTTGATAGGTGTGTTTATAAAAAAATTTAATTCTTTCCAATTATATCTTCGCTGAAACATGTGCAGATGAAAGAGCATTGGAAAAGATACATTTTGATACCTGAACCATATCAATAGCCCCGAAAAATAATGAAGTTACGGCCAATTCATCTCTCCGATCTCTCGGCCGCCTTTGAAAAAGGAGCATTCTGGGCATTAATAAACTACTTTCTAATCAAGAAATCATGATGAAACTAAGTCAGTTTTTAGTTGAAACATAAAATTTCGAATCGATATACCTTAAATTGGTGTCTAAATGTGCAATCAGTGCTTTCCCCCACACTGAACGCGCGGTGAGCTCGGAGAACGTTGCTGGCTGATTGTAACATACCAACTATTGAGGCTTCTCATGTGACATCATGCATTCATTTCTCAAGAGTTGTCCGCCACACTGGACGTGATACAACCACCAATCCCTACAGCAAAATGTCTGCTCCCCGACTCGGTGGCAGTGGTTCCTGGAGGCTGCTGGGTGAATTCAGTCCCAATGATTGCTTTGTTTGCTGGCAGATTACCAAGGTTTCCTGTAAATTTTCACATTCTTCTGCAAATACTAACTAGTTTCACCTTTGAGGTCTCAGCGCTGCAGCCAATGTGTTTCAAGGGAAACGGTCTGCATTTCCAGTTTGTGTCACAATTTTCACAGTTTCACTACAGCTCAGAGAGCAGCTGGACAGTGTTTGCAGTCCCTGGCTTCTTTTTTAACTGTGACTGCAGCAACGTGACCAGTGTTGCCAGATCTCGCGACAGAAACAAGCAACCAGCTCTATGAAAACAAGCCCAAAAGAAGCCCAACTGGCAACCCACAACACTGTGTAAACCTGAGGTTGCTTTTAAACAGTATAGCTCTATAGTAGTATAGCACACTTCTTTGTTTTGTCTCATTGTGTTTTGGAGCAGTAAAACCCATGGTTCATAGCCTCATAGAAGAGAAGGGTGCAGTTTTTTTGTGTGTGCTTCTCTGTATTAGCATGTTGAACTAAATCAGCATGGTGAGCACATATTTCACACTTGCAAAATCTGCAGAATGCCTTTGGTATGTCTCCCATTAGGACCGCAGCTACTTTCAGAGGTGTATGCGGACACAATTTATTTTATTTTATTTTTTTTGGGGGGTGGGGGTGAAGAAGCACAGGAGGTGCCTAATCAGCGCCGTTCCTCTGTTATTGATCATTTCATACGCACAGCTGTTAAATACAGAAAATGCGACTAGAGAAATAATGTCGTCACATCGTTTTGGCGCAGCCCTCTTGTGCGGCGCAACTATGCATTGCATATAGTGCATACCCACTTTTAGCGCCTCTGTCTCCCATCGGAGCTCGGATCCACTCTGTAAGTGCGCTCTCTTTCTCACACTCTTTATTATATTTTTTCTATATTTTCCCCACTTACTGGAGCTCATTCTTGCGCTGCCTCCTCACTCTGGGCTGTTATGAGTGTTTGTTTGGGTGTGCGCCCGATCAACTTGTGCAGGAGAGATACAGGAAACAGGAAACGGGGGCTTGGAAGGGACAAACTACCTGCCACTCGTCTTTTGCTTTTTTATAGGGCGCCGAGAGATAATCAATGAGTCAACTCGGAAAGTAAGTCAAGCCCAAATAAGCAACTCCACGTTCAAAAATAAGCCCAAAAAGCCGCAACCCGCGACTCACGAGATTTGCAAGCGACTTTAGAAAAAAAAACAAGCCCAAAGTTGCTTAAAATAAGCGGACTTGGCAACACTGAATGTGACCAAAGCAATCATATAGACCCGGTGGGGGAATACACATTTTCCCCAATGACAGGTGGTTACCGGGCGTTAGTAACTTGTCTGTAGGCCTGTGTGCGTGAGGCCTTCTTCATTTTATCCATTTTATGCCACCATGATTTTCACGTCCAAAATGGCAGACAAGTTAAAGTCACATGTCAAGGGTGGAATGCTAACAGTGCTAATAGCGCTAACAAGCTTGGTTAGCAGCTGCATCCATAAACTATATTAGTGCAACTCCAGTATCCAGGTGGATACTGCTGTACTGAAGAGGGAAACTATCCATAGTGGCAAAACTATTTTATTTATCTATTTATTTATTTATTTGTGCCAGGCTGTAAATGTTAATACCACAAAATTGGACGTTTTAACATTGGTGTCTATGGGGACTGACTCGCTTTTCGAGCTAGCCTCAAGTGGCCATTAAAGAAGCTGCAGCTTTTTGGCACTTCTGTAGTTTTTGGCTTGCATTGCTTACAGCTTCACAATACACAAGAGGGGGATTAACTTGCGTTTTTTTTCTTTATGTTGTAGCACAAAAGTTAAAGCTGGCATTAACCACAGACCTTATTTCAACCATCTCACCAGAAAACCCAATCAAAAAAAAAATAAAAAACCTGCTGATTTCAGACAGAAGAGCCAGAAGAACAAAATGCTGACTCGTTTTAAAATTTTTACTCCCGCTGCGCTCCGTGTCAGCACAGGTTTGATTCTTTCTTTATGAGTTCAGCTTTGGCTTCACGCATTTTTAAAGAAGATTTATCATCATAAGTTTAAAATGTAACTGTAATTTTTGTTAAACACCATGTACCGTGGCCACAAGTGACATTTACAGGATAATGCGGACTAATAAAATGAACTATAATCCTACAGCAAGAAGGAAAGGCCTAATCTTCAGCTGTTATTGGCTAATTTAAAGCAGCTGGTCATACTAGACTGAAGGAAGCAGCAACAGTAAAACTTCCTAGTCTGTTTTAAAAAAAAAAAGAAAAAAGAAAAGAGAAGTGGCATATTTTATCCATGAATAATTTCATCCTTTAATTTAAAAAAAAAAAAGATTGATATTTCTTTTTCCCCAAGTAAACAAGCACGGTATTGCTTTATAATGCGGACTGATGGACAAACATAACCCTGCTGCTTTAATGATCCATATTCTTCCTTCAGGGCCACGCAATGTCACACACTGTAACTTCCCAGCACAGCTCAGCCAAGGTGGAGGGGCTGCGGGCTGCCACACCCTACGTGGTGCAGGTCAGAGCACGCACCGTTGCTGGGTACGGACGCTACAGCAACCCCATGGACTTCAGCACCAGCCTCCACAGTACGGATTAATTCTGTCCTGCTTTACCGTCTGTTCCTGATGATCTGCTGCAACGCTTTTCTTAATGAGGGTTCAGGCTTGATCGTTTTTATGGCTGCATTAATTGGTAGCCATTACACATGCAGTGCAAGCCGCCCTTTAATCTCTCTGCTGTTATGTATTCATTTGCGTGTCTCCGTGCTTTGTGGCCCAGGTGACCCTCAGAAGTCAGTGCAGGACCAGCTGCCTCTCATCATTGGCTCGGCGTCCGCAGGTCTGGTGGTCATTGTTGCCTTGGTGGTTATCGCTGTTGTCTGCCTTAAGTAAGTGTTTGATTTTCATTACCGACAGGCCGAACTACATGTTTTCACGTTGTCAGTTAAACTTTGAACAAAGACGCTCATTAAATTTTAACACCCTCTCAAAGGGTGAAAACTGTTAGTTGCTACCTTTGGTCCACAAATCAGCTCAGAAGGAGGGGGGGGAGAGAGAGAACAGAGCTGCTCTGGGAGTTTCTTCCTCGGTCTGTGATTATCTGATAGTGGAGTTAGATCTTAGCTTGATTCACTGTACCTGCAAAGCTGGCCAGAGCTGATTATGCCAATGTGACTTTGTTCATGTGCTTCTTGTTTACAGGAAGCAGCGCAGCGGGTCAGAGCTGGAGTACACTGAGAAACTGCAGCAATACAGTAAGTTTATGTGCTTTGCTTGGAAGCCGTTTCCTCTGTGCTCTTTTGCTCATGCCAGCACGCTTAACCCACTGATTTAATCAATTATCCAATCACCTGTTTGAGTCAGGAAAACATTTCCCTTTTGTCTCAGAGGAGGTCCAAGCAAACAGATCGTCTCGAGTTGAAGTAGACACATGTGCAGCCTGGGATTAATTCAATACTGGGAGAGGAATGGCTATCCTCACACTGAAATGTAAAAATATTTGTTAACGTGACATTTTACTAAGGATGAAATTTCAGCCTGCAGAAAGTCAGTCCATTTGTTTAGTTTCTGTTTTTCTCCCCTGAGACACATATGACATGAATTGCAATCTCCCCACTTTCCTGTCTGCCTCTAATCTGGATGCTGTCAGTTAAAAGCCGAAAATAAAACAAAATTAACTGTTAGTTAACTCTTTTTGTTCTATGTATAATGTGCATATTGCAGAGTACCAGATGAGAGTTCCTTGCACAAAACATCACAGATCTTAATAGAAATGCTATCAGTACTAGAACAGGAGTAAGACTCTACTGTGTAGACTCTACTGAGTTAATTACCACTTTAACAATATTGCAGCCATTCAGTTATAAACCAATCTAAATGATCGGGCCTTAACACACATGTGGGTAAAACACGGAGGTGGCCTGCAGACCATCTGAGACCAGCCTGCAACGTCCTGCATTCATTTTAATGTTCATATAGGATTTAAGTGGGTTTTTCTGCTGTTGCATCTCATGTTCTGCTTTTGTATGTTAGCAATATTTTCACAGTAACTTGTAGCCATATTTCAATTCAGTTATTAAATGTGTGGCCCCTCTGGAAATAAATGTCGTCCACTCCAGAGTTAGATGAAAAGTCGGCTGATCTTTAGGATTAGGATTTATCCTTTTCATTATATAAATGCCTCTGCTGAATCTCTGTTCACCACAAAGTTGTTGAGATAAATCAGTCTGGATTAATAGTCTGGCTTTGCTCTCCATGGATCAAATCTAGCATAGCAGGAAGCATGTCTTATTTATATTGCAGCATTGATTTCAGTCATTTTATTCAGCCGTTGCCATGTTCAAAGCTTTGCTTTTTTAATTGATGAACTCGTACGGCCTACATTACAGATGCTGATTTCTCTTTTGATTCCTCCCTCTTAGTTTCTCCAGGGGTCAAAGTGTACATCGACCCTTTCACCTACGAGGACCCCAATGACGCAGTCCACGAGTTTGCCAAAGAAATCGACATCTCCTGTGTAAAAATAGAAGAAGTCATCGGTGCAGGTAGAGAACCCTGCTGTTTTTGTCCAAGTGGACAGAGAATAATTTACGTTTATTAAACATTTATTTGAGCAAGAGTATGCCATCAAGGCCGGGGCTCTGCAGGGTTAGGATTCAGAGTGCACATGAGAGCTGTGGCTGGGAAGGACTTCTCAGTAGCTCCCCCCACCCCTTCTTTTTTTTTTTTTTTTCCAGCAGCATGTTATGTCCTAACTTCACCTCAAATGACAGTCTGCTCGTCCTGCTCGTTCAACCTTCCTGTCTTCTCTGTCTTTCTTTCCTTTGTGAACATTCGTATTCAGGCACCAAATGCAAAACCCTCAAGTACCTCGCCCATCCTCCCTGCACCACTCCCAGGTTGCACACTCAATCGATACCAGTCACTCCCTCTCTCCCCAACATCTTTGACCCCTGACCCCCCCCCCCCTAATTCTCTCCCACAGTTGAAGTCGACCCTCAACTCACTCCCGAATCCGACCAGTAACGCTTCCTCTCCCTGCACTCTTCCCTACGCTCTCTTTCCCGCCACCCCTTCCCCTTCTTTCCTCTGCTCACTCAACCCCTTCGCCCCCACCCCCCACCCCCATCAACCCCACCCCTCCTCTCGCCACCTTGTTCTCTCACTCTAGGTGAATTTGGCGAGGTGTGCCGCGGACGTCTCAAGCAGGCCGGGCGCAGGGAGATGGTGGTGGCGATCAAGACGCTGAAAGCCGGCTACACCGAGCGTCAGAGGCGGGACTTCCTCGCCGAGGCCTCGATCATGGGTCAGTTTGACCACCCCAACGTGATCCGCCTGGAGGGCGTCCTGACGCGAAGCTGCCCCGTCCTCATCATCACCGAATTCATGGAGAACGGAGCGCTCGATTCCTTCCTCAGGGTAAGCATGGCGGGAGGCGTGCACCACAACACCTCTGACAGAAAGAGATTGCTTTCTGTTTGCATCAAAGCCACGAGGAACACATGCACGCAGACAGTCATTCACGATACCTCTGGGTTATCAGAATGTTTTACTCTCTGTAAAACACCCCGAGGCTCTTTACTTGCTGAGTGATAGAGATTAAATGCGCAATATAACGCCTGGAGACAAGCATAGTGTCTCTGCTTGACGTGACTGAGTGATGCTGACAGGCTTTCCCGTGCACAAACTCCTGGTGGAAAACTGTCACACGCAGACCTTTGGATAGGTTTGCTTCAGCGTATTAGAGAGTCTTTGTACAACCACAGAATACATTAGTGATCAGAGTTTTCGGTTCAGACCACCTACACAAAACGCTGAACAAAGGCAGGATGAGAAATGAGGTGTCACAAGGTACATTTCCAGCTGCGTGGGGACTATTACATGTCATTTACATCCGATAAAATGTGTTTTCTTGCGTGGCTGTACTGTGAAGAAGACTACTTACTGCAGCTTTTTGACTAAATGAGGATTCTTAATGCTTGTGGGTGAATAAATGCTCTGCTGCTGGTATTAATAGCAGTTTTTGGCTGGTATTATAAATGACATTGAAGGATTGTAACAGTGACCAGCTTGTCGGCCTTGTTTTGAAGGGTTTGATGGAGAGTTTTATGAATATGCGTGAATGTGGCTTGTAAAAGAAGGTGCTTTATCGTGCTCAAGAAAGACTACTGCTTCTACTGCTTACTGGTATAACTGCTAGTTTTAGCTCTTCTTGATAGTTGCCAATTTGGTGTTACAAGAAACTGAGGTGCAATACTTAGCTCCATCATTCTGTTAGTCGATGGGAAATTAATTGACGAGCACGATTTGATCTGTTTTTATCTTTCTTAATTAAATATATTTGAACTTTGGAGTGTTGATATGAAAAAAATAAGCAATTTGACGTGGTCCTCTGTGACTCTGTGAAATATTGATTGGAGTTTTCAAGGATTCGTTAATTATCTGAAAGCTAACTGATTTATCAGCAATAAGAATAATACCTGCAGCTCAACATGAGAGCCCTTGCCTCCTTCTCTCGATCAGTGGGGACTTAATCAGTTTTGATAATTATTTGTCTAGAAGGGATAAATGATAAATATTCATTATTCGTAGCTTCTGAAATGTTATCCATCAAAATCTGTTTGTTTCATCCTTTATTATTTTTAGTCATCGTGTAGCTGATAAATTATATTTAGAAATGTTGTTGCAACTTTATTGCTGTATTGGTAGTGAACCTTTGGCTGACATTCTAATTGTTTTCCATGGTTTTCCCCAGCCGATCAATAGCGGCCCAACTTATTTGTCCGATCCTAACACTGTAGTAACGTTGTAATGTATTTTTTATTTAGAGTGGATAACTGAGATGTAAAAACACTTCAGCTGACCTCGATGGCTGTTTTTAAATTTCAATATCAAGAAGGGGGGGCATCAGGTGGTACCAGCCACACTCACCACACATAGATGAGATTAATGACAGTGATTGGATGAGTGGTGGAATTAATGTGAGCAAATTTACTCATGTAGTTATAGTGTACTTACACTTTATTTACTATGATACGTTCTCCTTGTACTCCACTACATTATGGATGCAAATATTGCACTTTGTGCTTCACACCATTTCTGTTAAAGTGTTAGTTACTTCTTAATGTGCAGATTTTATGTGTAAGTCTACTAATATATGATGCTGCGTTATTGTAGATAAAGCTACTCAGCAGTGTACAGGTGATTAAAATCCTCTCCAGTTGCAACATTAAAGTGAAGAACACACTAATGAATCAATAATTGGGGTCAATCAATATTATATTTTTACTTTAGGTACATAAAGTTTGCTTTTTTTTACCCAAGATAAGACCAAATACTTGTTTTTGCCACTTTTCCAAAACAAACAAACATTCTGAAGCATTGTGTCCCATATCTTTTTCTTTTTTTTTAATAATCAAATGGTCTGATTTCCTGTTGAATTGATGATGATGGATCATTTGCTCAGTTTAAATAACATTTATTGGGTATAATTTTGGTTATCAAATCATCATTGATAAGTAATTAATCAAGCTGGACTTCTTTTACTGCAGCCAAATCAGCCTTTTTCAGCTGTTTTTATCTATAAAATCTTCGGGTTTTATAATGTTGCTTGGACAAAAGGAACCGGACTGCATTTGCGTTTATTTTTTTCATCACTCATTTAATTGTTAATATATTAGTTTGTCTACAAAATGTCAAATCGATCTGCCAATTGTCAAGTCAACTCGTTGTTTCCCTTCTAAGCATCTCGGACATTTTTCGCAATTTTCAAGTTAATTTCCAATTTATAAATAATTAACTGATAACGCCAACAGTCATTATTTGCAGCTCCACATCTGATAGTGCAGCCTGAGCTTTTTCCCTCCTTCTCACCCACTCCTCTCAGCCAGCTGTCCTACAGATAACAGAAAAAAGTGCCTGCTCTGTGCTCTCCTCACCCCCGCTCTCCCGCCAGTGTCACACTGCCTGTGACTCAGAGGATCTCGGAGTCCTGCTCTAACAAGGGAACTATAGAGTTAACCCACACACACACACATATGCACAAACTGTCCAAGTGTGTCACCCGCAGAAGAGCTTCGGGCCACACCCCCACACCCCCCCAGACATGTGGACATATGCACATGTAGAAGCTTTATAGAAACATAGAAATAACACACATGCACACACGCCACCGTGGCTTTGAAGGCCTGCTATGAATCATGGCTGTTTATACATCCATCCATCCCAGCTTGTTTGCCTGTCAGACCTCATTGGAGTGTGCAGACTACAAGGCAGGATGTTTATGGTTTTGTGATGGCACGCCCCGCGTTCTTTGCTTTCTCATCACGGAGCCAAAGACGGAATTGATTATGTCGAAAATTGTTTTTTATTCCCCCCCCCCCCTGCTTGTATTACATATTCAGGTCATGGGAGAAAACCTCCCACCGTAGCTTCGTTCAATTTTGCAGAAATTTCAAATCATTTTTTAACTGTTTAATTGATTAGTTTTAGTTCAGCTCCCACACATCAGGGTACACGAGCCTTTGCAAGTCGGGAGTGCTGATGTATTGCGATCTCGAGTGTGTGACACGCGTCACAAATGTGGAGAATTGTAAATTAAACCCTGAAAGCCCTCATCGAAGATTACTTTCATGCTTCTCAAATGTTGCACAAGAGGGCAAATTTCTGCATATCTAGGACTTTACATTTTTTTGCAAATGATCTTGGAGCAACATGACAGTGATTTTGTTGACAGGCTGATTTTATTCTCATGTCAGTAGGCAAAGAAAATGAAAACAAAGCCATGTGCAGCTTGTACTTGCAACCAGTTTGCCAGTCAGAGAATGGCAACATATACCTACAGTGGTCTGGTTTCGATTTCAGTGTTGCAGCTCCCATTATTTTATTGTTGTGTTGAGTCAATGCTGAGCCTTAACAGCTTTAGTACGACAGTAAAGAGTCTAATTAATCAGCTAATTGGACAGCATGCATGAAAAGGTCAGCTGTCAGTGACTGTCAGGAGGAGCCATGAAGCACAATGACAGATGTCATGTTTATGTGGCCTCAGTGACTGATCTGCTGCCTCTGGTTCTCTTCTTATCTCCTGTACTCTTCCCTATCATCTGTTTCAACACATCTTTTCTCTTTCTCATTTTCCACTCCCTGTTCATTAACCGCCTCCTCTTCTGCACCCTCCCTGCCTCCGTCTCTGGCTGTGTGTGGGGGTTTTTTTTGCAGCTGAACGACGGCCGCTTCACAATGACGCAGCTGGTCGGGATGCTGCGTGGCATCGCTGCGGGCATGAAGTACCTGTCAGACATGAACTATGTTCACCGAGACCTCGCCGCCCGAAATATCCTGGTCAACAGCAACTTGGTCTGCAAGGTCTCTGACTTTGGCCTGTCCCGCTTTCTGGACGACACCTCTGCTGACCCCACTTACACAAGCTCCCTGGTCAGTGAAATCCGTGCGAATGTGTGCGCGTCTGCGTGCTGTCTCTGCTCCTCTGTGTTTGTGTACACTGCGCACGTTTAATTGAGCATCTTAATTTGATCCCCTTCACTTGTTTTACATGTACATATAAATGCATGTGTGACTTTTCACGTGTGCCAATATTTACGCTGGCGCGCGAGACCATCTGTGAAATTTGCATTCGCATTTTTCTGCATTTGTATGCTGCTGCTTGTGTCTGTGCTTCTAAGACTGGAGTATCTTCCAGAGAGCTGGTACCATCCCCCCCTCTCCCTCTCTGTGTGTGTGTTTGTGTGTGTCTGCAGGGTGGTAAGATTCCCATTCGGTGGACAGCACCAGAGGCCATTGCCTTCAGGAAGTTCACCTCCGCCAGTGACGTATGGAGCTACGGCATCGTCATGTGGGAGGTGGTCTCCTATGGAGAGCGGCCATACTGGGACATGAGCAACCAGGATGTAAGTCACCATGAAAGTCTCATGAGCAAACCTATATCTATGTACTGAAAATGCATGGAGGGAGTTTCATGTCTAAGTTTAGGGCCAGCTGAGAGTTTCTCTGAGCTGCTGTGGCTTTGATTTCCAGCGTGACATGTTGGACTTGGGCCTGTTCTGCTGTCTTTATCTCCTCACTGCAGATGCTGGTGCAGCTGTGTGCCTGTGTTCTAGTTTTTACCACCTTATTTACGGCCCTAGCCTGCCCACCCTCTACAAATCCATACTGCAAAGCCTCCCTCCTCACATACACAAAGGCATACTCAGTAAAGGATTTTTTTTTTTTCCCCTCTTCTTCTTTACGTGCGTTGTTACCTGTAGGCTATCTGCACTGCACAGACACTGTAACTGCAGCAGTGAGCTCGTAGGAAAGAAAAAATAAATCTCTTGGTTCCTCCTCCCTGAACAAAGTACTGAAGCAATGTGTATATGTATGTACTCCACTTTACTCTCTGAGGAATATCTGCTCTGTATTGAGCTTCAAAAAGAGACTTGTAACGCTGATAGCAATAAAGCAAAAAAAAGGAGCAGAAATGAAAAATGGCAGTAATGTATGTATAACTTTCACAACAAAACCCACATCCAGTAATGAAAGCATCAAAGTAGAAGCCCACTATTGTTCCCAATAGCCTTTGTGCCACAGTCATCGCTCAATAAGCAACAGAGTCAACAAATACGAGATATAAACAGAGGTACTCGCAGACTAGAAGCACGACATAAAAATCAAAGGACAAGCGGCAGGAGACGAGAAGCACTGCAGAAATGTTTTATTGTTCCCAAATGGCATTTTTTTATTGTTGTGGGGAGTTAAAACCCATACGCAGCTTATGGAGGCAAATGCAGTTGCTAGGCGAAATCACATCCATGAGCCAACGTGTTCTTCCTCCAGTTATTGTTTCTCCTATCAATCACGGCAGTTTCAAAGTGACAAATTTGAGAATATTGTTTTTATAGTTTTTGTGAAGATGCCGAAACAAAGATTGGAATGTGTGACAGCATGAGCTGAGGAACTCTCTAATGCAGGAGATAATACAGGAACTGCCGATTTATTCCCACACCACAAAAACAAAGGCCAAACAAGAATGATTCAGATCCAAATGGTAACACTCTGTAGCGGTGCCGCATGAAATTTGCCTAAATCCTTAGGCCCAATCTTCTGGGTTGATATTTAGCATAGCAAATTTGAAATGTAATCTTAATTTGAATACCTTCATTGTTTGAGCCAGGCTGGTTACGTCGCTCTTAAGATGGAAATGATTATGGACTTCTGTTCTCAGAGTGAAACAGGTTTACAATAATCAATAAGACGGCCGTAAAATGTGTATAAATGTATAGATCTGCTTTGTTTTCAGAGGATGAATTGTAAGGATTTCAGTGACCGCTCATCTTTTCTGCTAATGCGATCATGAGATTCACTTTTTTGGTTCTGAGTAAAAAATATCCTGAAAACTCGAGGATGGATTTCCATGAAATTACTTACAGATATATGGAGGATAAAGAATAATCGATTTCTTAAACAAATGATCAAATACTTGCAAAACTAATAACAGTCCTATCTCTGTTTATCAGCCTAAATCTGATAAGCATTATGACAGCGTCTTTGTTAAGATATGTCTCGTAGTGTGCTTCTGTAGTTTTGTTGACTCAAATTCAAACACAGCGAGTAATGCACTCATTGAAAATGGGTTCTGCAGCTATTAGCATAAGCTGCTGCATTTTGGAGACATTTGCAACTTGTCGAGCCTCCGACCGTACTTTTTTTTTTTTTTTACATCAAAAGTGATAATTCAGCATGCACATCATCAAACCAAGTATCTTAGCGTACTATAATAATCGTCTGTGAGGATCTTAGCATATGTAGGTATGTCTGTATGTACCCAATTTCCTCCTTAACAGGCGGGTCAACATGAACAAAGCTTTGCACAGTCAGTCACACACAGAGATCATTAACATCTATATGTTCATCGTACATCATCTGTATATAACTTCATGGTCACAAAAATTTGTATCCACAACAGAATTTTGTTCAAGTCTCCACTAAATATGAAACGAATCATTTGAAAAAGCACTGCAGGCCTTGCAATACCCACCTGTCGGATGGGTGTTCGCTAGTAACAAAAACAACCATTATTAGCTAACTTGCTAGCTAGCATTGGTATTAACTATCTAGCTAGCTCTTGTTTTGCCATCAGTAGCGTTGACGTACCCTCCTACTGGCTGAAAATTAGTTGTGGTCCCTTTGCTTCCAGTTTAAAGCTAAAATGGTGGATGAAAAATGTGTGCTTAGCTTTTTCATCATTGTATGTTTAATGTTGCTGTTGTCAGGGTTGATGGAGCATAGACTTTATGGCTATTATTATAATGACGCTAGCATTTAAGTCCACTGTGCCAAAGTACAGCCTTAAGCTGCGTTCACACAGGAAGCAGTTTGCCTCAATGTGGCAACCGGAGACCACAGGAAGTCAGTGACATTTGGCAAGTTCACAGGACTACAGGTGAAAAACAAAGTGGGTGGGTCCCAGGATTAACTACCAATGAGAGTGCAGGATACTGGACATTGTAAGTACATTAGAGGGTTACCATTCCATCCATTAGCAACAAATTCAGCTTCAAGTGAAACGCTCCCTGTGTGGACACAGCCTTACAGAGCTGTTAGCGTGGGTGAGACCGTTGTTGACAATGATTTCCTGTCCCTCAGGTAATGACAGCAGTAGAACAGGACTACCGGCTGCCCCCACCCATGGACTGTCCCATGGTGCTGCACCAGCTGATGTTGGAGTGCTGGATGAAGGAGAGAAACCTGAGGCCCAAATTCTCTCGGATCGTCAGCACTTTGGATAAGCTGCTCCGCAACGCCGCCAGTCTCAAGGTGGTGACCAGTACCTACTCAGGGTGAGCGTACAGTTAGTAATTCCATCATTTGTCAGACAAAGATACTTTTTTTTTTTTTTTTTTTTTTTTGTCGCTTTCAAAACTACAAAACAGAGTCAGTGATGTACAGTAAATCAAACAACCAATGCGATTAAAGTGCAGAGTTTCAGCTTTAATTCAAGGGGTTTAACAAAAGTATTTGCACTGTGAAGCACTGTCCTATCAGTTTTGCAGCATTTGGCTGAGTCTGAGCAGAAAGCATAGCTCTGTACACTTCACAATTCATCCTGCTGCTTCTATCAGCAGTCACATCATCAATAAACACGAGTAACCCGGTTCCACTGGCAGCCATACACGCTCATGCCAAAACACTGTCTCCATGTCTGACAGATAATGTGGTATGCTTCAGATCATGAGCTGTTTCTCTCCTTCTCCATACTTTTCTCTTCCCATCGTTTTTTTTTCCAGACCTGTGCAGGTTCTTTGAGATGTTCTCTGGCAAAGTCTAATCCGGCCTTCTTGTTCTTGCTCCTTCTTTTTATTCCTTGTTTCTGTTCTCGTTCCTTCTTTTTAAGAAAGTACCAGCCGTTTTTTTTCCCTTGCTTGCACCAACTGACTCTTAAAATTTCAGTGAAAAGGTATAAAATTCAAATTTCATATGTTGAATTAACTTCATTTATATCTGTTTCATTTGTTAGGAAATAACAAGGCAGCAGGCCTCACCTGGCTCTAGAACTGCGTGTCAGTCAATAGTTTAATTACATTTGAGCCTCTAAAAATGGGGGTTGTGTGTAAAAATGTCTGTTATTTCTGAACAGTTAATGTAAAACTTTAGTAAACTCCCCTGAATTAAAGCTGCAAGTCTGCACTTTGATTTGATTTCATATCTACTGTGTAAGAAAAGTGCAGTTAATTTTTCTCTTCCATCCAGAGCTCCATAATGTGGGGAAATCTGTTATAATCACAGGCTTTGATTACCTTGTTGGAAGGGTGTGGGTAGAGGGTGTTTCAGACACTCTTCCACCATCCAACAAGCACTTTGAGAGATACTGAGTTTCCTCTTTTTTTTCTAACTAAAGATCAATGTCTTCAGCTGAAGTTAATGTTAAAGTAGATGAAGAGAAGTTGCAAAGTGGATGGAAAGTGTTGCTTTTAGAAAAGTGTTGCGTCTCAGTCCTTTATAGAAAGAGCAAAGCACTTCACTGTCACCACCTTGGCAAGTTTGCCGCGAGATTTAGCAACTCTTCAGAGAAACCTGCTGAATTTACTTTTCTTCATAGCTGCAGAAAAGAAAAAAAAAATGAGAGTTGGTCTGCAAATCTGTTTAACATTGTAATTCAACTTCTGTCCATTTTTCTGAGGCTTCTCAGGTCACAGCAGCAGCCAGAGTTTACAGTAAATGCAGAAGCAGGGACTCTAATTAGAAATGATACCAGCTGTGTTGTGGCAGTCTTGGCACCTGCTGTAACTGAGGCATAAAATGCTTTTGAGGTTTTTCTACAATAATAGCAGAAATAGTGCAAACACAAGAAAGCAATGATGCAATTCCTTCTCTTTCACCTTGTGTGAAATTGTCCTCTGTATTGCATATGACGGCTGTGAAGTGCAGGATGAAGACTGGTGCAGAGATGAGCACCGCTGTGCCTCTGGGTTGTGGGAATGAGATGTCACAGTAAAAAAATTATGGCTGGCCTAAGGAAAGGCACAACAAGGTTCATGCTTGTTGGGTTCGGTTTGTTTTATGCTTTCGGGTGACTTGGGAGGATGCCTCTGAGCTCGGAGGGCTTTGCTGCCAGACAGACGTCTGCTCCTTTTCTCTGACATTTCCCGTGGACGTGTAAAAGTTGACTTATTCGTAGGTGCCCATCCTCGGTCTCTCGATGAGTTGTTTTCAGTGTTGACTTTTGATAGCCCTGCCACTGTATGATTAGTACTTGTTTAAGATATCCCTTTAAGTGACGTATAATGAAACAAGCACACATCCTCAAGTCTGTCTCTGACGTTGGCGATGGCACCCCGTTTCAGACAGTCACATAAGGCAGAATTCATACGCAGAGTATCTGGGTCTGATGCCAGCTCCTTGGCTCACAGTTTCACTCCAACACCGAGCCCCAAGGGCGATTCTTATGCCAGGATTTGGGCTCAGCGAAGCTAATTGTGTGTGGAAATGTAATGGCTGACCTCGGTTTAATTCCCTCTATACTTGGCTGGATGCTGGAATGTAGGTGATAGGACAGACAGCAGCCAGGGCTGCTGATGTGGAAAAGCAGGAGGTGATGAAGTGTGAGTAATAAGGGAGATTGAGGAGAAGCTAAAAGAGAGGAATGTGTTTAATTAGGTTGCTAATGAGCTTTTTAATGCATCAGGGGAGGGCGCACCCAATGCTGTGATGAGCGAATAGGAAAGCAATGGGTGTGTATGTGTGTGTGTGCATGCATGTTATGCTGTTGTTGTGTGCAGATGACATGCCAATGATTAATTTATGGCCTCATCTGTATGCAGCAGTGAGAGATAGATGGAGAAGGAGCAGGAGGAAGAGGAGGAGAGAGAACGGATCATGTTGTCAGAGCATGATTTAGAGAGCGTCGCCCGTGTTTGCGTGCACGCGTGAGGCGTCGAACGCTCGCTGCTGCTCACCTGCCATTGGCTGCTCAATGATGTCGGGGCAGATAGCGGAGGGAGAGAGAGGATATGAGATGCAGCGCTATCTGTGGAGTATCTTCTGCCACGAGGGCCTTAAAAACAAGGACACTGGCCGAGGAACAAAGGACACTCGGAGGCTGCGGGGCTTTTTCCAAGATAGCCAAGAAATATGTTGAACTTTTATTAAAACTGGAAATGTGATGAATAGATTTGGCTTGGCATTTGAGTTGGATGTTGTTTATAGCAGATGAAGCTCCGGATCAGCAATTTTGAGCTTATTCTCCTGGTGCTGTAATTTTATTGTCTACAACCAGGAGATTTAAGTGTATAGACTCTGCAGAATTTAGCTACACTGACACCAGGATGGATTAGACCTTTATCCACTTTCAGTGAGAGCACTTAGCGGACTGATAATGAGTTGCACCTTTTGTTTAAAGTGGCTGTGAACTTGCTGCTGACCTGTGTGTCTTTGTGTTGGCAGGGACCTGCTGCGGCTGGGAGGAACGCTGCCGGGACACAACAGGAAGAGTCCGGACAACAGTCAGGAAATCATTCGGCAACAGATGAGCCAAACTCTCCCGATCAGGGTGTGAGCTGCAAGGATACTGGACGAATTAAAAACTACCTAGAAACTCTTGACACAAAGAGCCTGATGTAAAATAAAAAAATTGAAGAAAATGAAAAGACGGAAGCTCCGGCTACGCAGTGAAAGAGGACCATTTTGGAGATTTCTTTCCCACTGGAGACTTAATGTCTGTTTAAAGAGAACTTTCCATTCCAGTGTGTGTGTTCATTACTTGACACTTGTGGATTCGTGACTATTGACATAAAGCCAGACTTCTTATTGCTCCCTCTCAGGTTGTGTTTGCATGTCTGCATGTGTTTTCTGCTGGTTGGGGATCAGTCTTTCCTTCTCTTCACCCTCAGACCGAGGACAGGGCGAGTTCACACAGATGATGCAACAGTGCCAAGATAAAGCAATCGTTTGCTTAAAACTAACTCAAAGACAGCTGTAGACCATCTATCCAATCAGTTATTCCTTTTATTTTTCTAAAAAGAAAAACCCAACCAAATGTTCTTTTATTTTGCTTTTTTTCCCTTTCTTTTTTTTGGGGAAATAAGAAAAAAAAAAAAAAAAACCGACACACTTTTCATCCGCTTCCTTCTTAAAAACCGTCTTCCACGTGTAATGGGAGATGTTACAAATCTGTACAAAGCATCCGAGTCTTCACACCGTCTCTCTGTCAGAGGAGAGATGTAACTGACACTGTGCGGGACACGTCATGTGCATGCCAAAGTGGAAACGTCTTCATGAGAAAAGTATAAATAAGGTCCTCGTTAACTGTTGCTTTGTTGGCACTTTGCTGGATGGGCTTTAACGTCCACCTTTTCTTAATCTCGTTCGACTCATAGATGCATTGTTTTGAATGCTAAGTTATTATCTATTATGGCGAAGAGGTGTTTCTTTTTGTGTTTTGATTTTTTTTTTTTAACAAGTACCTGGGCTTACCTTTTTTTTTTAATCACAATGCTTGTTTTTCCCAACGTAAGCAAAGCAGACAGACATGAATGGATGAGTGAGGAATGAGTAGCTCTGCTCGGACAGACTAATAATTACCTTTTATCACCGCTGAGCAGACGTGGTCAAGATTGAGATTTGGCCCTGTTTTTGTCCCTCCCCCCCCAAATGAAAAGCACCTGTGGTAGTGCTGTGTTGTACATTGAACTCTGGTAAAGGGTCGCAGGTCAGTGGGAATTTAAAAGGTCGTTCTCCAGATGAGAGCATCATGACCTCGATAGCGACCAGACCTGCGAACACGGATGTAAAACGAAGCCGCTCATTGGTTCATTTCTCCCCACGTGTTTTCTTCAGCACGCCGACTGTCAGCGCAGTTTCCCATTAAACAACTGCCTGTATATAATACTATATTTGTATTAGACCAACCTGCTCAGCATTTACAACTATCTGACCTGACTTTGGCCTCTCTATGACCCTCGTTTATATGCTTGTTTGTTTAATGTTGAGGAGCAAACAAATAGAGGAAATTACAGTTAAATGGTCATTAAATATCTGAAACTATATGTCACGCTGAAAGAAAATGTGTCTGTTAGGGCAGACTCTTTTCCTGTGCAAGTAAAGGTGTATTAGATTGTAAAGAAAAAAAAAATGCCAGAAAACTAGAACAAAAATAAGCATTTCTCTTTCAGTATTTTTACGATAATCATATGCAAATAAATTATTAAATGGATCTCTGGTATTCTCTTTGATTTCTCAGCGGGTTCACTAGGCCGAAGTTCCCGGTCTCCTCTCATCCAGCCGTGGGATGAAAAGAGGCGAGAAGCGAGCGCGTTTTACCACCTCAGTCGGAATATCACAGCAGCTTTGGATGGACTCATTAAGATTTAAGATTAATCAAAGCCCTGTCCACACAGCTCGCCAATTAGTGAGACCACAGGACTATTCTGGGGATTTTCAGTCTCTGTTGCTGCTGGAGAGGCTTCAAGGAGGCAAAGTTAATCTGGCTTCACACCAAATGTCAGTGTTATTTGGCTTTAATCTGTCTGCCAGGACACAAACCGGCTCTCTATACCACTGCGGATGAGTGAAGCTGTCACCTACTGTTTTTATTGACTGAGAGGAAGCTCAACTCTAAGGGGGGTGGGGGAGGTGTTCTGAGGGTTCATACTTAACCATCTCTGACTCACAGCTCAGGCTGCTCCTGCTGCTGCTGTATGATCAGCCACCAAAGGGAAGACTGGTGCCGTGTTCTCCGCATGTTCTCTAATCATCTCTGCGGCTCTCACAGGATGTGCACACAGCAGTCAGCACACAGCCCTGTGGCATTTATCAAGTGTGTCAGATTCTCAGGTAGATAAGGCTCATAAATACTTTGTGGTGGTGCCAGTGTGCTTTATGTGGATACACAAATTATATATATATATATAAATAAATGTTTGACCTTGGAGAGCACTATTGTGCACACGGGCCTGCAGAGGAGGAAGTCTGTCAGGAAAAAGATGCATTGGGGCCTGGCTTTTAATCATGCTCGCTTGCTTTTCACCACTACATCTGAGATCTGACACGGTGTCAAAAGTGAGAATTTGCATCCTGTTTATCATTAAAACCTTTGAAGTGTTTCCAGCTTTGCAGGCCGCTCCAGCTTGCAGCTCACCACATCCCTCCATCACAGCAGAGCTGCAATAATTTTCACCGCAGGATCTTAAAAGGTGAAGCAGAATGGCAGCGAAGCTAAAGGAAAGCATCTCGATATGTTGCAATATGCGCCATTTAGTGGGGAGAAATCGGCTGCAACACTTTTCTCACAGAGATTTTAATGAGCGTGCTCCGTGGAGGGGAAACTTGAGGGAGCGATGGCAGGATGACAGACAGGTTTTATTTCATGGCTGCTCGTTGCTCATCACTGACCCCGACAGTCTGCGGTTCAACATCAAATCGCTACATCACCGCAGTGATCCTGACGATTACTGTGAGATTAACACCAGCTCGGCCGCTATACTGGATGTATATAATCACACACGGGAACGCCAGCCAAGACAGGACCCACAGAAAAGAATGAAAAAAAAAAAAAGAAAGAAACACACAGACACACTACAAACACAACCGCCTCGCTAACGCACAGATCTGCTGGATTGGCAGCGATTTGTCAGATTTAGCTGCATCTACTGCTGTAGCCCTTCTGAATGCACCAGTCAGTTCTCTTCCAAGCTCAAAGCACTCATTTGCCATCCTGTCCAAAGCAAGTTTAATGCCTCCAATTACAGGGGGTCTGCAAGCAGGCAGATTTGGAGCGAGGCAGCTTGGCAGGAGAGTTTGCTACGCATCAGGGCCTTTTAACAGAGTAGTGATTTGCTGCTGCTGCTTGCTGCTGCTGGTGGTGCTGAAGCTGCCTGTGCCGGCTCATCAATGGAAAACTACCCTCTTTATGGTGAAGCGCATGCAGCACTAAGCCAAAACTGTGAGGAGAGACATGCGCGCACACACACACACACACACAAAGAAAAAAAAAGAAATCTCAAGCTTTTTAACGAGTTGTTGCTGGCTGTTTCTTCACACTCTCCGTGTGGAGGAATTTCTGCATCTCTGCACCGCAAGCACAAACGGAAATCAAAGTCTTTTCAGCAACCATTTGGATGTAAAACGGGTTCCATTTTAATTGATACTGTACTGCAGAGTGTCAAGGGTGTGAAGGGAGCAAATGAAGGAATGGGTGCAAGAGGATACGATAGCTGCAGCAAGACTGACACGTAGCACGGGATGTGGTGCGTTAATTATATATGGCAGTCAAGGGGAAACTTTTCATCTCTGAAATTTCATATTTTTACTAAAACTAGCTTTGATTTAGCTTTTTGCATTTATTATTAAAACAGATTATTATCCATAGTCCTGTTTGTATAAATCCCAGAGTGGTCGATTTAACTAATCCATGTCCATATATCTGCAATATAAATTTCAAGGGGACCTATTATGCTTTTTTCCAGGTCATTTTTTTTCATGAGCATTTACTAGAGGAGCTTTACATGATGCAACCCTTCTTCATTTTATACTGAGCCTTGGTGCAGCCCCCTCAGTTCATCCATTGTCTGAAATAATCGGGTCCTTTAAGAAGACCTTCTTCTGATTGGTTGCCTCTAGCAAACAGAAGAACAGCAGGTGGGCGGGGCGTCTGATATGACCACTGTATGCTGACATCATACAGATCCAAGAGTAGAAAAAATGTGTGAAATGGAGCATTTAGAACTGCCTGAAGTCTGTTTAACATGAGCACCCACCATTCTAAGATTATAGACAGTCAGGTTTTCAGAGGACTGAGCAGTAACTTCTTCTGATCATCTTCTGTGTGACTTTATCAGTCTGTCACATTGAAGTGGAGGAATTTTGGTCCAGTCTTCTTTGCAAAGTTGCTTCAGTTTTTTGAGGTGTCCATTTATGCACAGCTCTCTTGAGGTCCTGCCACAGCATTTCAATCAGGTTGAGGTCTGTAATTCATTGAGGTTCATTGTAGCACCTTGATTCTTTTCTTTTTCAGCCATTCTGTTGTAGATTTGCTGCTGTGCTTGGGATCACAGTCCTGATGCATGACCCAGTTTCAGCCAAGCTTTATCTGTCAAACAGATGGCCTCACATTTGAGTCTAGAATACTTTGGTATTGAGGTTTCTCACATGATGTCATGCACACATTGCTCAAGAGTTGTCTACCATAATGGATGTAATATAAGCACCACTTGCTCTGGAAAAAGGGTATTCCCCGACTTGTTGGCAGTGGTTTGTGGAGGCTGCTGGCTGTCGGTGGGTTCAAGAAAGGTGCTGCACCAAAAACCTTCTAATCATTGCTTTGCAGGTTGCCATGGCTGCCAGTAATATAACTGTAATTTTTCATTTTTGTTTTCAAAAGTTCAGTGGTAGTGCAACTTGAAAAAGGAAATGAAGAAGGTTCACATACAAAGTATTTTAAAAATGTGTTGAAGGCAAACGGTCTCAATTTCTGGTTTGTCACAATTTTCCCCGTTCCACTGCAGCTCAGAGAGTAGCTGAACAGTGTCTGTAAATAACTCCATCACTTCCATTCAAACTACAACCACAGCAATAGGATAGCTACCAAGGCAATCACAAGGACATTTTTGCCCCCAAGTTGCAGAATGCGTATTTTCTCCTAGCAACAGGGGGTTGCTGGGGGGGCTGGGGGGGTCTTTGACTGCTCTGGGGCCTGCATGGCCTGCATGACTGGGGCTTTAGCAATCATTTCACAAGTGACTCCCATCAGTCTCCAGCAACCACTCACAACTGGTTGGGGAATATTTATTTTTTCCTCACAACTGGTGGTTGTCAGATGGTCCCAGACTGGTCTCTAGGCCTGTGTGACTGGAGTCTTATTCACTTAATCCTACACTGTCAAAATGATAGTCACACATCCAAAATGGCAGGCGAGTTCACGTGATTAGCAGTCATGTGCCTGCAAAATCTCAATATAAAGGAGTTCATAGTTAACTTAATGATTGGAAGCTGCCCAGGTCCTGTGGCTCCAAAACGAACCCAAATCATCACCCCTCCACCACCGTGCTGACACTCGGTATGAAGTATTTGTGCTGAAATGCTGTGTTTGGGTTTCTCCAAACATGGTGCTGTGCATTATGTCCAAACATCTCCACAGTGTTCAAGAAGTCTTGTGGTTTGTTCAGATGCAACAATGCAAACATAAGCCATGCTGCCATGTTCTTTTTAGAGAGGAGAGGTTTTCTCCTGGCAACCCTTCCAAACAAGCCATACTTGTTCAGTCTTTTTCTAACTGTGTTGCCATGAACTTTAACATTTAACATACTGAGGCCTGCAGAGTCGGAGATGTGGCTCTTGGGTTTTTTTGCAGTTTCTCTGAGCATTGCACCGTCTGAAGTTAGGATGAATTTGCTGCTGTCTTTCTCACTGTAGAATTGTGGACTTCAAACAGTTTGGAAATGGACTTATAACCCTTCCTAGGCCGATGAGCAGCAACAGTTGCCTCTTTAACATCATTGCTTATGTCTCTACTCGTTGGTGTTGCGTTAACACGCACCTGAATGCTCCAGATCAGCAAACTGCCAAAACCTTTGCTTTTATAGAGGAGCTCACATTTGCTGATGATCAATTAATCAAGTGCATTTGATTAGCAGCACCTGGCTGCTACTTATTAATTCCTATGGAAGCAGTAAGATTACGCTTACTTGTACTTAGACTGCATAGAGTGTTGTGAAGAACTTACTTTTTCACATGAGCGTATCTGACAGAAAATAAGGAAAATCCTTGTGTCTGTTTGATAGCTGCATTTATGTTTCATGACTAAAATGAGGGAATGCCTATGTAACATATTACTCATTTAAATAGTATCACTAGACATGAAATTTTCCTTAGTGATAGACACTAACTCACCATTAAGAACCTTTAGAAAATGAATAGAATTTCCCAATTTGCCCACAATTTAACATTGAAATCTGAAACTCATTATAAAGCCATAAACTTATGTGACATTCGTCTTCTTTTAATCCAAATTAATGGATTACATTTAACATTTCTTGTAACCAGATTATTGTAATCTTGTTAAAGATAATCCCTCACCCTGGTCTTCAAGTAGCCCATTATATCTGAACATTTTTGTGAAGCGGTTGGCACTAAATGCAACTGTAATCTGAGCTGCAGCTTCGCACCTAATGAAAAATATATGGGGAACTGCAGAATATCTCATTACAGAAATATTCAATTTTCCCCTCAAATGATTTGTTCACATTTAATTAAAAGAAAGGGGGCTACACAGAAACTCTCACATGTACACACACGTGCACATTTAGGATAGTAAATAATACTTTCCAATTTCGCCTTTACCTCCCAGCACTTTCCCTATAAAAGCCCTCAGCGTTGCAGGGACGGGTGATTAGCATGACAGTGTATTTTGTGCTCAGAACCTCTGCCAGCCTCTGCCTCTACCTCCGCAGTGCGTGAGCCATTAAATGGCCTCTGAAGCCCCAGCCATTGATTAACGGGTGTCAGTACCCTGTTGGGTTTGAAGGACGGGATACATGTGCATTAGGAAAGTGCCTGCTAGCTGCTACCCCCCCCCCCCCCCCCCCCCCCCCCCCTTCTCTCTCCACCTCCACAATCACCACCCCCGTTACACTACTGTTGCTGCCAGGGCTGCTGATCTCTGGGCCACAGCCGCCACAGTTTGAAGGGAATCAGCAGGGACAGAGCTGGCGAACGAGGTCAGGAGGAGGAAGGGAGCGAAGGAGGACTTAGGAGGGGAGGAAATGTAAGGATGAAGAGGGATTGGGGATAAATCGCTGCAGTTTGGAGCTGCACTGTATTAAACATTTTCAGACTCACGCTTATTCAGTCTCCAGCGGAAGGTTGATTGTGTCTGTTATGTGTGATGCTTTATTCAGCTTAGCTTGGCATGAAAACTGTATACTTCTGTTGCCATACAACACTCAGTGCATGCAGGAAAAATTAACACATGCTGTTTTAAGTGCAGCTAAGTGTTGAAGTATCTTATCCTTTATGTCTGGCAAGATAAATAAGGTTTCTGTTATGTTTCGTATCTTTTTTGTAAGCCCACAGTGTAATCATCGTTTGCAGACATGTGCAGAGGAGGGATAGTGGATGTGTTAGGCAGTGGAGGTTGAATACGGGAGCTGCTGGGCAGGATCAAAAGAGGAAAACCTCACAGGAGGTTCATGGGTGTAGTGAAGGAGGACATCCAGGGGGTTGGTGCAACAGAAAGAGGATTCTAGGAACAGGGTGAGATGGAGGCAGATGGTCCACTGTGGTGACCCCTAAAGGGAGCAGCAGAAAGAAAAATAACTAAGTTTCCAAATTCTTATACAGACACTAGAATTTGGAGAGAAAAAGTCATAAACATTGATTTATTATTCTTTTTTTGGCTTTCAAAATCAATTTTAAATGACATTTAGTTTCTTAAGCTTGATTAAAAGTGGTTAGCTGAATTAAAATTAAAACTTTCACATTCAAGGTTTCTGTACACATTACATAAATACAAAGATGTTCAGATCTTTTCTGACTTTATCATAGACTGCATATAAAACATGGATGTAGCTACTCTGACAACCCACCCTGGCATTCAGATAGTCGGCTTACGCTGCGTTCATTTTATCTCGGAAGCTGGATGTCACTCCGGAGTGGACCACATTCCAGTAGTAGTAGTGGGAAAAGCGAGGAAAAACAGGCTTTGTTTTGCTCCCTAGCAAGCTAGAATCATTCATCCATCACTTGCAATACAACACAATGCCTGTTTTGTTTGCTCAACAACACCGCTGCAGCATATCCGCAGATAGTTCTCTGTACGGTTTGGCTGCTGTCGTGGATTGCAAAGTCAGGCTGGTGTGGCTTCTCCAGCTTTCCCAGTGGGAAATCCCAACTCGAGGAGGCGTTCCAACTGAAAATTCTGACTCGGAACTCAGGATTTCTGATTTCCCACTTCAAATGTAACACAGCATTATAACAAACTTCACCCTCCATTGTTTTGGAACCAGGCTGTAAACCTGCTTTTTAATGCCATAAACTTCTAAGGGCACCAACTCACTTTTAGAGCCAGCTTCAAGAGGAACTGCAGTAAAATGTCTCTTAATTCTTTAGCTCCAGAGGTTGCTGCTCGTTCTTTATGCTGGGCTAAAATAAACGAGTTGTGTGCCTCTTTGACTGAGAGGCCATGACTGTGCTGTCACATTGCCATGAGGTGAAACATCCCAGAAAACACTGTAACAAATCTCCATTGTCCACTATAAAGAAAACAAAAACAAAAACAAAACCAAGCCTGATGCAGCATGCAAAGGATCACATCAGACTGCCAGGGTGTGTTTCAAAGCCCCAAAGCAGTGAGCTCTGTGTGAAAAGAGAGGCCAGCAGAGATCATTAGCATGCATGTGAATGGATGGAAAGAAAGAGCAGATTATGCATTTGTATGTTTGCTGATGAGATAGAGGGGTTTAGGTCCCTCAACCCAGTTTGAATCACAAATCCCCACCAGGGGAGGAGAAAGGCTATGGATAGAGAAGAGCAGGAAGAGACAGACTTTAGGCTTTTGAGTAAACGTAGTGGGGGGGTGTAATGCTGCGGTCTCAGAGCAGATGTCCCAAATTGGCAAAGAAAGGAAAAGAAGACCAAAGGGATTGGTGGTTCCCGAGCTTAACTCCTATCTCACTGAATCTGCAAAGTGTCTGTGTGGAGCATCAGGGCGGATCGCATCACCAGGCTGCCAGTCAAAGTTTTGAGAGGTTGTTTTCAGAGCCCCTTTTGTTGTGGCCTGTGGGGCGTGTTAGCAACAAGGCCGAGAGTGAGAAGGCTGGCTGACTGGCTTCGGGGACTCTCCTCTACATGTGGACGGCTTTACAGTTCGCTGCAAAGATGAGGAGAGACAAGGAACAGAAACACTTACTCACCATCCGAGCTGAGAGCAGCGGCGAGCCGGTACGACGCACTGTCTCGTCCCGTTACCGGGGTCAGCCGTGCCGATGCTGACAGTGATGGGTGTCACCGCGGGTTTGTAATTAAATGGCAAGAGGCTGTTTGAAATTCAGCGTGATTTCCTTTTGCCTATATCACAAAGAGACACAAACAGAGACACGCACACGCGCGCGTAGAGAGGCTGATTCTTATCGCCTGAAACTACCTGTATATTCGAAATAAATGGCCTGCCAAGCAGTTGATGGGTTGGCTAGAAATCCCAAATGCTTATACTGCCTTGGCTGCTTTCAAGTAATCATCCCCATGGTAACACCTGACACCAGCTATTCATCATGCAGCCCATATAAACTCCAGCATATTCACAACAACAAGTCAGAGTCAACTTTTTATACCAGCTGCTGACAAGTAGCCACACAAAACATGTCAGCGCATGATGATGCGTTCAAAATCCAACGATCATGTCGGGTTGCATCATGCTCTTCCCTCAGCATTAATTGTCAGTCGTTAGAGTTAACTTGACAGGGGGAAGTGAATTTGTTAAGATGGAGCTCGTGTGTTGCTACAGTTCACATCAGTCAGTGGGGATACTGAGGAAATAGAGCTTCATTTAGCATGTATGCAACCACAAATGGAAATTCTTTGGCTTTAAATTAAACAAGATGAGGATGCGCGCACGGCACAAATAGTCATACTGTAGAAAGATGTTTTTTTTTCTCTCTCTCTCTACCCCCCCCCCCCCCCCCCTCCTTTTGCTGTGTTTCTACCATCTGTCAGCGATATTGATGTTTCTCACAAAGGGCTACGGGGTGCAGGATGAAGGAAAGGAGCGAGCGTGAGGAAATATTTGTGGGATATATTCATACACATCTTTTCATCACTCCTGGGGACAGATATAGAGACCTGAAGGCTGGACTGCACTCAGTTTTAGTTGGTGGTGAAACAGGTATTCAGATGGTTTACTTAAGCAGAAGCAGCAGCACGGGGATATAAAAATAATCAGCTACAAGATTACAATGGTCATAAGTGTTGCATGTTAAATTCCAGCGCTTGTTAGTGTTGCAAGTGGTGCGGCTTTAAGAAATATGCAATGCCTGCTTTTAACTGCAGCCGCTTTGGTTCAAACTGAAATATCAAAACAATAAACACGTGGACAGGGGATCAAGCCGTTTCAGTCAGCAAAGCTTTCAGTTCACCCTCACGACAGCATCCACAAACACATTTTTCTCCATTCGTGGCATCGCATAGGTGCTCCTTGTGGTTCAGACCTAGTTTCTGGCCTAAATCCCATAGCTAAGGCTCGAATTTCTCTTGGGGGAAATATTCTTTCACCGTGTGGCTGGTATCCTTAAACACTTCAGAGTTTATGCCTCCTTCTATAAATACAAGTTCACCTAAACCGCTGTAAGAAAAACAGCACCAGACTTTGTTGTTCCCACCTTCATTCGCCACTGTACCCTCAGCACAGGCTGGTTGGAGTTTTCTCTTCACAGAAACTTTCTGCCTATACAGATCGGTCTAGGTGGGATTTGGTCACATCTTAAAATAACACATCTCCACATGTTTCTATTGTGCAGAGGATTTTTTGTTGTTGTTGTTGTTGTACTTATGAAATAGGCTTCCTTTGCTAATAGGTTAAACTGTCCATCTATGTTTTTGAGGGCAAAGAAACAAATAATCTTATAGTGGGAACTCCATTTGATGCAGATATCCACGTAACTCTTCACACCTGTGCTGTTTAATCTGCTTAACTCAAACTGAACTGTTATTAATTGATGGTCCGTCCTCTTTCACATACTGAAGTGGAGGAGTCCGACACTGAGCCCAGAGTTGCCGCTTTCTCACATCTCTGCCACCACTGTTGTAGGAACATAGGCTGTACATAAAAGATGGGCATTTCTGCCAATCTTAGCTTTCTGAAAGCAAACGTCACCAGCATGGGACAGGTCTGAGTGTGACTATGCTATGGTTAAGACCTGAGCTAGGAGCATAAACTTATCAACAAAGTGTTTTCTGAGGGCATGGAGTAAAGTCAAGCCAAGCAAAGTTTTAACATACACTTCCAGAGGAGTCGCCCCCTGCTGTCCATAAGAAAGAATGCATTCTAATGCTGCTTTTCCACTAGTACTTACTCAATACCTACTAATCTACTCAACTCTGCTTGGCTCAGTTTTTAGGGTTTTCCATTAGGCGCTAGTACCTGGTACCAGGTACTTTTTTAGTAGCTACTTGGCTGCATCTCCAAGCACACTGAGTTGATCTGAAAATGTGACACTAACAGAATGCATGCCACTGATTGGCCAGGCAGTGATGTCACTAGATGAGTCACGAGAGTGACTCCTTCACAAGAATCAAACTCGCTGTTTTCAAACCGACAACAAAGGCAATGGCTACACACTAACCAACACAGACGTTTTTGTGCTTGGTGGCTGACAACAGAATCCACAGGAAGCTAGACAGAGTGACCGTGTATTTGTGTTGCATACAAATGATGTAACTGGACTTTCGGGCCACCTTGCTGAGGTGGCACTCAATTCTAATGGAAAACGAATGAAACCGAGTAGAGTCGAGTCAAGTTGAGTAGAGTAGGTACTAGTGGAAAAGAGGCATAAGATGCCACTCTGGCTTCTCTTTTCAGACCCAGAAAATACCAAACCATGTTTTACATACAGCCCTCTGTGTGTGTGTGTGTGTGTGTGTCACACCTACCTCAATTTAGAATCACTAATTAATGTAACCCCATGCATGTCTTTGGTCTGTGGGTTCTCGCTGGAGTACCCAGCAAGAACCCACGCAGACACAGGAACATGCAAACTCCACAACAGAAAGGCCCCAGACTGAAGTTGAACCCAGGACCTTCTTGCTGTGAGGCAACAGTGTTTGAACAAACACATGATTAGCCCTGTCAGACTTAGCTTCCCATTGTTGTGCTAACTAGCAAATGCCAGTATGTTCACATGCTAAACTGATCAACACATCATGGAAATCAGGGATGGCCAGTTAATATTCCAAAGAGGCCACAATCAGGGCCTAATTGTTGCTTCTACTCTTGCTGGTCGCAGTTTCTAAAGAGATAAAATTCATCTTCAGCAGAACTGAGTTCAGCTTATTGGTGCGGCCCTCCACAGCAGTCCCAGTTTCAGATGTGGCCCCCTTGGGAAAATTAATTGCCCACCACTGATCTAAATATAAAATGCGAGCGCTATCATTGTGCACATTTTAGATGCCGTTTACACAAAGCCGTTTTCACTGGAAACGGTGTCGTTTTGATGCGTTTCAGCCTTTCGTTTACACGATGGCGTTTCAGAAACGATCCGCGTTTACACGAGGACATGTGAAACGATGAAAACGATGTAGTTCCCATGCCAGGCCACAAGTTGGCGTTGGTTTTCTCTTTGCAGTTTGTTTACGCAAGACGCGCATGCGTGGAGTGACACAGTAGGTAGTGCGGCAAATTGTTCATTACTTACAAAACGGCCAATGTGAGAGGTTTTGTGTGGACCGATGATGAGGTTGGATCGCTGCTGCACACAACGCTGAATTACAAAACGGTAAAAACACAGGAAAAGCATAAGAAGCACTCGTGAATCCGCGAGTACTGTTTATCAGTTTGCGCGTGCGCGAAAAACTGGCCGTCGCAACCATAGTGCGCATGTGCGAGTCGAGCGTTTTCAAATCACCCCGGTTTCAAGTGTTTACACGAAAACGCAAGCCGGTGCGTTTCTGAAACGCTCCACTCTGGACCCCGTTTCTGAAACACATCGTTTTCACTCTGTTGTCGTGTAAACAGAAGGGCGAAACGCATCAAAACGACACCGTTGTCGTGTAAACGCAAGGCCGAAACGCATCAAAACGACACCGTTTCAAAATGAAAACGGTCTCGTGTAAACGGCACCTTAGAATGGATGCTAATATTAGCATTACGCTCAAAGCACCACTGGTGGTGAGTACGAGGGTCTGTATGAAAAAGCTGTTTTTGTGGCCAACAGTGGCCGAACACACCGCATTCTCACTTTCCTAACTTCAATTTTTTATTTTTTTTTTGTGAGACAAAGCAGCTCTTCTCACACTCACATGGACGTCGCCAGTTTGAACAGAGTTGCATAGCTCATGTTCGCAATATTACAGTTAGAGCTATTCCTTTAACTTTAACTAGTAATGACTTTATGAATTTCTTCACAAATAAAATTTGAAACAGAGAAAAAAAATGACATAACCATCTCACAGACGTATCATTATGTACAGCTACTTTCAGCACTTCTAATTTCAGACAAAACAGAAGTCATTGTACTCGGCCCTACAAAGCTCAGAAACATTTTGGAGTCATTTTTGAACAGGATGTGTCCTTCAATGCACATATTAAGCAAATATGCAGAATTGCTTACTTGCATTTGTGCAAGATCTCTAAAATGAGTAACATCCTGTCTCAGAGTGATGCTGAAATACTAGTTCATCCATTTATTTCTTCTATACTGGACTATTGTGATCTATTATTATCAGGTTGCCCTCAAAGCTCCCTGCATGCTTATTTGTTTGGAGAATATTTAGAATGGGAGGCAGAGTCTTCAACTTCTGTGGATCCAGCTCCCAGTTTGGGTTCGGGAGATAAAGACACCCTCTCTATGTTTAAGATTAGGCTTAAAACTTTTCTTTTTGACAAAGCTTATAGTTAGGGCTGGATCAGGTGATCCTGAACCCTCCCTTAGTTACACTGCAATAGACCTAGGCTGCTGGGGGGTTTCTTCTTCGCTCACTTCTTTTCACCCTGTGTGTTTTTACACCACTCTATATTTAATCATTAGTTATTATTAATCTCTGGCTCTCCTGGATGGTTTAGTGAGGTCCTGTTTTTTTGTCCTGTCTCCCTCCCTTCACCCCCAACTGGTGGCAGCAGATGGCTGCCCCTCCCTGAGCCTGGTTCTGATGGAGGTTTCTTCCTATTAAAAGGGAGTTTTTTTCTTCCCACTGTCACCAAGTGCTTCCTCCTAGGGGGTCGTCTAATTGTTGGGGTTTTCTCTCTGGTATTGTAGGGTCTTTACCTTAGAATATAAAACATCTTGAGGAGACTGTTTTTGTGATTTGGTGCTATATAAATAACATTGAATTGAATTGAATTGAATATATATAGATACTGAGCAACTGCTCATATCTATAGGCTACACAAGACACAAGACTATAGATATTCATTGTTCAGTCAGTGAATATCAAGCCAAGCTTTAAATGTTATCATATTTTGGTTAATGATAAAATACCCACAAAATGACTTTCCATTCAGTCTCAACTCAACTTTATGTTAGTGCTCAGTAATTAGCAAGTGAGCATTTAACTGAAAGCACCACAGCCTCACCAAGCTGCTAGCATGGCTTCAAACTTTAAATCCTTTTTACATCTAGATATGTTTTTCTTTTCATAGCCTGCAAAGTATTTTAAAGAAATAATCTGGCACAAAAGAGTGCTGCTTTTCATGGGGTTCGTCAAGCTGAAATTGTGGAGTTCATTGTTTTTGCTCCAGCTTCAAAGAGCGGAGCAGAAGAAAGCCGGGCTTCTGACTGCTAGAGGTTCCCTATCTGTGGACTGCAGATAATGAGGTGGTTGGTATCTGTTAGCTTGAAGAGAGCAGCCCAGCCGGACCGGAGCATCTGTCCGCAGAGAATCGGCGTCTCATCCAGTCAAACAGTAGCATAAGGTTTGTAAGGTATATCCTGAATTCCTGCAGGTTTAATGTCTCCATCAAAAGGAGATCAAAAGGATGGGATTAGAGCTGCATAACAGAGGTAAGTGCGGAGAGGAGTCTTCACTAAACTCCACAGCGCTTTTGATACCACTCATCCCTGCCAAACTGTAGCCATGGCAACAGTGGAGAGGGAAGTGTGCAGCATTGATAAGAGTGCGACAGGGGATGAAGGGGTTGACAGATCATTTTGGAGAAGTCTGACCCTTCTGCAGAAGGACCGTCGTCTTGTCTGGGAAATTAATACCATACGCAGATGGTGTGTAGAGATTGACAGTCTTGGACCCAGTCCTCTCTGTGAGAGCAATTTAACACATATCATACTACAAAGTGTTAACTTCAGACACTAGTGAGGGTATTTTCACACTGTAAATGTCTGTGACTGTGGGTCTCTTCTTCAAGTCCTTTAGGATTTATCTGCTGTGCCAAGCTTACTCTGCTTCTCATTGTTAGGAAAATATGCACAAAACTCCACTGCCATGCCTTTAGCTGGGCTTTAGCTCGCTGCTACAGTAGCCAAACGTCACGCAGAAGCGGATGTTCGGCCTCCAGTTTAAACAGGATCAGGTAAAGAGACAAATTAAATATCAACACTTTTGCTTTTAACAAATTTTTTAAACCCGCACTCATTGCTAGGTTTGAGTTTTCTGTCAACAAGGCTGGAAAAAAAAAAAAAAAATATGTACCAGCTACAGAAAACCACGGGGAATTCTTCATTTCCTCTCTTCATCTCTGAACACATGAAGACAGATAAAAAAAAAGAAAAAATAGGAAGATAAAGAGCAATGTACAGTATAAGGGCCTCCAGCCTGCCTCAGGGGCAGCAAGCCGGATACAGCCTATGATTTGACAAACAACGTTTTTGCACCACTGATTCAGACAGAGTGTACTTAATTAGCAAAAATGGACACTAATTGAGCCCCAGCTGTATGTGGCGGGGGGAGGGGGGGGGGCGAAGATGTGAATCTCTAAGCACACACCAACCCAAGAGCTCCAAGTCTCTCTGATCCTCTTCTCCCCCCTGAGCTCCGTCTGTTCGCTCACTGAGCGTAGCGGCTTGTTAGCACACTGGGAGATTTGTAAGGATAATGAAAAGTCGGGAGAAAAGCATGAAGAAGAGGGACTTCAGGATTTGTTCTTTGCTAAACAACACCTTGTCCAGCAAGTGTTGACGAAGCACAAAAAAAAAAACCCCTTCAGTTTTCACTACCACCAGAGGAGGATTTAATCCCAAATGTTTAGTCCTTTATATTGCAATAAAGCATGGTATTGCACTGAGCATTTCATAACACACGCCGAGATTGTTTTGCTGCATCATTTGCACATTTTTGCTCGGTGAAGGAGTGTCCAAGTGTAAATGTGATTTCCGAATCTCAGCCACACTGACTCGGGCGCTGCAGATAAATGAACAAACACAACAAACTTGAAAGCTGACTTCACTAAAGCATGTAAATGAGCTTTTCACTATGCTAATGAAAATGTAAATTTCCTCCTAAAAAAAATAAACTATACAGCTAGAAGGCAAAGTGGAAACAGTAAAATACAATAAATTTGTCTCTCTCTTTTTTTCTTTTTTTTTTTGAGTCCACAGGGAGGCTTCGTGTTTTTACATAAATCCCTGGAAATGACTGTATCAGTGAGTGCACTACGTTGTAGCATGTAGTATATGCTTGTCTTCATGCGACAGTTGGCTATATGCTGGCAGATGTCATCATGTTCACACAGACTAATCGTGATAATCTTTGCATTTGTGCCACAGCTGCTTGGTATTTTTCAGGCTTCTGTTTGTCGTGATCATGCACTGCAGAGCTTTATGTGTCCCTTTAGAGCCACAAACCAACCAGCAAGTACATTATTATAGCAGAGAATATATACACTTTGAGGAGAAGTTATTGACAAAATGACCTCACATACAGTTTCTTTATGTTTTGCTTCAGAGGAGCCAGACTTTCTCGACATGTTTTAAAGTTTTAAATAGTTCTCCAGGCTTTCTGAAGGTCTTCCAAAGTTTTTCTTTGGACATTAGCTGCTTTTTCACTCGCTTTCAGTCCCATCCTTCTACCTGACCTTTTCATAGGAATCTTAGTTTGACTGCAATAAAATAATATTTTTGCACCAACAAAGTGATTCCCAAAGAGGTATTAGCTGCAGCAGATAAACAGTTTCTGAGAGGCAGGTCCTTCAAAAATAAGGGGGAAAAAAAGCCAGCAAAGACCTGACACAGGACCTGAGAGATGGATCCAGTTGATCCATCTACCGTTCACTGAATAGTTCACCAGAAATGGTCTCAGTGGAAGGGTAGCAATGCGAAGTGATAGAAAAGTGAAAAGCTGCCTCAGAGAGTTCAGGCTGTGTTGAAGAATAAAGGTGCTCAAATATTGACTTTCAAGCTCGTTAGAACTGTACAAACTCTGTTTTTGCTTTATATGCTGTATTTCCATGTGTATTTACTCTATATATTGTAGTTCAGTAAATAGCTACAGCTGTTTCATAATTTTCCTAGCAAAATATAAAGAAATGAGGGGTGGCTCCAGACTTTTGCACAGTACTATGGACTTCCAAACTCTTGAAAGAGCCATCGCTTTAATAATCATCTTCGTACAGCTGCGTGCCTGTATAGGTCAACTAACTAATCTAATCAGTCCTCTGGAACGGCATAAAAAGTTAAAAAGCATAATGCAAGACATGCTCACAGTTAATGATGTATTTTTTCGATATAAGAGGAAAGTCCAATTAGTAATATCCCAGAAAACCTGTTAAATCAGTCTCAGTGAACCCAATTAAACTAATTCACATCTTTAAAATGAAATATTTATGGTATTGATTTTTACACTGGCAGATCTTCAGCCTGGTAGCAGAGCCTGCTGTTTATTCTTTCAGTTTACCAGATGAAATGCATCAGTGACATCCAGTCTGAAGGACATCTTGATGCTAACTGTTGATAGCTTGCAAGTTTCACTTGACAATACTGCAAAAGAGGAAACTGTCTGCTTTTTTTCTATAAGGTTCTAAAAAAAGAAAATGTTTTCTTGTGAGTTTTCTTGTCTTCTTGTCATCAAAGTGTTGGCAGGAATGCAGACTCTGTAATCAGATTTTAGGAGGCTAGGAGAAGAGGAGACTTTCCTGCTGGTTTTGGTATAAACAATCAGAAGGAGAAACAGTAACTGAGACAACACAAGCCCCAGACAGCCTGTGTGCCTGCAGACATATGTTACAAATGTGAAGAATTTTAGATATGGTCACCATGTTGAGCTCCGTAGTCACATGGTGTGTGCATTTAAAAAAATAATGTGGTGCTCTATTCGTCTTTGTAATTCAGCTTCAAGTGGCATCCCCATCATTTAAATGCTAAACAGGAGACAGGCAGCATTCCTATTTCAACTTCATCTTTTATGAAGTAAATGTCAACTCGACAGTGTAGCGGCTATAAATTAATAACACCACGTATGAGCCTCCTTTTGACTATGCAGCTCTCTTTCTAACAGGCGCTGAAGTCTCCTGAGAAAACGAAGGTTTTATTGTGCAACCCAAACAGGAAGAGGAAAGCGCTTTTGTTTTGCCCAGCAGCCATTTGTATCTTTCCCCAGGTAGCTGAAACAGTGGACGGCAGAACAACTGGAGTACCTGTGGAAATGCTACCTGAAAAAAAAAGAAATAAATAAAAGAAATCAATTCCCAGCGTGCCAAACGAAGGTGAGAGAAACTGAAGGTAAAACAAGAGTGAACTTCAGGCTTTCACTCTCTGCAGAGAGTTCGAGGATCGGTGAGGGTTCAGAAGCAGCATTGGGTCAGCATTATTCCTCTCAGATCAGTACATAACAACAGAACGCAGTGGCACAGGGTCAGTTTACTAATCACAGGACAAGCTGGTCCTGTTGACATGATGTTATCTCTAGACTTGGAGATCACTACAAGCAACAAGGGAGCATCCTCAGTACACGGTGATCTGTCACTGGTATCTGTATCGTTTAGCTGGACACAAAGCATGTCATGTTAGATTCGGTGGGCTGATGGCTTCATCCTTCTAACCAAGAAGCAGCCTAAATAAACCCAATGCTCAAGTTTTAAAAACCTCTATGTGCCACTTGAGGCCAACTCCTAAAAAGGAATCACTTCTCATAGACTCCCATGTTAAAATGTAGAACTTTCAAGCATTAAAAAGCATGTTTACAGCCTGGACCTCCCCTTCATAACAACTCTGAGTGTGGTGAATTTATTTTATAACTCATCCGCCTGGACTATTGATTTAGGGACATGGTCGCATTGACTGACAGATGTCCAAACGCAGGCGGCTGCAGCAGACTGGTGTGCTTGGCCTCGTCCATTAAAAATGGACCTCTTCACTGTGCGTGTGGTCCTGGAGCCTTTTGGAGCCTTTTTAATGGATTGTCTGACTAATGTCGTGGTTTGCCATGTGGCACAGACCATACAAAAAGTGTGCGCTTCAATTTTGGTGAATGACATTCTAATATTTTATTACCCTTAGCAGTAATTGATGTGTGTGTCTGCGCATGACAACCATGCCGTTCATGGACACAGACTGCTAATTAGCATTAGCTTATAGATTAGCACTCCACCCTTCCATCAATATAAGGTAGCTTCTGGCTCTAAAAAAAACCAGCATGGTGGCTGCATCTGTCTTTCATATTACATATGCTTCTAACCCATCACTTTCCGTCTTAATAAATAATTTATAGAAACTTTAAACTGTGCCATAAATAAAACCACTTTTTGGAGCAGAACCCACGCGGTACGGTTTAAGATGACTCCATTCATGTCCAAATGTAGAAGGTTAAATATGTGGCAAAACTACGTTCCCTCGGACACTGATTATGTTAACTGAACATGTGACAAAGCATTTCTCTTTTTAACTTTGAAGTTTGACAGCCAGGCTCTCTGCATCGATTGCTCACCTGGCAAAACAATCGCATCAACACAACTTCTAACTGTACGTCTGTCGCCTCTCGTTCTGCCGTTTGACTTTGTTGTTGTGCAGCCTGTCCCGATGTGTCATCTCACTGTGTTCTTATCAATGTTGTCTCTGTGTGTTGTTGTCTTCTCCCTGTCATTTAAAACCTGAACCTTTAATGGCAAAACACCCACAAACCAGCTATCGTTTAGATTGTTTTTGCATGTTTTTTTGTTTTTTTTTCCAGATCTGCAGGAATCTTTCAGTGTGTTGATTCTGAGTGATTCCAACAACTGATACAAGATCACTGCACACCTGAATGAGCAACAGGAAAAACTACACAAAAACAATTAAATGCTCTGCAGGCTGATATTTTATAGAAAAAAATACTTTAAATTTCATGTATTAATAGTCCACAAAAATACTTAAATGTAACTTAAATGTAGTTTATAGATATTCAAGTACAACATCAGGTACAAATATATACAGCATATTTGTAAGCTGCCCTACATTAACAGCACTGATCATTTATCTTTAATTGAACTATTTTTTAATGCTTATACAGTGATAATAATAATAATAATTGCTGTCATCCATAAAATTTTTAAATTTACTGTTTTTTCTTTTTCTTTTTAACTCAGATGAAAATAGTAAAGTGCATTATTCGTTCATCACTCTGGGAGCTAGAACTGTTTGATAGCTTACCCAGATCTTTGGAGACTTTATGACTGACTGCCTATTCTAACCTCAGACTCAACATAAAGTGAGAAACGCGTGTTGAAGAATTACCAGCATTCATAACTGTTATCAGAGATCCGTGATAAACACCTGCCACGCAGGGATTTTTTCACAACCTGGAAGCTTTTTCTCACTAATTGCCTGTAACAGATGGATAAATAATTAGTTAGTGTATTAAATAAAGTCAGGCTTTAGATGCAAAATTACAGGCACACTCCTCATAGCCAGATGTGCTGCCTATTAGAGGACAGAACTTTGATTAAATGCTCTAAATAACATTTTAATGGTCTCCTTTAATGACTTTTCCTAATGTGATGTTTTATATTTTCTAGCCGAGAACGTGGATCAGTCTAGCATTTCCTCCCCTAAAACAAAAAAAGAGTGAAAACGAGATTAATTAACTTGTTTTTAAGGCTTTCTGAGATGCGCTGGCTAAGCTTTTATTTGAAGTCTGCATCTTATAGCTGCAGTTGCCAGTCTGAGGTCTAAGAGTAGTGGACCTTCTGCCTGCATGAAACACACACCTTTCGCTCGAGTGATTTCCATTTAAGGACGCTGATGAACACTGCAAGAAGCAGAGTTTAATCTAATTCGGGGACTTTATTTTTCAGACATCCTGTGCAGGTTACCAGCGGCCACCGTGCGATAAAAACAAGATATGGAAGTTTAGTGAAGTGAAGGGCACGCTTGATTTAATTAGGAGGGAGATTTTTTTTTTTTTTTTTTTCCCGGTGCTGACTTATAATCGCCTTGTTTTTCCTCGGCTGTGCATTCCCATTATTCTCCAACATGCTGTAATGAAAGTCTGTGCTGATTGCAGCCACATCGGTGGATCCTTTGCTCGTTTTGACACATTAACATAGTTTGCAACAACTAGATGAGCTCTTGATGAAAGCGATTTGATTAGAAAATGCTGGATGGTTATGAAATGAAGGCTGAAATACCTCAGTTAATTCAGCTTTGAAGTGTTTTATTTGACAGTCACTGATTGCACTCCTCTTAAAAAAAGGACCCTTTAACACAGACACCGACAAATTTCCTCTTATTATTCACATTACTAGCAAGTTACCTAAAAAAAAATTAAAATAGCATAAAACTGATGTTTGCTATAACAACATTTTTACTCTGGTGAACACCAAGTCAGAGTTTCAGGAATTGTTTATGATGTAGTTTGTACTAATAAACCAATCCACCAAACCAGTAACATTTGGGTATGATGGCAGCAGTGTGGTGCATTAGATAAAGAGCTGGGCCTGTCATGGTCCTGGGTTTTAGGCCCAGTATTTTGAGTTTATTGTTCTTTGTCTTAATTAAACAAATTTTCTTATGTGTTCAGGGGTTAAGCTTAGCAGGTTTTGATGGTTATTTGAGTTCTGTTATTAATATCCTCAGTGTTGGCATTTTCCCGTGGTTATTCCCTGTTTTTGTGGAGTGTCCTTTGCATTTAGATTTCTGTTTAGGGTTTCAGTTTGCGGTATCCCTTGAGTCTGTGTCTTGTTGTCTGGTCTTCATCTTTGCGTGGTGGTTACCTACCTTCTGTTCTGTTCCATCTTTGGTTATCATTTGTCTCCATATCCAGGTCATGTGTCATAGTCCCTGTTGTGATAATCCTCTGTGTACCTGCTTTTGTCTCGCATTTGGTCACTTCTTGTTTTATTTTGACAGTCCCTTGTTTTTTTTGTGTGACTTGTGTTCATTTTTGCTTCCTTTGTGTCATTAATCTCATTCTGTTCACCTGTTTGCCCCTGCGGTCTCCACTCTCTCTAATGACCTTGTGTGTATGTAAGTCCTTAGTTTTCTTCAGTTGGTTGTGTTCTCATCTCGGTCCTTCGTTTGTATCCGTGTGTGTTTTTCAACCCTGTTTGAACCCTAAGTCTCAGCATTAATGCTGCTTTTTGAGTTCAGGTCTGCATCCTGCACTTGGCTTCTGCTCTGCCTGCCTCACAGCCAACACATGACAGTGTCACAGTAGGCACATTTGGTCTTCTAACACTGAGGTTGCTACTAACAAACAAACAAAAAACAAAAACAGCCATCCCACAATTCAAAGGCGCACACGAAAATACACTCACCAGCCACTTCATTAGATAGATTAGATAGACCTGTTCAGCTGCTCATTAACATAAATCTTTAATCAGCCAATCACGTGGTAGCACCTCAGTGCATTTAGGCATGTAAGCATGGACAAGCTCTACTGGAATTCAAACCAGGCTCAGAATGGGGGGATTTCACTGACTTTGAACATGATGTGGTTGTTGGTGCCAGATGGGGCTGATCTGATGACACTTGATTTGTTCCACTTTAAGATTTGGATGGTGGGGTCAAGCTTTGGTGTAAACAACATGAAAGCATGGAGCCATCCTGCCTTAAATCAACAGTTCAGGCTGGTGGTGATGGTGTAATGGTGTGGATTATATCTTCTTTACACACTTTGGGACCCTTAGTTCCCTATTGAACATCATTTAAACACAACAGCCTACCTGAATGTCTGAATGATGTTGTTGCTGACTATGATCACAGTGTGATTAGCTTGCTCTTGTCACAAAGCTCAAACGTGACAATGAGTTCACTGCACTCAAATGGCCTCCAAGGTCACCAGATCTCAGTGCAGTAAAGCACCTCTGGGATGCAGGGGCAACAGGAGGTTCTCATCATGAATGTGCAGCTGAGAAATCTGCAGCAACTGTGCGACGCTGTCATGTCAATATGAATGAAGTGGCCAGTGAGTGCATAAATGATCAGCATGACTGAAGGGAAACAGCTAATGTAAATTACCATTGCCTTTTCCAAATTTTCACATTAAAAATGTGCTTGTTATGAAGCTTTCGCTTTCTGTGAAACACTTTAGAAAACCAGTGTTAACTACGTCTGCTGTTGCATAATTAATCCTAGTTTAAGTGCAGCTGGATGCTCAGAGTGCTGCAGTTGTCTTTCACTGCGTTTTTAGACAGTCGCATCTTTTCCCGACCTCAAGTCAAGGAAAGTTGATTAGAAAAGAGAGAGAACATTTTTCTTTTTACAACTGCTGACTGTGACCCTTGACCTCCCTGTGAAAAAGGGGGGGAAATGCCCTCAGCAGAGTTTGAATGCCAATAAAATAAATCAGCTGAGAAGGAACAAAACTACAACTCAGCGTGTTGCTTCCAATTAAAATGCATTTTCTGGGGGAAAATTTTCACTGCAGTCACTTAAATTAATAATCTAGTGATCAAAGTAGAAGACATAAATGAAATAATTGCTTTTACAGAGATAAATAATCATCTTGAGGGCCTGGATGCTTGAAAGGCTCTTAGGTTTTACAAACAGGGATTTTTATTATCCACTGATAGATGCCATATTGTGCCTTAACACCATTCTATCAAGATCATTCAGTGACAATGCAGCTGATATTCATTACTTTTGTCAAACATGTCCTTTAGTTTATGACCTGCAAACATAATAACATTCACTCTCAGCGGTTTGTGTTTGCCACTAATTAACAAATGCTAACAAGGTAGCACACGAAACCAAGATGGTGACTCTGGAAAACATGATACCTGCGGCATGCTGCCATTGTTTTTGCTGATTTTAGCGTTTTGCTCAAAGCGCCATCTAATTATAACCTGAAGGTGCTCCTAGCATGCCTGTAGACATGTAGCTGCAGGTGTGCTACATTAAAAGTTAGAGGAGGGTCAGAAATTTGCTAAAGCAGCTGAGTGCTGAACTTTTCAGCGTGTTACTTGAACAGGGCCCATTTAATGAGTAACTTTTCACCTGTGGATTAACTTAAATTAGTGCAATGGCTCTGTGGAATGGGCTAATTGCCGTCTGCAGCTCCCTCGAGGTCCAAAGGCAACGTGAATGAGTGACTGAAGTCATTCAGCTCAGCCTCCCAGCACCACAACAGTCAACCTCCCACGAACCCAAAGAGAATTAAATGGGGGTACATATGAAAGAGAATTTTTAAAGCAGGATTTCGGCTTATCCGGGTAACTTCAGGGTTAAGCCTTGGTCTTCAGTAAGGCGGTTCACTTTTTTACCAGGGTACAGTGCCATGGTAACTTATGCTTCACACCAAACCTGCTTGGGAGCAGGTTGTGATTCAGATTTGAGATCAACAGGTATGAAATCACCTCCTACTGACTAATCAATTCCCCCCAAAATAGCACCCCATGGATAGGAACAGGGTCTAGAGATTTACTGATGGGGTCTAAAGTCTTTTTACTGAAGAGCATCAGTAAGTGGTCACCAGTGGTCTTGAGTAATCTCAAGGATCTCTAGTCTTTCTGAAGTTTTTCTTTGGACATTGGCTGCTTTTTTCACTAACTTTCGGTCCGGTCGTACGTGACCATTTTCAGAGGAGTGTTTTTTTAAGCTGTCTAACACTGACCTATGAATCAGAGCTGACACAGAAGCTGAGAGATGCATCTGGGCCTTCAGCTGATCCAGCTACTGTTCACTGAAGCCTCATCAGAAACGGTCTCAGTGGAAGGGTGGCTGTCAAGAAGCCATTCTTAAGCCTTTAAGGCCAAGTGCATCATATTTGGTGCATGAGTTTTTGTGAGTTGTTGAGACCTCTAAAAAAAAAAAATGTAAAAGTAACAAAAATGATACAAATGAAAACTTACATATGTAAATATTTAATTTCTTATTTTTCAAAGTGATTAGCACTGCTGCCTCACAGCAAAAAGGTCCTGGTTCAAATCCACCTTGGCCCGGGCCCTTCTGTTTTGAGTTTGCATGGGTTTTCTCCAGGTACTCCCACAGTCCAAACACATGCAGTAAGTGGGGTTAGGTTAATTGGTGATTCTAAATTGCCCATAGGTTCAATTCAATTCAATTCAATTCAATTTTATTTATATAGCGCCAAATCACAACAAACAGTCGCCTCAAGGCGCTTTGTATTGTGGGTAAAGACCCTACAATAATACAGAGAAAACCCAACAGTCAAAATGACCCCCTATGAGCAGCACTTGGCGACAGTGGGAAGGAAAAACTCCTAGGTGTGAATGTTAGTGTGAGTGTCTCTCTGTGTTGGCCCTTCAACAGACTGGCGACCTGTCCAGGGTGTACCCTGCCTCTTGCCTTATGACAGCTGAGATAGGCTGTCATAGGGGTTAAAACAAAGGGCATGAGGCTGGAATAAAATTCATTCACCAACTTGTAGTTATTATATGAGCAAGAGCATTTCATTGGCATCATCATACACCCAAACCAACCCCTCTAAAAGCAGCTACCTGCTACAGGTGAGTATCCAGATTAATTCAAGTCTGGGTGTAAAAAACCAAATGATCACATTCACCAAAACCAAACAAAATATAACACAAAGAAGTTCACATGTATACAAATTTCTATAAATAATTCAATAACATATGTTTTAATGTTATATATCTATACTGACTCATAAGCAGCTGACTGAGCTCCTTCTACTCTTTTGCTCTGAGGAGACAACCAGGAGAAGGTGAGTACTGCTGACATTACAAACACTCCTAATATTTATACAACACAGAATTGAAGATTGCGGACCACCACAAATAATAAATTGTGACCAGTTCTAAGGTTTTCTTTTCCACACAGGTAGGATGGCCAGTCCCCTCCATTTCTTCACCTTTGATAACTTAAACAGCACCAAAACTATCTAACTTAACAAACCCAATTAAAAAAAAAATCCTCAAACCATAAATGTGGTCCTTTATTTATATATATATATGATTGACAACGGCTTAATTTTTCAGCATGACAGTGATCCCAAACACACTGCCAGTGCAGTAAAAGCACCTGGATACAAAGACACACAGGGGAACTCTATCAGTCATGGATTGGCCTCCCCAGAGCCTGGACCTTAACATTACTGAAGCAGTGTGGGATCATCCTGATCATCCAGAGAATGGAATAAAAGGCAGCCAACATCCAAAGAGGAGCTTTGAATGTCCTTCAAGAAGCCTGGAGAACTATCCCTGAAGACCGCTGAAAGAAATGACAAGAAAGCCGCCTCAGAGCATTCAGACTGTGCTGAAGAATAAAGGTGATCACACCAAATATTGACTTTCAAGCTCATTAGAAACGTACAAACTCTTATATGCTGTATTTCCATTTGTTTGCACATGCTTCAACGCCTATTTCCCATTTTCTTAGCAATATATAAAGAAATGAGGGGTGGCTCAAGACTTTGTATGATCCTGAAATGAGGCACCAATTAGTGAAGCTTAGATTAAATAGTCTTTTTTTTTTTTCTCACATTACACTTTTATCTTCCTGTGTAAAACCAGCCGCTGCCAGCACACTGGTTCAGATGCTGCCACTGTCATCCTTTTCATGTGAACGTGTTGCAGCTAGACTGATAAACCCCAGGTTACCTTACTGAGTTGATAACCACCTTTGTGTGACTGCTTCGCTTGATTGCTGATGTTGGAGTAAGTGAAGCCAGATAATGTAAAGATATCCCGGGTATGCTGAACTTCCCCTCAGCACAGGGCCAAGAGCAGTAAAACCAGAGAAAACAAAAACAGCTTATTTGAGAACCACTCACCCAAATGACTTCAAACTTCACACTGCACTTACTGTGGCCTCGAGCAATATACCTGCCAAGGATGAAGTAGATCAGATCTCTCTCTCACACACACACACACTCACACACGTTCAGGGATTCCTTCCTTTACATTTAGTGCCCCAGTGAGTATTTACAGCAGCATATGTGGGACCGACTTAAAATAAACAAAGGGTTCGTGGTGGTTATAATGAAGGAAAACGCGTCCCAGTGCAACAGCGTGGCTCACTGGTGTATTTTAATAGTTTTTGAACAACAATTAAGTTATGACACAGAGGAATAAGTAATATCAGGTTACAGCTACACAGACGGTGCTTGTAAGGAGGCGCAATCCTCTGCTGGTTTTCTTATTTTGGAGGGGATTTAATGACAATTAGAAAATATTTTTAATAATCTCTAAGCTTGTTGAGCTGCTGCACATACGTCCTTTTACTGATCAGTTTTGTGGGCAGAAGCCAGCATATCTGCACTCTGTTCTGCCTCGCCATTCCTTTTCTATGAATCACAAGCAGAGATTTAAAAAAAAAAATACAAATAAATAAATAAAACGCCCTCAGGGCCACAAACATGAAAACAGCAAGGTCAGTGTTTACTCTGCCGTTGGTAATATAAAGCTCATCTCAGCGCGAGTGTCTCCAATTACAACAGACCACTGGGCTCGCTGCTCTTCTTTAATAGCTTCTTCCATATCTGACACTCTTCATTTCACGTAATGAGGGTCTTCGAGATGTGAATAAAGGTATGCGTGTGATTTGGGTACGAGGGCTGAAAATGAGACGTGCTACAGGGCTCACTTCAAACAAGACAAAATTTGCAGCTCAAGAGAAACTCGGTGGCTTTTTAAAGCCGACATCTGTTCTTCGTCCCTCATTGGGGCCAAAAAGGAAGAGGCCTGGGCTTCTGTGCCAAGGAGCCTCTTGTCTAAATCTCTGCCAACTTATTTGTCACTGTGGCCCGAAGAACCAGCCGGCCACTCCAGCCTAATGGTACGGTCATCTGTCGGTTCATCTCGCAGCTCGCAGCTAAAACCTGGTGGCACAAAACATCAGAGAGAAGAAAGGAGGAGGAAGAGGAGGAGGGAGGGGAAAGTGAAACCAAATCCCTGACTGGAGTCGGTCCTTGCTGTTAACACCGTGAAGTCACCTAAAGTTTATTGCTTGTCCATTTGCCAGCAATCCAAAGAGAGGCTTAACTCTCCCAGGAAGCCGCAGAAAGCTTTTTAACTGCCTGACCTTCCTGTGTTTTTATGGAGCCGGGGAGCAATTTAACATGTTTTAGTTAGTCTGCTTCACCTCGGTTGAGATGCTAGAAAGTGATATGAGTCTGGAAATCAGCCTCATATCACTGTCTGAGCAAGTCGCCGAGCCTGATAGGCTGAAGCCCGTATCTGCCTCAAGCATCGCGACTGCATTCACGTTTCCAGCAAGAATTTATCATTAAACTGGCCTCAAAGTGCATTACACGGCTACCTCGGAGTCTAATGGCCTGTAATGTAGACATTTAAGTATACAATGAAGCTAAGGCTGCGAGGCAGAGCCTGAATGGATCAAAAAATAGACGGGGTGAAATTCTCCTGCCTCTCGGATAAAGAAACTGTCACACAGGCTCCAGTTTATCTTTTAATTAACATCTCATACACCAAGACAAACACACCATCAATAATGCAGCAGCAACATGCTACAATATTAATGTCAGATGAAATGAGGTAATTAGACGAGGAAACTATTTTAAGCGCGTGTCCGCCCCAGCTAGCGTGCAGAGCGGAGTTATACAAAGGGATGCCGCTACAATGGAGTCATGAGAAGAGGGGAGCAGCTGATCCCATGTGTGCTGCGGCCAAAAGGAAGGGGACCGAGGACCAACGTTTTGTTTGTCAGGATGAACAAATGGTGACAAACGATAGCAAATTGGAGTGAAGGCCCCCTGCTGGGCTATGGTCTGCCCGCTGAGGTCTCAATAGAGCAGAGGTGCCAGCTTGGGAGAATAAAGACCCGCACACATGTATAAAGTTATCGAAATGTAATAAAGTTTCAAGGCGTGCCACGCATACAGAAGCAGCCCTGAACACAACAATAAGATGCCAGAGAAAGGAGCCACTGGAAGCTTGGAGACGACACACACACCCACCCACACACACACACACACACACACACACACACACACACACACACACACACACACACACACACACGCACACACACAAAGGGCTCCCTGACTATCTAATCCAATGTTTCACATGAAAGAGTTGAGCCTCTGCTGAGGACTAAAACAGCATTCGGCCTAATCCTATAAATCTATATGATCGAGACAGATGGAAAGTAAGTTCTCCGTGTCTCTGCCACTGGGAAAAAAAAAAAAAATCCTCATACCTCTCACCCCATAGCCCTGATTTCCAGTCTCATCTGCGGTGAGCTGCGTAGTAGCAGCGGTAACCACAACAGGGTCTAAAATAGATTTCGGGGGCCAGCTCAAGCCACGTACAAAAAGTGTATTTCATTTAATTGGCTGGATGAGACAAAGATTTTTAATTTCCCCTGAGATATGGGTTGCCAACTTGTGTTCTTACACTGAAAGAAGAAGAACTGTACTCAGAGCAGTGCCAGGAATTTACAATGTTCTCTTTTCCACGGGCGATGCTGTGTTTTTTCTCCTCAGAGAGCTCTGCAGATATTGGATTAATTATGCAGATGTTTAAATATCAACCTCGATCAAAGACTCCGACTAGTCTGTGAACCTTAGTTTGTCTGCGCGCCGTCTCCTAAGACCTATCGTGGCATATGCTCTGGCACAGAGGACACACTTCCAGTTTTTCCTCTCCCTCTCCTTCTCTCTCCTGTGCTTCCCCTTCCCTTCCTCCCTCCTCCACACAGACAGACCATTGTGTGCGGGCACAGATGAGATTTGCATGCATGTTAGACTGGATTACACATGCAGGCTCTGGGAACCTGGAACCCTGTGGTCTCCCTTCACTGTTTGGGCCCGAAACCGTCGGGTTCTCCTTTCAATCATCAACTTCAAACAAATCTCACAGCTTAATTGGCTCAGGAAGATACAAAATCAAAGGTTACATTCCTAAAATTTTGAGGAGGGGGCAGGGAGAAAAAAAAGTTTTGCAGTTTTTCTGCAGCTGCCTGTTTAAATTTGTCTCAAAATCGCTGCCATGAAGCGGCCCTCATCAAGTTTTACATCCATCAGCGGGCAGATTCCTAACTTGGGGAGATAAGGGTTAATCCTCTAAGTGATATGTATAATCAGAAGTTTAATCCCTGATCTTAAGATGCTGTGTGTGAGAGGGTGGAGATAGCAGATAAGAGGAGGCAAATCTCCTTAAAAATAGCTGAGGACACAGCATCAATCTGCCAGGAGATGTAACAAACATTTGATGAATTGATTTTAATTTCATATTGCTTCTTTTGTCGATATTTTTCTTGATCGTGTGTGTGTGTGTGTGTGTGTGTGTGTACTTTCTGGTCAAGGCTGTCCACCGTCATCAGTGTATTTATAGAGCATGTGTTGACACTGCAACAGTATTAAAGTGGCTGCAAACAGACAATAAAAGCATCTCATCTCAAAGCGTTTGTGTCATTACATTTATTCATATGAACATTAAAGTAAATTGTCAATGCTGTCTTCTTTAAGCAGCTAAGCCCCGCGGAGCTTCTCTGCTCAGCAGGATTATAAATGAGATAGGATTTAATATTGATCCTCTACTGACCTCCTATGAAGTTCTCATCATTTTATAATATTTTCCACAAATGCTGTTGATGAGATCAATGAACTCCCACAGGTCTGCACACACATAAACCTTGACCTCAGCGCCGAGTGTATAACTGGGCTCCGCACGGCCACATGAGGATAAAGAAAGCAGAATAACACGAGGATGGCTTGTTTACTTGATTTGCCGGTCTCCATGCAGGGTCCATCATTTCTTGTCATTTCTTCATGCTTGCATCTCTGGTTTGGACACCATTACATTCTGGCTCCACAGCACACTGCTGAGTAACGCCACCTTCAAAGGGCTAGACCGTGAAATATTGGATAATTTTTACCTCGAACTGGAACGAAACTGGTTGATGAGCAAATTTACTGTCAGCTCTGAGGCTCTCTGATGCTGCTGCTGCTCAGAAGAAAGGAGGGGGGGGGGGGCGAAACTGTCTCCTCACAAAGCAACACAGAGTTCATAAACAAGCCACATACCTAAATGAGCTTGATAATTATCTGAATATATTTCCATTCCTATTACAATGGGCTCCAATCAATGAGCATGGCTGCCTTAAAGTCAGAGCTCGCGTATGTCCCAAAGGCATTCATTTCACTGACACTCACATATGAGTTTGGGGGTGGATGCTTGGTGTGGGTGGAGGCAATTGATTCAATGTATCTGAGGCAATGCCAGCCGCGCAGAATACAAAAAAACACAGCGACGGAGGAAGGGTGTGGGCGGCGGGGTGTGGGGGGCTACCTGAGTGACTGTAGCCTCTAATAAATCAAATCATTTGCCTTCCCGCCAGCTAGTCCTGTTTTTGAGTCTAAAGCTGCTTATGAGAAAAGAGACATGAGGAATTGTGATTTGTATTCATCGATACTGAGCCACAAGCAGCACACACTGTCCCCTCTCCTCTCTTCTCTTCTCCCACTCCCCTGTCAGCTCATTAGTCGCCCATCTCGATATTGCTATAAGGTGTAGATTCGAGCTCTCATCTAATTATGCCTGCACACACACTCACAATGCCGAGAATTAGATAAAGAAAACTTTTGCATAATTGGTCCAGAAATGTCCCTCCTGTAGTCCTGCATGTGTGTGTGTGTGTGTGTGTGTGCATGAAACAATCGCTTCTCTCCACACACACATATTATTGGACAGGAGCCACACCCTGGCAATCACATCCAGAAGTTAGATTCTTAAGTCGGTAACAATAATGTGTGTGAAACTGTAAATCTTTGACGAAGCTGGCAGGAGACCAACCACTGACATCTATTTAAAAGATTTTTTGATGGATAGTCTCCTCCAAGGAAACAGAATTACATCCTGGATATATACATTCCTGTAAAATTAAACCTCTTAATAAATGATTTGCAAGGACAAATCTTTCTGCACAAAATATGGATGGCAACCGGGAAAGGGGAAAAAAAAAAAGTGTGGCGTGGAATGAATATATCTGGCCTGATCCCCCCATTCCCATCCATCCCCTCACTCCTCTTCATAGCTAATAACTCATTTATCATCTGCGACCTATTAATGACCATCTTCAGTAGAGCTGTAATACTATGAGGAAGAGGAGAGCCTCTCTTTGCCTCCCTGTTGCTGCTAACGTAATTGTTACATATTATCTCCAGTCAAATGCGGTTTTTCGCTTTGGGACCAAGTACCTTCATCTTTGTCAGATGACAGTGTCAATTTGGCTTCAAAGCTGGTCAGTGCTAAAAACAGCTGTTTGTACATTTCCTCTTGATAAAAGTGGAGTGGATGTATTTGATCAAATCTCTGCTGCATTTAATTTTCTGTGGGGAGGGGGAAAAAATGTCATCTTATTTTGACTAATGTGTTAATTAAAAAAAAGCACCCCAAACCAAATAAATTCAAGTATAAAAAGCCCACAAAATTTACATTTTTGCATATGAAATAATGTGCATTAGAAAGGCGATAGAGGAGTCAGTTAATGTAATACCTTTGTTACATATTTTGTCTTCATTCTATGGTTTCACAGTACTGTACTGCCCTAAGCAGGCACTTTTAGATATGAAATCCATAAATTGTGTATTAAAGATAGACATACTTAAACCCCAGACTTCAACTTTATCATCAATGCAGTTTAAACAACTAAAATAATAAAAATAAATTCAGCATCAAACAGCTGTGAGAAAGCCACAGAAACAAAAACTAAAGATGTTTATTTCTGCTGTGAAGCTTTAACATTTGAAACCGTTTTGGAGCATAGACTGTATAAAAGATGGACGTAAGCGGCTTAAACCCGCGTTCTATCTGAAGGCCACCAGATGGCGATAGCTGTGTTTGCAAAAAGACTTCCGGTCCTATAGAAGTCTCTGGGAAAACAGCTTCCTGTCTTGACCTCTGTAAACACTTTCCTGCTGAGTTCATGGTCTCAGTCACTCATTATGGCGCATGTTGAATAAAAACTTAAGTCTGTTTTGTAAATCTTGGCCATACTATGTTTTGAAATGGAGCCTTAGCTGTGGTATGAAACCGCATGCTCATTGGCTAACAAGCTGTCAATCACAAGTCTTGAGCCAATCAGTGTGTGCTTTCACAGTCTGCCCTGCTCCTCCCCCTCAGGCTTTAAATCCCAAGGGTGGTGTCACGGTTACACTGATCTTTTATACCATCTTGTTTCGGAGGCTCACCTCAAGGCTCGCCTCTGAGGAGCTGCAGTTTTCGCTGCAGTCAAATGCAGCACCTGGTACTCCCAGCCAGCATCCCATCCAAGTACTAACCAGGCCCAATCCTGCCTAGCTTCTAAGATCAGATGAGCTGGGATGTGCTCAGGGTGACTGTTTGACTGTTTTCATTTCATGTAGTTTTCTTTGCACATAAACTCAAGATGATGTTTGGAGGATCACGCTTGGACATTGATCGAAGTTGCTCTTTCTCACTTGTAACACAGAGAAGAAGATAGTTTGCTTAAATTCTCATTATTGGAAATACTCTGTGTGGTTTAGCACTCTGATATGCAGCTCTGTCAGGAAATGTCTAGAAATGTTTAATGCTGCAGTGCATGTATATAATAAAAACACAAAACTAGTCAGAAATATTTCCATTAGATAATGTAATCTTTTGCATTTGCAATACGTAGTGACCAAAGTCTGATTCTGAGCCAGAGAAACGCTGTGTTAGTAAATAAAAACAAAGAGCATAAGATTGTTTTTCATCATAGTACATCAATATTACCAAGTATAATACTATACTTGTCATATATACATATATACTATAAAGTGTAAGAATGCAACATACGAATGACCTCAGATCCTGTTTTTATTCATGACACCCAGGCTTGGTTAGGACTCAGTGTAACAGATTAAACTGTGCTTACTTCACTGTTTACAGTTCAGTTTGCTGTAGCGCAGCAATAATATAAAAGAGCTCTAAACATGGAGTAATGGCTGCATCCAGATAGATATTTTTACACCACAGCCAAAATAACCGCGCGCAGCAGACTGATTGTTCCTCGATATGGAATGAAAACAGTTTGCACGTAGAAAGCCGACTGACTCATTTATAGTTGTGTGGTACTACGACATGCAGATGCCTCCACTAAAGCTCTACGGCACCTTCATCTGTTCCACAACTAGAATATCCAGGCTTTCCACTCTCCAATTACACAACATTACTTCATCTTTTGCCCCCCCCGCCCTCACAAAAAATCCCATCTCCATAGCAACAAACTCTCATCCATAGTTCACAAAATAATTGTTTGCTCCCGCATCAAATAGTTGTTCTGTGTAAGCTTGAAATTTTTCAGAACTTGTGCGTCTGTGCCCACCTTTGGTATATTTAACACAAAAGCCCAACAAGCTCTGACTTTTCTATTTACATCTTTTGTGGAGGGGTTGTGTGCTTCTGCCTCTATACGGCGTGTCGCAGAGGCTGAGGTGGAAGTTGACGGCGTATAGAGGCAGAGGCGCCGCTCCAGACGGTCTTAAAAGCAGGACTGCTGACTGCTGTTCATGATTCACATGCCCTTGGTTTGAGTGGACGCACGTCTGCGCCGCTTGTTATTGGTCAGCTCGGCTCTGATGCCATCACACAAAGGCACAAATGCTGCAGAAAACCCGCTTAAATAAAACGGACGTCGTGTTTATTCTCTCCTGCTTGTTGTCCCAGAAACAGGACAGAACACGTCGCCGGCGATTTGGTGATGAAACCATGGAAATGTTTACCTGTTGCAAAGGTTTATGGAGACCAGCACTTAGCTATGACTAGCATTAAAGCCAGCTCAGTCCACTGAAAATGAGCAAGAGTGCATTTGACTAATTTACGCTTATTTAACTCCAAATATTTAATGATACTGAAGGTTTAAATGTCCTTTATTTATATTTATGCTGGGAATTTGTTTTGCAGCCCAGGACAGCAGGAATCTTGCTTCAAAGAGAGTAAATTCAGGATTGACCTGATTCTGTGCTCCCTGTTATCTCCCTTAAATGTCAAGTACCTGAATGCGCTGATCAGGGCATGAAAGTACTTATATATATTATGTCCTTGAGTCCCAGAGATTAGAATTTCTATTTCAGGCTGAAAGCCTCTAGAAAAACCAAACATCACATGCTGAGTGAAGAAAACTGGAAAGGTTACTGAGCCTTATCTGCAATTATGCAAAAACAGAGAGATTGGCCAAACCCGTGTTCATTGCTGCAAAGGGAATCTACAATGCCTTGATGTTGCATTCTCATCTCGTACTGCAGATAGCATGCAGCACATCCTAGAGGAGGCTATAGGCAAGAACAGCTGACTGTACACTACTCACACCTAGTCATGTTTTGAATTATGAACACAGGCAATTAAACTTTAAATCCCCCCATAATAAGAAGATAGAGATGACTAATTAAGCAAGTGCTTTTTAAATTTGGTTTTAATTCAGAGCTCCTCGATTATACAAGCCAGTATAGAAGACCAGATTCAGATCAAAACAAACTGGTTTACTTTCATTCAAAGCTTTCCATTTTGTTCGTTACATTCAATTGGCTGGTTTATTCCAGCATTAGAAACAAGAAAAACACCAGAAAATCTGAGAATCTTCACTCTGTCTGACCCTCTTCTTCTATCAGCTACACTGACATGAAGCTGCTCAGATGTTGACAACTCTACTTCTGCACTCATTGTGTCATCTGTTCGCTCTCTTTTTTTTAAGGGGAAGAAAGAAGAAAGACAAGAAGCAAAATTTTGCTACAAAGGTCGCATGGAAAAAACCTGCTCTCTCATTTTTTTTTCAACGAACACTTGGGAATAAAAATAGTTTGGTTTAAAAATAATGCCTTTCATCTTCAATTACGCCTCTGAATATTCAATATGAGAGCAATGGTGCCCCCTTGTGTAAAATATAATTAACAGTCTGATAGTAAATATGCACCTAAGGTCACTTTTAATTGAATCTGATAACAGAGCTCAGAGACGCACAGCGTTTTTACCTGTGAAAGAGTGTGATCACCTCTGCAGCAGCTTCTGAGGTCCAGCCTGTGTTTTGAACATTTTTATTCCACATTCATACATTTCCCTCTGCGGTAAACCTGTATTGATTCTCTCAGAGGTGAAGGGCATTCCCTCTGTCCATCTTTAGCCTCTCCCGCTCTTCAGACAGACTGCAGCTCTATCCTCCGCTGTCAGAACTCTGTGCACTCTGCACCGCCCGCGGCTCCGTCAGGCGGTCGTAGGACAGTGCCGTCATAACCTGCGAAAACGAACGGTGTGATATGGCTTTGGAGAACAGAGAGAACCGAGTAATAAGTAGAAGCTATCAAAGACATGCTGAGTTAAGGATTTTACTGGCAAGAACACCCTGTGGCTACTGTTTTTCACACTGGATGGGTGAAAGAAATGTTTTTTTAAGCAGCAGCTTCGTATAGTTTCAAACAGAGAAGGCAGAAAAAGGACAGAAAACCCAGTTCTTGCTCTCTGCTGACATTAAAATTAAACAGTTCAAGAGTTTATAAAGTATCAGTGTTAACTGAGAAGGCTGTTTATGTTAAATATGAAGCTACAGCCAACCGCATGGCTTAACTTAGCTTAACCTAGCTTCGTGTGCAGAATAAAATAAATGCCAAAAACAAAACAATTGGGAATTTTATCACCAAATTGCTGTTTTTGTAAACAGGAAAATATAACATGTTATATTCCAATGAGCCTTACAGCCTGCTAGCATCTGTTTTCAGCCTTTATGCTACGTGAAGCTAAGGTAAGCTGTGCTCTGGCAGAAGGCGATTATCTCAAATCCACACAAAGCCTGTTTCATCACAAAGACTTTACTTTAGAGAGCAACATGACACCCAAAGAAACCTTTGACTGCAATTGTCCAAGGTTTGCAAATAATTGCTGTCTAACATATAAACACAGATAGTTAGCCAACAAAATGGAATCAATCAGCCATCGTGCACCATTGAGTCCAAGTCGTCTGCAATGTGTCTATTTGCAATGAGGGGTTTGATTCAACTGGCTGTACTTTGTTTATAGGAAAACAGAATACAGTCTATATTTAAACAAGGTTGCCGGCGCACCTATCATCTCGCAGTTAAATCGCTGCCCTGCAGCAACTACATCACTATTCAGGGAGGAATTTCTGTTTGAAATCTATGAGGTTCTGGCTGCACCCAGAACATACGTAGTTAATGGGAATTTCTGTGTATGTAGCCAACAACAGATTTGTGATTTTTGACGATTTAAGTTAACTGCCATGTTATCAAATACATTCGGCATGTAATTGCCAACTTGAGCCCATTCAATTACAAACTGACATCAGACTGATAGCAGACTGATTCCATCTTATTGGCATTTTATTGTCGTCTTGATGCACCAAAGTTGCTTTGAAGACGGCAGCTGATTGTGAGTAGTTGCAGACATTGCAGACCTGGTCCCCGCCTTCAAACAACCATTTCGAAGGCAACAAATCACAAGTTCATTGCACATGGTGGCAATCATTTTGGTCATGCTGTGGTCTCCAACCACTGTTTTCACTAGTGCGACTGTACTGTTGCAAAGTTGACTATAAAGGGGCGTCCACACAGGAAGCAATCTGGCCATCATATATCGTCCCAAATTGAAAATATTCAGGCAGCAGTTGCCTAGGTAACCCTCTAATGAATTCACCACCCCCTCGTATGTTGATCAAGAGTATTCTTCACTCTCATTGGCTGTCACCTGGGGACCTGCCTACTTTGTTCTGCCAGCAGATATTTTGACCGCAGTCACTGAACATCATTGATTTTAAACGATCTCTGGTCACCACGTCGCAGCTGGTCACTTCCTATCTGGACACCCCTTAAGACTATAAAGGCTTCAGCGATGCAAATTATTGCTTCATTCTGCTCATTGTCATCATTATGAGGAGAGCCTTTGGGGTTGCATCAGGAAGGACATCCGGTGTAAAACTCTGCCAGATTAAACATGCAGAGCACCCACTGTGGCAACCCCTGGTGACAAGGGAGCAGCCAAAAGTAGCTTTCATGAGGAGAGCCGGTATCACGGCCAACTTTAGCTGTAGCTGGAAATCATTGGCCTCGACCACACAAAGCTCCTTCCTAACATTAAAATGAAAGTAATAGTATATCTATTACCACTTAAACCATGATGCTACAACCAACCTATATTCTTTATGTTGACTTAAGCTTAGCTTAGCACAACATAAAGAATAAAAATTTGAAAAAAACAAAATATTTCCAGCTGCTTTTTCATACTGAATAAATAACAGTATATATCGTGTTCTCTCCCACTGAGGTTTATCAGTGATGGTAGATATGTGCTGGTACCATCACTTAGATGCTGCTAGCTGTTTCCAACTACTTTCAGTCTATATGCTAAGGTAAGCTAAACTCCTGATAGCACAAAGCCACATAGCCAGTCTGTGTAATACTACAGTAACAGTGAGTGCCTTGTTCTACTTACTGTGATCATAAGGAGGAGTGCCAGCATCATGCCCAACATTATGTACAAATTATTAGTCAATCCTCCAGCCCACAAGGGACCCAAGATTGTGGCCAGGCCCCCAACTGAGCGTCTGACACCTTGGCTGAATCCTTTTGGTGAGGCATCACAAAATAATAGGTTATTTATTTCATCTATAAACATAACAATATGGCTTTAAAGTTTGCTACGTGTAGTTTTTTTCTATGCATCACATACGCCGAGCAACAATCTGTTGTTTTAATGTGTTGAGCCAAGCATACAGTGCCAAGGTAACATGAGCCAACCTTGTGTTTTCTCAGCAGTGACTTTGGAGAAGAGAGACACCTGAGACACGGCCACAAAGGGAAGTCCCAGCAGCTGCAGAAACACTCCGATGATGAAGGCAGACAGCTCCCATCCATAACCACCTGGCAGGGGTGGGGAGATGATATTACAGGATCGCTAAATTAAAATAGTTTATCACAGAGTAAGTGGAATACATAATTCAACAATTACCTTTAGTGTAATCCAACATAAACCCTCCCACAGCCATATTTGATAGACCTACCGGCCAATAAATTTGACTGTTCTGAAGCTTCTTATTTCTCATGGGGTGTGATAATCATTCAAAGAGTGTGGCAGATCATACTTCAGTTGCCCAACCCCTCGTCCGTCGGTTTTTAAGTTTCTCCCACAAATGGGCTGGCACCACCAAAGACAGCTCTATCCGAAAAACGAAACCACTGCCAAGCTGGCAGCCACTTGATTTTTGTTCTCTGCTGCTTTGCATCATGCACATGCCTGTGTGAATTTGTGCCCACTCAAATTGTTGGATGTTCTTGCATGAGCTGAAAGTCTATAATTTTATGATCAAAATACAGTTTCACCAATCAAACCTGCTTCTTTGTGGCCCAAGGACAAAATAAAATATCTTTCTTTTCGCTTTTATGCCTTTGTTTGGTTGTTTTAACTACAACGCTTAACAAATAGCAAACAAATGTCAGCTACACTTTAACAAATAGCATTTTTGCTAAATTTGATTACTCTAATCCTTTTATATGTACTCAGGCACTACCCAGCTCCAGCACCTGCCACTTGCAATCAGAGCGATAAACGTGACGAGCTGCAACAGACGCAGGCCAACATGAACATACAGGATCCGGTTTGCCTCTATGATATCCTGCTGAATGATATCATTTACAGAGTACACTCAGTTCAGCCAGTGTGTAACCCAATATGGCTCCGCTGTGCACTACACACCAACACTGGTGGCACAGAAAGGATTTGGCTCTGAAAATGAGGCATTTTTGTGTCAGTGTGCGCCTTCGTGTGCGCGTCAGGGTGTGGTTTTTCACAGGCAGGTTAGCACCTCGGGGGTTGCAGAGGAAGACGAGGCACCAGATACAGGCGGTGCAGCAGATGACCAGGCCCGCTGCCAGCACAGCGCGGTCCGCCACCCTCCTGCTCAGCCAGCGCACAAAGAAGAAGCCCAGGATGACCTCCACCCCGCACAGGCTGTACATGAGGCTGTTGCCCAGCTCGCCAAAGTTGAAGTAGCGCTGCGTCAGAGGGGTCACCATGGTCTGTGGATTTTTTAGAAAGATGATAAAAGAGGAGATTCTTGTTAAACTAGATCAAAAGGCTTGTTTTGTTTTGACATTAAAATGATTAGTAAATCAGGTAACCACAGCCAGAGTATCCAGTCAGCTCAGCGGAGAGAAGGCCTGTTCTTTTATAACAACTCTCACACAGAGACTGACTGTGCGCTTCGGCGTTAAGCGATTATTATCTCAAAAGTTTTGGTCTTCCCAGGTAAGGCTCAGGCTTATTCAGTCTGGATGATACCCAGAGTAAAATAGTGTGACACTGCGTGAAATGTTTAGAATCTGATGGATCTCAATGGTTGCTGCTCTCACCTCCAGGGCCGTCTGATTGAAGAGAGTGATGAACTGAGCTGTGAGGACAACAACTACCTCTTCTCTCAGGAACTCTGCACAGAGAGAGACAGATATACCACAAAAAAAATGGGAAATCCAAAGAGAAAATCACTAACTGGTAGCATTATATCCAAAGTTTCAATTGGCAAGTTAAGTCGAGATCAAGAAGTTTTAAGAGAAAAGGAAACTTGGGCTATCTGAAAGCGGTCGCAAGATTGAAGGAGGCAGGCGCGACAAATCCTGGCTGCCTGGTCGTGATGATTTTCCCGTCCAATACACTATCTATTTCTTTTGGTGGAGATAAGTATGGATTCTGATATTTATCTTATGTCCAAAGCATGATTACACAGGAAAAAAAAAAAAACATTTCAATAAATTCCAAATTTTGATACCAGCATTTCCTGGAACAAATTCCCCCTTATGGGCTTGGAGAGGAGGAAAACGAGCTGGGCTTGCTGCTAAATTTGGATGCCAGATGGCTGGAGAATCGGCTTGATATTACAGTGTGTGATCCACTATGGTTCAATTCTCTGTGTTCAATGTTTGCACTATTATTTACTATATGATTTAATAATTTTATATCACTGGATGTGTGTGTGTGTGTGTGTGTGTGTGTGCAGGTAAATAGTTGATGTGGCTTTAAAATGATTTTTTTTTTTTTTTAAAGCCAGATTGACAGATTTGTTTTTAGATATCTCAGAGTCTATGTCAGGAACTGATTATTAGACCGAAAGATGATGCTTAATAATGGGACAAGCCAAAAAAGTTAAGTGGTTCAGAGGGTTGCCAGGTCTGTGTGATTAAACCATGGGGCAACCTCCGGAGCTGAAAATTGTCCGGCAGGGACAATTTTCAGGGAATTCAATCCCTGAATTAACATGTCCATCTCTAGAGAATTCGGAAGCATCTTTACAGACTAGGACAAAAATCAGTTGGACCTCTGTGGTTAGTTTCCCTCCTCGTAACAGCTCTGAAGAGCTGTTTTCTCTTTTTTTTTTTAGAACTCATCTACCTGAATATTGGAGCTCGGGGTTGATTTGACTGACAGCTGTAAGCCATCAGGGTCTTCTGGGTGTGCTAATTTGAGTCACTGAACTGGACATTCCCTCCCTGTTGGTGCTGTTGGGGCCTTTTGGGGCATTTTTAATGGATTATCTGACTAATATTATAGCTTGCAGCATGGTACAGTCTGTCCCAGAGGTTTGTGTTTCTGTTTTGGTGAGTAAAATTCTGATATTTTATTAGTCTGTTACTTAGCACTAAGTAGCCAATAGGTATGCAATTTATGGATGCAGACTGCAAACCAAGCCTGCTAACATGAGCTGATAACGTCATGCTTCATCCAAATACACTAAATTCTGTCTCCTGTCTCTAAAACCAGCTCAGTGGCCAATAAAAATTCACCCAGGCTCCAGCGAGGAGCATTAGAGCGCGCTGTGTGTGTTTACATGCTGGTCCGGAGTGAGTTTGGTAGGATTCGGGCGCAAGTAAATGATTTAATTTACCAAACAGATTTTTATTTGTGGAAGTTTGTGTTATTATCTTTTTGAATTTAAAAATTCAGCCCACTGTTACACTTCAAAAGTAGCCAAGTGGGAACCAGGAAGTGAGTGCTGACTGCTGCACCGCTCCAACCATAAAATATATTAATTATATTTTCTCAGTTTAATTTTTGTTGGAATAAATAAAAATTTTCTTTAATAAGTCATGTGGTGTAGAAATATTTTAGACTTATTGACTTCCTTGATTCGTTAGGTTGTTAGTTACTACAGGCTCTAACCCAGAGTAAAGCCACCGTTTGTTTTAACTAAACAATTTTCTACAGATTAAACAAATAAGACACTTGTCTTTGTTTCTGGACTTTTCACACAATCTTTAACTATTTCAGTCATTTCAAGGGAGAAGAACTGGAGTGATACATATGAAACAGAGTAAGCTACAATACTGCAGTGCTTTGTACACATGTAGAACCTCTGATCCAGTTCAGATACAACACATGTACATGGAAAGAAAAAGACAGTTATGCAGTTTTTCCTTGTTCCAAAAGCAAAAATTCACACAGATTTTACTGTTGCTGCTATTTATTCTTCTACCGGAAAAATAAAGATTTGATGAAAGAAAGTGAAAGACCTGCCCGATTTTCAAAGCTTCTCCGTGATACACAAAAAAAGTCAGAAAAGATCAATAATTCAAGAGAGCGAATACCAGACACACCGTAAGGGCTAACAGACACTCCTACTGTATGTGCCAGAGCAGACATTCTGCACTCCTGCCGAGTTTCTGGTGTTGTAGCTTCTCTTCACTACAAAAAGGAATCAATAAGAGGAATGTTGGCCACATTACCAATTCTGTCTCCATTTCATCCACAAGTCAACCACAGCAAGTCAGTCAATAAAAAAGGAAGTCTTCCATCTTTCCTTCTGCCACATCTTCAAAGAGTGAGAGAATCAATACAACACACACACACACATAAACACACACAGTTGTGTTTTTAGAGGACACCACACCAACTTGCATTCATTTCCTGGAGAGTTACTCCAACCTTAAACACAACTCCTGTTTGCCTGACCCAAACACTAACCTTTAAACATGTCTGCAGCTTTAATTTAATGATGACCCCATTAGAAATATAAATCCCCAGAATGTGAGTGTGTAAATATACATTTAAAGCTTCAGGTCCTCACAACATGGTTAATTCAAATGAGTGAGTGCCTAACCCACCCACTCCCAAGACACACAAACACACACACACACACAGTCGAAGAAAGTACAGAAAGGATATTGAACAGCAGCAAACAATCACAATCACCATATAAACTTACTATGACACTAATCCAATAGTGCACCTGACATCATGTATATACATGCACTGACATAAACCAGACACATACACACAAGTCCAATCAATACACTGGGAATCTGATCTGACATGCTGCAGAAAATTCCTCAGAGAGACCGGGAGAATGGAGAGTGTGTGTGAGACTGTGTGAGCGAATGCAAGAAAATCAATGGAGCAGATATGAAACATGTGCATTGGCAGTGACACCTCTTCCTACCTGAGCGCCGCAAAAGGGGGCAGAGGAAAGCTGACAGTCATTGCTCAAGACAGGCAGTCAAACCTGCTGGCTCACCTCTGCTGGCGCTGAAGTTTCTGAAGGGGTCCGATGCTCTGTGAACGGGCTGGATCTCAGAAGAGATGGAGGTCTCTAGTTGGTCAGAGCTGACGGATCTATAGGTGTGCACCGGCTCCTCGTCAGACCCCATCAATGGGACCTCTTCTTCCACCTCCTCCTGTTTCATCTCCATCATCGTGGCTCCCCCCTCGGAGCTAATGGATGGTATATCCCAATACATACCGAGGACGACAAACTGAAGCAGCACCCACAACAGGCACATGAAGATCTGACAGTATGAAGGAAAAAGACACACGCGTCTTCAAAAAATCTTACAGTTTAAACACACAAAAAAGGTATTTTCACAGCACAAAGAATCCTTGGAAGCTTCCAGGAGAGATAAAGTAGTTTGACTATGGAAGAGCAACCTGACATGGTGAAATCTGAAGAGGGATTCTGGGTCATATAATGGGGGGAAAAAAATGGAAACGAGCATGTGAGAGCTTTGTTAAATCTAATTTAAGCTTCATCCGTGCTACAGGTGTTTTATTCAGACACACTTGTGAGATAGAAACAGATCGATACAGGTTGTTACGGGACTGAGTACCGCTGCAGGTGTTTTGTATTATTCTTACTCAGAGGAGAACAAAGGAGGAAAAATATATGTGTGAGTGCAGAATGTAGAGCGACTATTTCTGAAGGTTGTTTCTGTATTCATGAGCCTTTCAGAGAACCTTAGATTACTGATTATCTGGATGCTGTTACCCCAGGAGACGTATACTTGTTCACAACAAAGGGCCCCAGTTTGAAATCACACAGCCGCAGGAACAGGTTGAACGCCGGCCCTGGAGAGACAGGAGGAAGTGCTTTAAAGATGAGATAAATGGAAGATGTGTGGAAACAGTAGCCTGCTCCTTAGTGATTTTATTGAATGTCTTTTTCTGCTCACAGTTGAAATGAAACATCAAAAAAGAACAAAAAAAAAAAAAAAAAAAGGATCACAAAATCCTACCCGCTGCCTGATATTTCCTCACAAGACAGAGGGAGTGGTGAGAGGTGAAATAACACCTATTTTTCTGTGGATAAGTGGAAAGGGGAGAAACTGACCGACAAGAAGGCCAGCTTGTCGACAGGCCATGATGGCGGCAAATATTCCAGCTCGCTCCTCTGGCCGAGTGCTCCGAGTCAGAAGGCCAAATATGGAGGATCCTGCTCCTGCTCCGACACCTGAGAGGAAACATTACGGACTATTACATATGTATGTGATACAGTACGTGCATTGGGTGTTAGCTGTTTTACGTTACACATGCATGCCTGTGTGTTCACGTGTCACCTGCTACAAGCCGACTGCATAACAAAAGCCACTTTGAATATCCAATGAAATACATGAAGTTACCTGAGAAGAAAAAAAAGTGAAGTTATGGTTGTGTGAAATGCATCTTCATTCGAGGCAAGAGCTTAACTTAAACATTTCGTAAACGTTTCCAAAAAAGCTGGTTTGACCCTGTAATAATTTCATTAACCTCAGCTATACGCTGGCACTGATTAGCCAATGTTAGCATGCTATCATGCTAATATGTTTGGTGACCATAATAAACACTATATCTTTCAAAGTACATATTACCAATAACAGAATTAATCATGTGAGCATGTGGCAATGCTAATATTAGCTTTAAGCTAGTATTTAGCAGTATACTGTTAGTCCACAGCTTTTAGGTGATGTTGCTGTTTGCTGACAATCAGCATGATGTTCATACAGTGATCTCACATCACTCACATAATGATTTGCTGATAGAACAAATTCATGGTCCCTATAGAAATTACCATAATGCATTGTGTGGCCCATAGATTAATATAAAAAATGTAATCATGGTTGCAGCACTCCCATTTTGAAGCTGGTCATTTTGGTCATCGCCCAGTAACGCCCCAGTCACACGGGCCTAGCGACCAGTCAGTGACTCCCTGGCAATCACTCTCCAGCCACAACTGCTTGGAGAGTGGTTGCTGGAAGTTGCTTGCACTTGCTAGCATGAAATTGGTCACAAAGATGCATACAGGTATATTGTGCTGCACCAGAAACCTCCTTGCAATTGCTTTGATCTCTAGAAGGTTGCTGCAGTCACCAGCAGTTGGGGGATACATGTTTCCCTAGCAGCCAGTGGTTGCCACAGGGTTGCTAACCAGTCTCTAGACCTACATAACCGAAGCCTTAGTTTTTGAAAGCACAAGTGATGAGCAAGCAGTGGTTCAGACTGACAACCACATGGCAGCAAAATGCCAAACACAATTTATCAAGAACCTTCTGCTTCACTGACTCTTTCACTCTAAATGAGACTATAAATTATAACACGAACATACTTGAAATTATGTTCAAGTATGAACATAATTATGACCTCATTAGAAAAATATTTACTTGGGTATTAAATCAAGTCAGGGTCATTCTCTCCCTGACTTATATACAATCAGATTTATTTTTGCAACTACAGGAGCCACCCTCTGCTGGCCATTAGAAAGAAAGCAGCTTTAGAGCTATTCTGCATTGGCTTCACTTTTTTCCACCCGGAGGCTATGTTCAAAGAGAAATTTAGATTGCATTCAGATGAAAGGAATGACCTGACATCAGATTTTTCTTAAGGAATTCTCTGTGTTGCATGAGGTGAAAATGAATACATGAAAGACTTCCGACACGGTTTCACACAGCAGCTGAGCACAGTCTAAATTAGTCATGTGATATGTCTTGTGGCTTGACTACTCACCAATAATCTCAAACAGATTGGAGAAAAGGACAATAAACTTTGTAGTTTTGCTCCGATCTGACCAGATCCCAAATAGCGGTCCTGTGAGCAGCGCACTCAAGCTGAAGGCAGACAGACCCAGACCCAGAAAGTAAGGTGGGGCCTCCAAAATCTGCAGATACCTCCATATTGTAGGCAGAATGACAGCTAAGAGCACCACAGAGGAATAACAGAAAATGGTTGATGTGTGCGACTGCAGCCCAAAAATCTGAAATTACATCCAGTTTGATATGAACTTACCATACTCTATGCCGCTCAGCATAAATATCAGTCCAATGGTGAGAAAAGTAAGATTCCTCTTTTGGTGATTATCCATTGTCCTCACTGACTTGTTTCCTTTTATACACCAACCTCTCTCTGCACATGCTGTTCTGAAATGTTCCTCAGAGCCATAATCAGATAACAGGAGACACCATGCGCCCTATTACAGCTGCTGGCCCAGATAATCAAAGGAATCTGTTGCACCGCTTCATAAGGTCATAGCAAAACGTCTTAGAGATGGACAACAAAGATGGCAAGAAGGCTTCTCCTACAGAAAAAAGCTCAGCAGAAGAGAAGCCTGAAATGCATGACGGCAAACGTGGAAACAATACAGACAAATCTGAAATGTTTGCGGTAGTCCAATTCCATTAGGCATTTATGTTAAAGATGAAATTCTGTTTGACTCCCGTCCTCAGTGTCGTAACACGCTGCGAGATCGTGGTGGAGGCGAGTTCTCAGGTTGCCCAGCGAGGTAAAGTACCCTGAGGTTTATACATATTTAAACTTGTTTGCTTCAGTTTCATCAAAAGCACCTCACAACCCTGTGAAAAACTGTGCAAGGCCTATCTGCTCTTGTTGGTTATACAGTACTGTGCAAATGTTTTGAGCCATCCCACATTTCTTTATACTTTGCTTCCAAGCAGCCAGACTTTCTTGTAGTTTTTAAAGTGAGCTTGAGCAATGGTTCTCCAGGCTTTCTGAAGGTCTTTCAAAGTTTTTTCTTTGGCTGCTTTTTCACTCATTTTCAATCCAGTCCTCGTAACTATCCATTTTCAGAGGAATGGGGGGGGAGTGCCCAAAATTGTATCTTTGGGCACTCACAAAAACACATCATTTGTTCCCATTTTTTTAGCTGAATCTATTAAAAAATGCTAAAGATAACACAGTTTGTCAGGAATAAAATAGCATTTTTGCACCAGTAATATGATTCTCAAAGAGATATTAGCTGCAAACTCTGCATAGTATCTTGGCATGGTGTACTTTGTATCCTAAAAAATTTGAAGAAACTGCTCAAGAACAAGGGGAAAAAAAAATCAGATAATACCTGAAACAGGACCTGAGAGATGCATCTGGCCCTTCAGTCGATCCACTGAAGCCTCATCAGAAATGGTCTTAGTGGAAGGGTGGCTGTCAAGAAGCCATTCTTAAGTAAAGGCTGAGGTATGCCACATTACACAAGAACTGGACTGAAAATCAGAGGCAACAGTTCTGATGGAGAGATTAATCCAAATTTAAGTCTTTCAAATTGTTGTCAATATGTAAGGAAGTAATCAGGACAGACATACAACGAGTGTCTGCAGCCATCTGTAAAACACAGTGGAGGCTCTGTCACGGTTCGGATCTGAATTTCAGCCAGTGGTATCGGGGATCTTGTCAAAATTGTTGGAGTTATGAACACAGAAAAGTACCATCAGATCTTGATCCACCATGTAATACCATCTGGAAACTGATTGGCAACAGTGTCATTTTTCCACATGACAATGATCCCAAACACACTGTCACACAATGGAAGACTGTCAGTAATGGATTGGCCTCCCCAGAACCTGCATCTCAACATCACTGTAGCAGTGTGGGATCGTGTTGGCAGAGGATTAAACAAAAGGCAACCAACATCCAAAACCAACATCCAAAGAAGAGCTTTGAATGTCCTTCAAGAAGCCTGCAAAATGATTCCTGAAGCTGCCTGAGAGAGTGCAGGCTGTGCCGAAGAATAAAGGTGGTCTTACCAAACACTGACTTTAATTTTCTTAGCGAAATATAAATAAATGAGAAGTGGCTCAAGATGCACAGGATTGTAGACAGGAAGAACTAAAAAAGGGCTAAATTTAGCTGTTCAAAAACACAATAAATCACACAATGATGAAAAGGTAATGAAATATATCAGATAAACAACGATTTTATCTCACGGAGCTTTAACAGCAGAGCAGGCAACGAATTGAAAATATTCAGTTTAACACTGCGCTGTATTCAATACTGAATACATTAAGTATGACACTGCTGTCTGTTTTGTTGAGCCGTTGCTCCCTTTTCAAGCTGCTGTGTTGTTCCTAGCCTTGGGCTTGCTATATTAAACAGAACTGTCACCAAGTTAATACCGCCACATGTTTTTCAGCAACCCATGAATAATACAAAGGATCTGATTGTTTGAATAGCACATATAAACTCGCTCAGCATCTTGCACTCGTGTCAAATAGTGTCCAGACAATCTGAGAGGTTTCGAGCTCAACAGGCCACCGTGGTGATGAAAAGTCGCAGGACTCATGTGTTTGGGTAGGTATCTACTTTGTATGTATGCCTGTATAGAGGTTTGGTTTACCATAGTATTACCCCTTTTCTCATTGTTTTTAATGAAAATGACTTCAGAGAGGATGTGTACTCACCAGTGGAGCATCATTGCTCTGTTTCATTCTGTGGAAATAGTTAATAATCAAGAAAGGATTCATCCAGCTCGGCTTTTCCATGACAGCTGCAGCAGAGTGTCACAGGTCCACTGAGAGGCCATTAGCATTGTACCTGCCTTACCTGCGGTGGTTTCTATAGAAACACATATGAGGGTAGAGGGTGTTTTTGCACTCACCTTTGAGCCTCGGTAAACAACAGGAAGTTCCCTGGCGGCTCAGCTGCAATTGAGTCCACTCAGCCAGTCACAGCAGTGCCCCTGAGCCTGTTGGAGATATGAAATGATCAGATGCTGGCAGAAGGACATTTGACTTTCAGATAGAGAAGAGCTTGTTAGGTGGATATACTGTACAACTGGGCTGGGAGGTGGCTCAGATAGGAGTGGGCATGTGGTTGAACACAGATTCTCCCCGGAGGTCATCCAGCGTCCCCATTAACATTAACCTGCACGGTGCTCGCAGGCGGCAGACACGGTAAGAGCCGGCAATTGACTGGGCAAGGCAGTGGCACTGCTTGGAGTTCATTATGAAGGAAAAGCACTGCTGAATTTAAACAGAGCTTCACATTATACACACTATAGGTGCCCACTGGGTATGTATAAAAAACGGTTTGCAGTGACATGAATCAGTCCACACTGCATTCCACTGATTATACATATGATTACTACTATAAACCTGTAAACATGTATATCTTATGTGGCTAAAGTTAAAAAGTTAATACCCTAATGATGTCACAAGGTCAATACTTAAAAGGTGTAGTGAGTGGATTTGATTTTGTTTGTATTATGTAAGTGCACAAAAATGTAAACACACACATGTGAGCATGTGACAGGACACAAAACCAGCCAGTTTCATGATATCCTGCTGTTCCATTAATCGTGGTGGCAAACGAATGTATTAATATACAACTGCAGAGAAGCAGAAGACTTGTAATAGGTATGCACTGTTGTATATGATGTGTGACTCAAGACCATAGAAAAACTTACTCAACATGCACGCATGTTGGAGACTACAAGAAACAGCACAGAGCATCTTCAACTGTTTGGCTATTAGACTAATGACACATCAGAAATGACTTGTAAACACTGACCAGCCACTTTATTAGGTACACCTTGCTAGTACCCGCTTCAGACTGCCTTTTTGCATTCACAACTGCCTTAATTATTCAGGGTATAGATTCAACAAAGTGCTGTAGAGATTTTGGCCCATATCGATATGATACCACCCACTTTCTGCAGATTTGTCAGCTGCTCATCCATGATGGAAAGGGAGATTTGCATCTGAGTACAGTGAACTCAATGTCACGTTCAAGAAACCAGTTTGAGAGTTTGAGGTTTGAAATAAAAGAAAGAAAATATCCCACCAGTAAAAATCAAGACTCACCAGACCAGGCAACATTTTTAGCCTGCTGTTGTCCAATTTTGGTGAGTCTGTGTGAATCGTAGCCTCAGTTTCCTGTTCTTAGCTAAAAGGACTGCCACCTGGTATGGTCTTCTGCTCCAGACCATCTGCTTCAAAGTTCAACGTGGATTTAGAGATGCTCTTCTGCATATCTTTGTAGTGAGTTGCTGTTGTAGTCAAAGCAGTCTGGCCATTTTCCTCTGACATCAAAGAGGCATTGTCACTCAGAGGACTACCACTCACAGGATATTTTCTCTGTAAACTGTAGAGATGGTTGTGTGGGAAAATCATAGCCGATCAGCAATTTCTGAAATATTCAGCCAAGCCTGTCTGGAACCAACACGTTCAAAGTCACTTAAATCACCTTTCTTCTTAGATGCTCAGCTCAGCAAATCAAGCAGACCTTGTCTATCTGGCTAAATGCATTAACTTGCTGCTATGTGACTGGGTTATTCGATGTTTACATTAACAAGCAGTTGAATAGGTGCACTTAACAAAGTGGCCAGAAAATGTAGATTAAGGGTAATATTGGTTGGACTTTATTTAACACTCCGCTAATTAAAAGGATTGCTCCATATTCGCATCTGGGGCAATCCTTTTGTTAATGGGAACAGTAGTACTGTTCTCTTAATGTATTGGTCCACCAGCTAAATAAGCTAATTGCTAAACTAATGACATTCCCATGAGCCTCGACTGCTCTTCCTGTTCACTGCTAATTAACAAGTGGTACAGTGCTGGGACAGAATAAGAAACATGGAGAAGATCATGCTTCCAAATGAACTCGCTCTTATATAACGCTTTTTTACTCTAGCTGAGCAATCAAAGCACTTTATATAACATATTTGCCCAACACCGTTGTTTTCTACTTTAAAACGCTATTTAACATTCACACTCCGACGGTCGCAAAAGAGAAATTCAGTATCTTGCACAAGGATACTCTGGCATGCAGGCAGGAATTGAACCACCAACCTTCCGATAAGCAGGTGACCTCCTCTACCCCCTGAGCCACAGCCACCCCGGTGTCAATGTGAGACTGTTAGCAGTGCTGTTAGCTCAAACCACCCATGTACTTAAATACAGCCTTACAGAGCTGCTAGCATGAGTCATTTTATTTAAGTATTGATTACATGTTATTGTATTTCCTACATTTCTATCAGTTCAGATACATTTTGTATTTAAGTCATGAAGAACACTATCACTTATAGTTTGAAAGAAGAAGTAACCAAACATAAAATGATTTTAAGTTTGAATCACTGCTGAATTAAATCTTTACCTACCTGCATATGAACGTATGTACGTACGTATGTATGTGCGTGTGTGTGTGTGTGTGTGACACAGGGACTTCGTGCCCACACCGGTGGCTCAGGACCACAGTCGGATCCGAGGAGCAGATGGGGAAGGAGGGCAGGGGGCTCGGACCCAGGTGCTAGTGTCGAGTGTTGGGGAGGACCGGGCCATCCTGCTGGGCTTCGCCATGATAGCCTTCTCTGCGCTCATGTTCTTTGTAGTCGGCCTCACCGTGATCAAACCCTTTGTTAACAGGTACACTGGGGTCTGTTGTCTCATTTCCAAACTCAGTTACTAATATATCACCACACTGAAGGCTGCAACTGAAACTTATTTTCACTGGTGACTGTGAAGGTGACATAGAGGTGCAGTGGTGAGGGACTGTCACCTCACAACAAGAAAGCTCTGGGTTCAGATCTGCTGGCTGGGACCTTCATACATGTTTGGTTGATTGGCCTTGTGTGTGAATGGTTGTCTGTCTCTGTGTATTAGTCCTGAGATAGACCAGTGACCTGTTCAGTGTGGATCCTGCCTCTTGCCCTATGAGAGCTGGGATAGACTACAGCTTTCCTTAAAATGTATATTTTCCCTTCTGCTAGACTTCCATAGTTGTACAGTAATCCCTGTTACTTCGCGGTTCGCTTTTCGCGGACTCGCTGTTTCGCGGGTTTTCAATCAATATTAGTGTAAAATATTTATTGCGGTATTTTCGCTGTTTCGCGGGGTTTTGCGGTACTCGTTCTTCACATGCGTAGTACGTGTTGTACAGTAATGTATATATTTGGTGTATAAGTGTGTGGGGAGGGTTTATAAAAACTTAAAATAGTGTATAACTACTAAAATAATGTGTAAGTATTAAAATAAATATAGCGTCTCTACTTCGCGGATTTTCACTTATCGCGGGTGGTGCTGGAACGTAACACCCGCGATAAGTGAGGGATTACTGTATTAGATTTATTAAAAACACTCACTGGCAACTGACCAAAGGCACTTAAAGCAGATGACATTTTTGTGTTTTGTTTTGTTGCACACAATTTTCCTGCAAAAAAAAAAAAAAAAAAAAAAAAAAGCTTTTCACAGTTTTACTGACATTCAGTATCAGTTGTGTTAGATAATTTCCTGTTAAAATAATAAAGCTGGTATGACAGGAATCAGTGATGATGATTATGATTATGTAGTGTATTATGCAGGGTATTATTATTCCATTTTTTTGGGGGGGGGGGGGGGGGGGGGCACGGTAGCACAGTGGTTAGTACTGCCGCCTCACAGCAAGCAGGTCCTGGGTTTGGAGTGTTTCTATGTGGAGTTTGCATATTCTCCCCGTGTCTGTTTGGGTTCTCTCCAGGCACTCCAGCTTCCTCCCACAGTCAAAGGACATGCAGTTTGTGGGGTTAGCTTAATTGGTGATTCTAAATTGCCCTATGACAGCTGGGATTGGCTCCAAGGATTTTTTTTTCTCACAGGTTTTTGCCATTAGTGGATCATTGATCAGTGTCTCTGCAGAATGTTAGGCAATCATTTATATGGTTGTTACAGTTAGTGACATTTAAGTGTGTGTTTGCATGCTGTAACTTTAAGATTTCAGTCAGGCTTCTCTGAACCTTCTCTGCCGGTTGTCTTCCAGTGGCTGGGATGATGGGAAAGCCAGCTGTGTGCTGCAGAAGAGTGAGATACTGGAGGAGTGGGTGGACTGCAGAGGTGTGAGCACAGTGCCATGCCTCAAGGCGACGGTGACGGTTTACTTCAATGGCTCCTCTGAGGAGGCCGTGCTCCACTTTGATGACGAATCAGTTCTCCTTGCAACTGAGGTGTGGATTTAAGACATAAAATTCAATTTTTTTAGGAATTGACCTTATTGTTACATCATCAGCAAGTTTGGATCTGCTTGTAGACTACCAAGGAGGAGCACATTGGCTCTGGATCGCTAAATTTGAACTTTAGGTCTTTACCTATGTACCACCACATGTAGGACCACTTTGCTTAGTAAATCTTAACTTTACTTCTCAGGTGTTTTATTTGCCATCTAAGCAGGGACCTGGGAAAGCATGTGAGAGAGTGGTGAAGGGTGAACTAGCTGACAGGATGGAAATGCAGCAGCGCTTTTTAATGCCCGTGCCCTTGTGAATAAGCTAGTGGATATTATTAGGAGATGCTCTCACACTGCACTTCTGTTCCATTCACAGAGATGGCATGAAGTAATTTTCAACACCAGTGCAAAAAATGGAGGCTAGAATATATTATTTTTTTTAAAAAAACAGACAAAAAAAAGGACCCTTGCAACTTGTCTCACTGATTGCAATCAGTCCTGCCAACTGTAAGGGGCGGGTCACTTGATAAAAAATTACACTTGAATCTTATCTTTTCTCTCCCAGTGTTTCTACATGCCCAAATGTCAAATGGACAGAAAAGCACTTCAAGAACAAGTACAGAAAGTGAGCAACAGCTTGGACAGCCGGCTCAGGAGAAATACCACGTGCTTCACCGATCAGATGAGGCACCCCAACCACGTCATCTTAGACAGGAAGTACACTTTGAAGAGAGTGCTGTCTGCACTGCTGTGGCCCTGTCTGCTGCTGGGTGGTGGCGCTCTGCTTGTGGGCCTTGTGAAACTGACTCAGTATCTAGCCCGTCTGTCCGCAGAGGTGTGCGCTCGGACCGCAGGGGGCAGGCTGACTTTAACACACGCGCAGGGCAAACTGTACAGACTGCTCCGTAGGTCCAGCACGCAGTCTCCTTCATGAGAGCTTAAGCTGTAATATGCCAAAAAATGCCATTCTGTAAGCCTGTAACCGTACATGAATGGTGTCAGAACTGAAAATCTACATTTTTTTTTTTTTTTTGCCTTTTATTATGAAATAGTGCCTTGCTCTGTTATTAAATCAACACTGATGTCCAAATGATGATACAAAGAAGCAAAGTCTGTCTGACACAGGTAGCCCCATTTGTGCCTCCCATGTTTAATCAGGCACATATTCTATATTTGTTTAGTGTTGAGCAGGTAGTGCTCCTGCCTCTTTGGGCCAGGCACCACTTACAGGAGAGAAGCGTTGCAATGAACTCCTCATAATCCACACATGGATTTATCCAGTTTGAGCTTCAGATCACTGACTAATACTTTGTAATGGTTTCCAGCTAGCTAGTTGGCTAATAAGCCAAGCTTCACCTGGTTAATTAGAAATGGTTAGTTGCAGGCAGATCGGTGGAATCTGTCACAGTTTGATGAGAGTTTCTATTGGCCCAAAGACAACATGCGAGGGAGTACTGGACATCTTGGACTGCACTTGAATGGCTTTGCATGATTCATGGTGAAAAATAAGCCTTATCTTACAGTAATGTGTAAAAGTCTTGCACCACTCCTCGTTTCTTAATATTTTTGTTTCCAAGGAGACATACTTTTTTGTAGCTTTTCAAAGTGGTCTTGAGCAGTAATTCTCCAGGCTTTCTCAAGGTCTTTCAAAGTTTTTCTATTGTTTTTATTTATTTATTTTTTAACCACATAACACTGATCTATGAATCATTCAAGCATAAAAAAAGCACCTCACTCAAGGGATGAACCAGTGTTGTGTCTAAACATAACAACTCAGCAAAGAAACAATTTTAAATTGTATCTTTCTGCACTTTGTTACTAGCAGCCTGTCAAAAAAAAACACATCATTTGTTCCTGTTTCTTTAGTTAAATCTATGAAAAATGCCAAAGATAACACAGTTTGACAGGCATAAAAGAGTATTTTTGCACCAACAAGGTGATACCCAAAATGCTATTAGCTGAAAACCCGGCATATCTCAGTGTGTTGTGCAGTGTGTCCTTAAAAAAGCACTATCTACAGCACATGAATAGTATCTGAAAATCATATCCTTAAGAAACGGGGGAAAAAATCCAGAAAATACCTAAAACAGGACTTGAGAGATGCATCTGGCCCTTCAGTTGATCCATCTACTGTTCACTGAAACCTCATCTGAAATGGTCTCAGTAGAAGCGTGGCTGTCAAGCAGCCATTTTCAAGGAGGGGAAACAGGGAGAAAAGGCTGAGGTTTGCCAATTACACAAGAACTGGACTGAAAATCAGTGGGAACAGGTCTTAAAATTCTGGTTCAAATCACTGTCAGTCTGTGTGGAGGAGGTCAGGAGAGAGGTACAACACTGAGTGTCTACAGCCATCTGTAAAGCACGCTTGGAGGATCTTGTCGTGGTTTGTGGCTGCATTTCAGCCAATGATGGAATTGATCAGCGTGACAGTGATCCCAAAAACACACACTGCCAATGCAGTAAAAGGAAACCTGGATAGCAAAACACAGTGTGACACTATGGATTGGCCTCCCCAGAGCCCGGACCTCAACATTACAGAAGTAGTGTGGGATCATTTTCATAGAAAATGGAACAAAGAAGAGCCTTGAATGTCCTCAAGAAGCCTGGAGAACTATTTCTGAAGACTGCTGAAAGAAATGAGAAGAAAGCTGCCTCAGAGAGGTCAGACTGTGCTGAACAATAAAGCAGGTCACACCAAATATTCTACTTTACTTTCAAGCTCTTTAGGGCTGTACAAACTGTTTTTGCCTTATTTGCTACATTTCATGTGTATTTGCATTTTTCAATCAACTGCAGCACATTTTCCCCCATTTTCCAAGTAACATATTAAAAAAAAAAAAAAAAAACAGAGGGGTGATTCAAGACTTTTGCACAACCCAGTATCAAATACTCCAATGTAACTGAAAGATAATTCATTTAATGTAAAATAATGCAGATGAGTCATCTAACAAGTGTGCCATACTGCACAGACCCTCCTCTTAAGTCTTTTTTGTAGTTTTCTATGTAAAACCTGATAATTCTCCTCTTTGCGGCTTTGACTCGCACATAAACAAGTAAAGAAACTGCCAAATCTCAGATTCATGAGGAGAAATGTTTTTATTCAACAGCACAATAAATGAATGCATACAGACACGGTGATATGAGGATGATTAAAAACATGAGGAGTTTCTATGACATATACATAGGTGGAAAGATAACTAGCATGGGTCTGGATCTTTTTAAAACATGCAGGGTAGTTCCTTTGGACTCATTGTGCTTAGAGACTTCCACTTAAGGCAAAATGCCTCCACTTGATGTGAAAACGGTACTCCGACCACAGCATCAAGTCCTTGTCCTTCAGTCACATCCTTTCGATGGCAAGAGGCTGTTTACTGGATTTTGCATGAGGATGGTGCATGTTACACGTGACTCCTCTTTTTTTTTTTTTTTTTTTTTTTTGGTTAGCCGTTACATACGAGATTGTTTTCATTTAAAAAATACAAAAATATATTACCTCTGTAGTTATTCAAGGAAAACATTTGCACATGGTTGTATCAGTATCTGTTAACTTCACTGTGACTTTGTTGTACCTCAGACAAGTAACAAGGTCATTTCTATACATGAACTTCAAGTAAACAACATCAGGTCAAAAAAGAAGAAAAAAGGTAGATACTCATGCATAATGCAGTGTGAGAAAGAACAGTACAAAGGGAAAGACCATGGTTTATATAGTTCTTCTATAAAGTATATGGGAGGGTTAGTTCTGTCAGTTCGGGTCCGGCCCACTGCTCCGTATCCTGTACAGAAGCGCGTGCATGTCAGTCGTCACGGTTTCCTGAGCCGTTTTAAGTCCTCACTCAAACTTCGCTTTCAGACAGACTTAAAGTCTCCAGGAAACCACCCTGTTAGGCATCACTTTAGTAAAGCTACAACACTTATGGACGTCTCGCGTGCGAGTCTGTGCGGCACTAACACCTGCCACGCTTCCACGCACAGTACAACAATCACAGATAAGAGTAAGGAAGAAGACACTTGGGAGGTTTCAAAAATAGAACTTCGGTTACTTTTCTTTAGCTGGATGTCAGGATCTGGCAAGTTTAATGAGAGAGTCTGATTGAGAACAAGGACACAAGCCAAAAAAAAATATATATATATATAAATTTCAGATTTTTTTCAGTTTCTCAAGAACGAGTTCTTGCTGGGAAGAAGTAGACGATACTGTTACATGGCAGCATTGTGCGTTTTTTTTCCTTCCTCTATGCACCATCTGTACAAAGTCCACTGACAGTTCTCTGTGTTAGCACGCTGGGGGGGGGGGGATGCACTTCTCTCTCTGCCCGACATCTGTGTACAGTACATGTTAGGATCACAACTTGCATAGTGTAACTGCACAGCACAAAAAATGAACACTGCACATCCTTCATTTCCCCCGTGTGTGTTTCCCGCCCTGTCTCAGCTGAATAATAATAAACAACCAAACAGGAAAAAAACAGGGATGCACTGACATAATGATCAGTATTGAGCCTGTTAACCGATATCTGCCTAACAATTATTGATATTTATGTGTTGTGTAACATTGATTTTGTGCTGGCTAAATGTTCAGCGATAGTGTGATGATGAGCTGAAAGACTGGTTTATAACCAATTTATAGACATAATATTTTAGAGTAAGAATTTCTTTGTTTATCTGGAACAAATGGGGGCAGTAAAAAAAAAAAAAAAAAATGCTTTTAGCATCAGTTAGTGGCCAAATTCATATTTTGGTGCATTCTGCCCTCGAAAAAAAAACCCCACAAACAGCTGGTTATCAGAAAGGTTTTTGCGGGTCCACATGCACTGGGTAGACGCCTCTACATGTGACAAAGAATAATACTGATAGACCAAACAAAAGCAAATACTGCAGACATCAGTGCTAAGAGTACACACAAGACTTGGAATAAGTAGTGACTATTTTTGTTTGACTAGTGGAGTTATACATGTAGTACTTTGGCTCAGTAGAGAATCGATTCAAAAAAGGAATATGTGCACCAAATGCATACAAGTATATAGATATACTGCTTTACAAAAAGTCAGTTATATGACGTGAGGAGAGTTGCACACTTAGCGCACGTCATTGGTAGATTACAAACAGGTCATCATTGCAGTTTCTTCAAATAGTGTTAAATGCTTAGCTGAGGTTTTTCCAAAAAAAAACAAAAACCCTCCTCTGTCACTGCGATACTTTGAGGTTTGTTCACCGTTTATATAACTGCAATGGAAAATAATCTTTTTCAGAGTACCTGCCAGCTCTACACCCTTTAATGTTCTCTGAGCTGCCCGGCTGCATGTGCCAATAACCCCATCCTCACCCCTGCGACCCCAGTCTTCATCAGTTCAAAAATAGGTAGTAGAAATGATTCAGTTTCAATCTCTCTTTACAAAAAGCTAGCTGTGCTCATAGTATATCACTTCATGAAGTTCTTCTCTTCATGCTGATGGTTGTAGATGCTTTGAAAGGAATAAAAAAGATAAAAATTTAACCTCTCTGTAGTTGGGTCATATAAAGGCCAACGGCTGTCAAGGTCCGTTACACTAGTTGAGTTCCTATGAAGGAGACGGATGAAATGTGACGCCACCTTCTTAAGTTCATAATGCTGGAAGAGAAATTTCAGACACCTGTAGGAACAGGTAGATTTAGGCATTTTGTCCCTGAAGTGGCTTCTGCTGAGCATACTCATTTTGGGTTATGCAGATAAAGTTTGACAGTCACGCACTGGCAGAAATATTCACCAGGCCTTAGTGTATTAGGGGAAACAACTTGCTTATTTCTTACTACTCTTATGGTTCTTAGTGTGCTGCTGTTGCCAGGACTCTTTCCTCAGTTCATGGCATGCTGGCGAATTGTGTGGAAGATCCAATCCATCTTTGTAGTCCAGCCGCCGTGGTGGGCGTCGTTCATCTGCTTCATGAAGTAGTCGAGGGCCTCCTGCTCCGACTTGTCCAGGGCCAGGGTCTTCCTGATGTAAGCGATGTCGTCGAATGACTGCAGCTCAGGCATTCCCGAGCCCAGCATCATGGAGAAGAGGTTGATGAAGAGGTTGGCGTGCTGCCGGATTGCCAGGTACGCCTTGTAACACATCTCCTGGAACCTGACGAGGGACACGGGACAAGCGGGGTCAAATTCTGCTTAACAACCTCAGTGTGAAACCGTACAAGACTGCTGCAATTTACACCAAATAAATAATCAGCTTTCACCTCTATGTTTGAAGTGCAAGACCTCAATAGGAAGCTATGCACACTGTGTTTGGTCATGTCCAAAAATTCCTTCCTACTAGAAAGATTTTTCAGGACATGGAAAGGATACTGGGAGTGTCTTTGAAAAAGGACCCTTTATTTCTGCTTTTATGACATCCAAGTTGGGACAATATTACTGGTGCCAGCTGAGCCAGCTGAGCTAGACTTTACAATATCCTTGCATATGCTGCAAGGAAAAACATTTTTATATTTTGGATAAATGACAAACCTCACACTAAAACAGCCTGGCACAAAATTCCTAGAGAATGCCTTCTTCTGGAATATTTGCTTGCTTCATTCCTCAAGGGAACAGTTTAGGAGAATTTGGGCTCTGTGTCTTTGTTTCCCAAACTCTTCAGATTGTCTGATGTTTCTTTTGTCTCTGCTACAAGCTTGTGCTGTTTTAGATTAACCTACTCTATTTCTCTCCTGACACCTTCATATTTGTATTTTTATACAGAGCAGGTGTTGCGTTGTTGTGCTGAGCCATTTATTATAACAAAAAATGTAACAAGAAAATTCAATAAATTGAGAGGGGGAAATAAATTCTGCCAAAAACACCTCATCCAGCCCATTTGTGCACTTCACTGTGTATGCATTGCTGTCATTACCTTTCAAACTCCCTCGTTTTGGTGCACTCTTGTGTTCCTTTGCTAATAACAATCAAAAAGTCCTGCGTGAGCACAAAGGGTACACGTTCTCTCTTGTACCCAAACTTCTTCTTTTTGTGGTCAAGGAAGTGGCCAAAGTCTATGTGGAACAGCTGTGAACACACAGAATGTGATGCAGTGACTTATAAAGGGAAAAAAAAAGCAAAAGTATACAGATGAAGTTTAACACACTTAGAGGGTCAGCTGTAACTATTACCTGCCCATCATCTTTAACCATGATGTTGCTGTTGTGCCTATCCCCGATGCCCAGGATAAATGTAGCTACACAGTAGCCTGCGCACGACCGCGTGAACAGATCGATGGCCTGGTCGTACCTGAGGAGTCAAAACAAAAGCAAAATTATTTGAAGCAATTCAGTAAATGTATGCAGATATTCGCACCAAGAATGAAAAAACATTAACATTAATATTCATATAACACTAAACACTACCTCTCCTGAGAAATATCACTCACATCTCTCCCTTGTTCTTATCCTTGAGCCACTGATGTAGAGTGTGGCTGTTGAACTGCAGCGCCCCCTTTAGGCCTCCTTTGCACTGGATCTGCATGATGGTGTGAGAGTTCCTCACCACCTCGATCAAACCCACACAGTCACCAATAGACAGACAGCCATAGGGCAGCATCCTGGAAGAGGAAGGATAGAAAATATAAGTGAGGAAAGGGGGAAAAAAAAAATCAGCACTGATGGATTTTATAGCAAACGATGTGAGGTGGCTGGCAGGGGCTGCAGCTAATCTGCATTCACGTATGGATTGCAGAACATGAAAGGTCCGGTGCCTTTTAATGGGTACCTGCATCCCTGCTGTCATGACGAAGTGAGAAGCCTACCTGAGATCAAGGCCTTGGTTCTGCCAGATGTTCTCCATTATCCTAATGATCTGTAACGTCAGCATGTCCTGCCTCAGATCTGCAGCGGTAAAGAGAGACAAGGAGGTTGATAACAGTGAGGTGAATATGAGCTGCTGAGCTGCTTTGATCAACTCCATGATGCATTATGGAGCAGAGCTTTCAAAGTCACGTTGGTCACAGATGGTGCAGCGAAAAGCACAAGCTGCTGCGGTGAGGTGTGAGTCAAACAGAGAACTGCTCCTTCTGAGTTCTGTGTAAAGAGCGTGGTTAGATTTGTATTTATGTACCATGAAACGATGCAGCACAGACTGAGCCGTGCGCATGCTCGGTAGGTCTGTGTGTGTATGGGTGTGTGCTGAAAGTGTGAGGCAGAACTCACCATCTCCATTTTTGAAGATGATTTCATTGTTCTGAAAGAGCAGCTCTGACATCATATCTGGGTTTTCCCAGTTAAGCCACAGAGGTCGCTTTGCTGATGACATCATCCTGCATTCCTCCAGGCTAAAATAAAGACATGGATATGTTTTAATAGGAAAATAAAGAAATGCAGTAAGCTTTCTGTAATTGTGGTTGCGCTCATCATAGCGGTGGTGCTCCACAAGCATTCAGTTCGTAATGGTCCTAATGTGCTTGATATGAACCAAACAGTTCCATTTTTATTACATCAGCTAATACTTAAAGCCTCGAAGAGGAGAGGGCAAAAGCATCACCTGCAGGGGGAATAAAAATTAAATGCCAACTATTTGAGAGAACAGAGTTAGTAGATAAGAGAGTGCTGAAGTACCGGAGGTTTCCCAGCTGATGTGCTGGATTCAGAGGAGAGGTGAAGCTTTGCAGTGCATCCATGTAGTCAGGCCTTTTCATCTGCTCCACCAGAAACTTCATTTGAACCTTAGAGGACAGTAAAGAAATACAACAGTTAGTTTTCTCCTGGTGCTGAGCAACTGGACAAATAGGCTGGCTTAGTAAAAATGTAGCAAATGTCGACTTTCTGCTGCTTCTCTTCAGCAAAACCTCTCACAATGAGGTAATGCTTCTTCACTGAGAGCTTTCAGGTAATGAGATACACCCTCTGGTGGCCATGCTGGACCACGGTTGAAGTAAGTTGCACCAAGTAGACAATTTAAAGTAGATGCACACTGGTTAATTTCATCAAGTCTGCCAGTTTGCTACTTAACCAACACATCTGCTGAGCAATCTAACATAACCACTGTACCGACACAGTAACTGCAGCAAAACCTTCTTATAGCCTGCAGCTACATAAGTTAAGACCTTAACCCTTTAACACCAGGTGATCGCCGCTGAAGTGCCCGTTACTTGCCCTCAATAGCAGCGAACAGCTGATTAAGACATGGCGTATCAACGCAGAGTCGGCTGATCAAAGGAACACTGATCAGCTGGCTTTTTACCGTAACTCCGCAACCGTTTGTCCTATCAAAAAAATGCAAATGGTTCCTGGAAGCCCAGAAATTGCACGTCACAGCCATATAGGGGTATTACGGTATTTGTTGCCGGAAGTCCGCGAACGGCGGCACTTTTGAAGTATGTTGTGCGACGGCCGATGCATTAGAAGTAAAAGGGTTAACTTTCATTTCCATATTTGCCTGTGACTATTACAGCAAGGACCATATAAAAGAGAACTATTATGCTCATTTCAGCTCAATAGTTCTATCCTTTCACTCTACTAGGGTAGCTTTGCATGATTCACAGTTTAAAATAATCATTATTTAGCTTATACTGGGCCTTGGTGCAGCCCCTCAGGTCTTCCTTTGTCTTAACCAAGGAGTTTGTTTCTTTAAGTCTATCTTCCCTTTAAGACGGCTTTCTTCTGATTGGCTGCCCCTCGCAAACAGAAAATTAGAACAGCAAGTGGGTGGGGCTTCTGTGCTCTGTGTTTCTTAGATGATTAGAATTATTTGCTCTCACTGTTCTCATACAGAGCCATAAGAAGAAAGATCACAGTAAAAAATGAAAAATCAAAATATGTATATTTTGATGACTGAATATTCTTAGAAAGGTCTTATGTTAGTGTAGTTGAAATGTGTTTTACTGCAAGCAACTAGGGGGAAAAAAAGCAACTCTCCAAATTCTATCACTGCACTCTAATGTGGTGTCCCTGCGGCCAGGCCGGTCCAGATGTTGTCAAGATTAAACCCAACGATTCAGTGGATCACATTCAAAACAGCTGCCAGCTGTCAGATTACCTTCTGAGCCTCATCTTTTTTCTCCTGTTTGAGGAGGTCAGTGAGATTGATGAGTTTCTCCATGGCCTCCACCTGTCTGCTCAGGTGCTTCAGATACATGCCACAGGCCCGGCAGTATGACTCCAGCAGCAGACCAAACCGCTGGCTCACTGTCTTGTTGTGCATCTCTGACCTTCACACATACAGGCAAGAAAAAAAAAGTTTAGGAGGTTGTGTCCCAAGGAAAATATGCTCTACCTCCCCAGAAATCTTAAAACATGGACTGATGTGAGGTAAGTTCAAAGAACTTTTTTAAATTCAGCAGTACCCGAGGCCAAACATTCAACCAAGAGTTTAACCTTTTACTTACAAAGAGCTCCAACTTCCTGAAAGAATACCCTTTTAAATAAACTCACTTTAAATGCCAGAAGAAGAAATGTCCTATCCTCTGATTGGTTAATGCCTTTTTCAGCAGGAAGCGTGCAAGTGGGTTATCGAGGTACTGCTCGTACTTTAGAACCTAGGCACGGCAACAGAGAACATAGAAAACACCTTCAGTTTATCAAGCAAAACATCTGACTCATCAGCAAAGCATGCCAGAATGAAAACAATTCACATGGTTTATTTAGAGCTGAGGATGCAGCACACCTGAACCAGCTGAATGAGATACTGGGAGAGTTTGTCATCAGTTAGGTATTTCTCAAGGCACTTCACAGCAAACTCTCTGACCATAGGATCAGGGAAGTTGCAATCCAGCAACTCCATGGCTTGTTCTGGTTTGATGGCAGGCCAGTCCTTCAGAAGGCAATACATCTGCAACAAAAAAAACAGCAGCTAAATACAGACACATATATTTCAGTATTTTGACTATTTTAAACAATCCTGTAGTGCAAAACTTTTTTCACAGACTTTGTCAGAAGAAATATGAAGTTGCTCCTTCTTACATGTTGCAGACAACAGATTGTCCATGTCAGATTGCTCCTATAGATTTAGATGTGTAGTGTTGCCTAGGTAGCTGATGAAGGAGCTGGGACACATTACACTCACTGTGAAATCTCTAGCTTGCCTGCTCTATTCCCACATTGTCTCTATCTGACATCACATAGACTTTATACTAGGGAGCTGGCAGGCTGAAGACTGCTCAATGTCCAATCCCACTGAGTCTGACATTTGTGTTCTCACATACAGCCCTGCTGGGTAATGTCTAGAGAAGCCACAGATGAGCTGATGTGCAAAAACAGCTCATGAACAAGAGTGAGCACGTACAACTGCTGCTTAAAATAGATAAATAAAAATAATCAGCCTTCAATATAAAAGGTGCGCCAGCTGTAGAAACCCTCAGCTCACCTGTGCAACTTCATCTCTGGAGTTCCACTTCACAGCCTGGAGGATCTTTGGAAGGATCTCTGGTATATTGATGCAGTCATGTCTAAAAATAAATTATTGACAAAACAAATAAGTTGCAGCTTTTCCAACAGCAGCCCAATATGTATAAAGACTCCTGTGTAAACTCCAGTATTTCTGATAACCAAGTGTTAACATTCAATACAAGTAGATCCTGCATGCACCCTCAAAACCCTTCACAAAATATAACACCACCACACATGATTACCTGTGTCTCCACAGGAAGTCTTTCTCCTGCTCAGTGATTTCAGACAGTGGGTCTCTGTTACACACTTGCCGTAGCTGCTCATTGTCGCTCTCAGTCAGGGGGTTGTCCCGTGCCAGTCTGTTACTCTATGACACCAAAAACAAACTAAGGAGCTCAGTGCGCCATTGGGTCTGGAGGCACTTGTCACATAACAGTGGACCAATTATTCTCATTCTCCACATATTTATTCTTGGATTTTACTAGGGTGACTCTGCATGATTCACAGTTCAAAATAATCCTTATCTATTATACTGGGCTTTGGTGCAGCCCATCAGTTCATCCTCTATTTAAATCGAGCTGTTTTAGCTCCTCTCCCTTTAAGGCCGCCCTCCTGCTAAGACAGCTTTCTTCTGATTGTCTGCCCTTGTGTGCCTGAGATGGCATGAGGAATATCCACTCTCACTGACATCACACAGAGTCAAGAGTAGAAGAAATTGTCTGAAACCTGAGCTGACCTCATTACTAGAAACTCTGGCCATGTTTAATGTGGCAAAAGTCCACCATTGCAACTATATATATATATATATATATATATATATATATATATATATATATATATATATATATATATATATATATATATATATATATATATATATATATATATATAAATAAAGACAGAAAGAAAGATGAACCTAATAGGTCCCCCAAAGGCAGTAATGTACACCAGAAACATTTACTTTCTATGTGGGGTGCACATAAACTATGATGTGGCAGCTTTTCAATGAAAATCACACCTGACCCGCAAAGCAAAACAGAAAACAACAAATACTTGCTTACTTACCAAACCAGTGTGGCAGAAATTAAAGCCGAGCTCTCTGGATATGTTCCAGTTTGCATGTTCCTCAATGATAGCCATATCAGGAAACTTGACAGGGCAGCTGTAATGATCAAACTCCAGCTCCAGACAAGGGGTTTCCTGTATGTTCAGAAAACGGTAAAGGCGGAAAGGTCATTCAGGGTGTTTACTGTAATCAAATGAAGGTGCCTGTGTCAATGAGTAATTAATTAATTGGGATAAGGAGCTTGGTTGCTTAAATCGAGCAGCTTAAGTAGCAGCTGCTACACTACTGAAACTGTACGAGTTGTTGCCAGCTTTATTAGAACTGGGTCATGGGGCTTAGAAGTTATTATTATGCATAATGCATGTATGTGAAAAGCTTAAAATGTTGGCCAAAAAAAAGTGTTTATAAACTGCATCATGGTCCAGTCAGGTTTGTGTAAACTTAAAAAAAAATCCTATTATTGACATTTTTGCATTTTTTTAACCAAAACATTCTAATAGAAATATAACATATGTACAGAACAGAGGAACACTGGAAGTACAAATGGCGAGTGAGCATTATTCTCATAATGTTTTGCCTCTTGCCTTATTGGGGTTGGAGCCTGTGACACCGATAGGGTTGAGTAGGTCTTCAAGGCCATGCGGGACAGGCCACAGGTTGAGAGCCATCTTCCCTGCTACCAGTGTATGGGTGTAGTCAAACAGGTTAATGTTGCCCCAGGCGAGGGGACAGTGCTCCTATTCAAAACAAGTAAAAAAAACGATGCATATGAAAATCATGAGGGAGGCAACAACTGGGGGATATAGAACAGAGAGGTGCAGTGAAAAAGCAGGGAAGTTCATGATAATAAAATAAGAACAGGTTAAACCAATAACAGTATGTGCAATGTACTTATGCGTCATTGGTTTTGGCTGATCATAACTGTAAACAAATGAACAGGGCATAGAAAGAAAAAGCAGCAGCCACAATGAGCTCACAGAAGAAGAGCTGCAGCAGACAGGCTGCACAGCTCCAACTCCTGCCCTGCTCCTGTATGGAAATCCATTTAAACCATGCGCACCATGAAACTTAATCGCATTTGCTGCTGGTCTGCTGGGAAAAGGGCCAATCACTGATTGACTTCTTAATTAAAATTAAGCCAGTTTGTTTGACTGTAAGGTAGATATACTGCTTGTGCGGTTATTTTGATAAATTTCTGACATAATAATTGCTCTAGGAGTGCTTGCTGTAATATTAAACTACACTTGTTGGCCAAAATCAACAAGGTGTTAAATCCTGTCCTCCTTCACCCTGCAGGAAAACAAGAGCAACGCTGAGTGGGTGCCAACGCTGGATTCATAACAAGGGGGAAGGAGGAGGGGTGGTGAGGTGTGAGGTGTGTGTGTGTGTGTGTGTGTGTGTGGTGGGGGTCAAAGTGCTGTTATAGTAGTCAGTGAACAACTGTGGTAAGTTTGATGGGTCTAGCTTGAACAGTATGCATCTATGCTGTGAAATTCAACATTCTAGGTGAGACTGTTCCGAGTTATCGCATTCGCAAGATGTTCAGAAAACTTGACCTCTGACCTTTAGCTTCAGGTCAAGGTCGCTGAGTTTTGCACTCGTCCCAGATTTTTACCAGATGCACCTGTGGTGTGAATTTGAGCATCCTAGGTCACATCATTCTCGAGTTATGGCCAACATTCAAGTTTTGTGGAACAGACGCTGATGCCAAGGCTATGATTGTGACCGAGCTTAAAAAAAAAAAAGCAAACACTCTGTGGCCTCTTCGCTGAAAAGGTGGAAGAGAAGTATAAAAGCTAAGATTAATGTGCTTGATTTCTATATTTGGTGGAGGTGCAGAGAATAATTTTTAGAACAGTTTTGATAACATTATTTTAGGCTGTTACTCTCTATGGAAAGGGTTTGACACAGCAGACGTAAAACTGACCGTTTTTGCTGTAATTTTTCAATTCTACATGTTCCCTGAAAGCCACATTATAAGACATATATAAAATAAACTTGGAAAGGGCATCACGTTTGATATGCCTCCTGAATCACGGGCTATGACACACCAATGCAATATTTCTGCTATTTCTTTCTATGTTACATCCTTGAGGTCAAATACATTTTCTTCTTTGGCATCCCAAACATTTTGCACATTTTACCTCCATCTATTTGGTTTCAATAGAAACAAGTGCCAGTGTCAAGTTGATCAGGGCACCAGTTCAAGCTGCATTCGGTTTGGTTGACTAATAAACACAGGTCCTAGAAGCAGTCATAATGTGAGATGGTCATCTTAAATTTCTAACACTGTCACAGACCATCTTTGGCTACGGGACCATTATAATGGCCAAGCTTTCTCAATCTGCCACATAGGATCACAGCCAAAGATTTCACCACCATCCTTCTACGTCTGTAATCACAAAAATAGCATTATAATTTTAATATAGCATTTCCTCATTTCAATCCCAACCTCTTTAGCTCCCTTCCTTCCTTTCACAGAGCAGATGGAGAGGCAGAGTCGGGCAGCTCGGGGGATTTCTGGAATGTACATGTCGTAGGTCAGCCACTCGTTCCACCTGCAGGAACATAACCAGAGATATAATCAGTCACACTGTTGCCACAAAGCTCAGTAAAAGCCCAGAGTATGAAACACTTTCAACATGCACAACCTGGGATTCGAGCATGGCACACGTATTGTGTTGACATTGTCACACAGCTGCTCTCCACCGTGGTATATCCCAGTCCTGACGTAGATCTACAGCAGCAACAAATCAAACAGATTTATAAAGTAATAAAGATCCCTTTCAGCGCATTTCAACTGTAGCATCTTTTAATAACCTCCAAGCTACTGAGATGGGATATTACAATCAGAATGCATTTTACTCAAACCAGGAGCAATGCAGACAAACTTTAAAGAAAACAAGATGACAACAATGTAGTACAGTTGTACCTTGTCAATGTCTCTGATGTTGACATTGACATAAGTGGCGCACAGTATCTTGATCCTTAGCGTTCCGTTGATAGTCCACAGACACTTGGTGGCTGTTTCCCCATTCATGTAGGGGGTTGCTGTGGATATTCGCCTTGCATATGATGGCATGGTGAAGAACTCCATGGGCAGTTGGGAATACAGGCTGTCTTTTGACATTAGCATCAAGTTAGGCATTCTTCCCAGCATGATACAGCTGCGCACGTACTGTTGAGGACAGATAAAAGTGACATTTTGAAGTAGATGCAACCGTGACATTTTGATGCTACTCATGTCATTTGACATTTTGAAGCCATTCGTACACATCTGGGCCTATCAAAATGTAAATTCTCAGAATTTATAATTACAGCTCAGCAGTAACTGACACACTCAGCACTTTGTACTTTTGTGACGTCTGTGGGCTTTTCTTGAACGTGCACACTTGACTGGCCGAACATTTCCTCAGAAATTTAATTTTATGCCCAAAGTGTCGAACACATTTGTGTTGGATGATAATTTGATGTGAGGTGGATCCCCCCCCCCCCCAGTACAATAGAATCAGCTTCAGCTAAGCTAAGATTTAATTAGATTACCTTGTACTGACTGAGAGGGTATTTCTCCAGTAAGTACTCATCACAGCCACAGACTTTGAGGATGTACTTTCCCTGATACTCCTGCACACACATCTTTAACTGCTCCGGGGAGAGCAGCATGCTGCGCGTCTTCTTCCGAATAGCTTCTGCAATCACTTGCTCTGGCACATAATCGTGGTTGATCTTCAAGGTGTACTTCTGTTTGTCATTGGTGGGCGAAACAATGACCCAAATGACCACAATGATTTGACCTGAGGGAAATAAAGTAACAGATCAAACACAGGGCAAAAGCACGGGCAAAATATTTTCAGCACAGTGAGGGCTGCTGCCACCTCAGAGTAAAACACCTTACCTTTGTCTAGCTTGCTGTAGATGTGCTTGGGAAGCTCTGCTGAGGATTCGACATTGGGGGGGTAGACATACAATGCTCTAGCGTGGGGTCCGTTACTGTCTCTGAGGTCCACAGCTTCTTTGCAAACATTTAAAATGTTCCTCCTGAAGTCCTGCACCTCAAGGTCTTTCACCAAGTCAAACTCACATATTGGCATGCCAATAGCAAAACCTGAAAGGAAAAAAAAAAGTGATTTTTTTTTAAGGGTATGAAGCAATGACAATGCAATACAGTATTTACAACACACCATATGACTAAATAATAAATGTGGGCTGCACAGTAAGTCAAGAACCGTACCTATCTCTCTGTTGAGAATTTTCTCTTCTCTGTTGCCTACTGGCTCGATAACCTTGAGGAAGGGCTGGAAAAGCCTAAGATCACACAACCTCTTTGTCTCATCATAAAACTCCTCCCGCTCTGCCTCCTGGGTGACACTGACAAAGATGTAGGAGCTCTCCTCCTGCAGCAGACTGTAGAGAGGGTACTTTCTGGCCTCTTTGAAAAGCTCATGCTTGACTGTAGTAAGTGTGGCTTCCCGGAGGCACTCCAATGTGAGAATCATGCCATTTGGCAGAAGGCAGTCCACTAGGATGCTGGGGGGCATCAAGTGCATCCCCCATAGTTCTCCTGATGAAGGTCTGGGAGCCATGGCTGTGCCAGCAGATGCGCTCTATTCTGAGCCTGGTAATTACCAGATGAGCGATTTCAACCAACTGAGAGAAAAAAAGAAGCAGAATTATATAAGAAAGCCTGAGCAGTATGCAAAAATGCAAAGAGCCTATAGTAAATATGTGACTGCAGTGATGGCAGTTGCTTCTCAGTGACAGGATATATAAAAATACCATTATATCCAAGAGAGCTGGGAACACCAAACTTTAACTGGTTACCAGAGACTTCTGGAAGAATTGAATACTGAGATAACAATGGAATACTTATAGGTGCCACTCTTTTGTGCTACTTATACAGCAGATGTTTCAGTTTAGCAAATGAGCGGCAGCAAAACATGTAACAACAACCTGACATTAGAAACTATTTCAGTGACAACAAAACCTGTCATCCCATCAGAGGTTGAAAATCGTTGAAAAGCGTTCACTTTTGTCAGCTGGTGTTGAATGAAGTAAAGTTAAAGAAGGTAGCAATGAACTGATGTAGTGCTGTCGACTCAAAGGTCCTCAAGAATCATGTAAACAAATTTGTTAGCTAACAAACGTTTCCCATACATTGGTTTATTGCGGCTAATAGCTAAGGCTCGGGCTTGACATTCACCTCGACTGGTCCGAAGTGTGCTGCTGTTTGGAGGTTTAACTTCAGATATTTCTTAAATAGCTAGCTAGCCATGGTAGCCAAGTTCACTAAGTAGATCAATGTCATTTACAGTATGAGAACCTCTCCTCGTACACACGCTATTTTCACTCTGGCCTTACTATAATTAAAGGGTGCAAGGGAGCAGTTTGCTGTGTGAGGAACTGGACAGCAGTTTCAATAAGTAGTAAAAAGCAAACACACTGCAAACAAACATATTAAAAACTACCTGTGTCGGCTGACGGCAACCGGTTAGCCGCGAAGCTAGTCAGCCTGCTCAATCATTAGCCGCGGCTAGCTGAGTCAATCCCATCCGCATGAGAGCTCTCAAGCGGCCGCGCTAGTTTAGTCCATCCGAGCCGTGACACCGGGCAGCGGGACAGTGCCGCCTTTCAGGAGAAAACACGTCCCTAGCTGCCACCGATGTTGTCAATATGCTGCAGTGAAGTAAGTCTGTAACACTTCATCGTGCTCTTCATCGTGCTGTCCCGAAAATAGACCGCACTGCTCGGTAATACGCTAGCTCCACACAGCTAGCCTGTTTGGGGGGTACTAGCAGGCTCATCGCTTCGGACCGCCTTCCCGCACACACTGAACGAGATGCTGGAGGAGTTTGTCATGAGATAAGATTGGGGAATTCACGGGAAGCCGCCCGCACGTTGTTTTCTTCGATGGGAGATGAAATGTTTCCAAAAAAATGCTATCAGAAAAAACAGCCGAGAAGAAAAAAACAAAGTCACACGCACAGCCCAAAGCGAATCACTCTCAGCCCAGCGTTTGAATGCAGCCTCCACATAAACGTGTAATGAACAAGCCTGGTAAGATAGGATTGCAGGATTATTTTATTACACTGCATATTTACACACAGGACATTAATTTTCCCATTGTTGTCAAGTACCTGTAAAACAGCCTATATTCAGTGGGACACGATAGGCAATGAGCAAACACATTCAATGCCCATCATTACTCAGTGGTTATAGTGTGAGCAGCTTAAAACTGAACATGAATCCTTGAGGAAGTCAGTTATTTAAGGATATGGATGTCCAGTCAGGCAGCTGCGTGTGTTTGTGATGCAGGTTTCAAAGTCAGGTTCTCTTTCATTATTATGAGCTGTGCAGATTCAGCAGATGTGCATCTTTATGTGCTTTCTAGCAAGAAAATTATGAAAATAAGAATAAGAAAATGCTGAGAAATTGATCATTTATTACAACTGCAAGCCACACACAGCCAGAGTGCCACCACAGTGTAAGATGTAAATTGCTGTTTGCCAGTGGGAGATTGTTACAGGGGTGAAATCAAAATTTGATTCATTTTATTATTATTTTGCCTGGTAGGCTGGGTCAAGTTTGTTCTATAAATATGCACACGTACACTGTCCTGATGTCTCAGTTGAGTATTTAAAATGTTAAACATGAAAAAGAAAAATGTAAAGTTATGTACTTCATTTCTGACAGATGCAGCAATGTGCAAAAGTTTTGAGCCACCCCTTATTTCTTTATACTTTGCTTCCAAGGAGCCAGATGTTTTTTGCAGTATTTTTAGAGTAGTCTTGAGCAGTAGTTCTCCAGGTTTTTCCTTACTTTTTCACTCATTTACAGTGCAGTCCTTGTACCTGACTGTTTTCAGAGGAATGTTTGTTACCCGTGACTACCTATGAATTATTCAAACATAAAAAGCCACCTGTTGTGTCTACACATAACAGACACCTTGGCAAAGGACCAGTTTTAAATTGTATCTTTAGGCACTTTGTTACTACCAGCCTGTCACAAAACACATCATTTGTTCCCATTTCTTAGTTGCCAAACACAGTTTGACAGGCATAAAATAGTATTTTTGCACCAACAAAGGGCTAATAGTGTAGTGCATCCTTAAAAATTTGAGGAAACTGGACAAGTGAAGGGCAAAAGAAAAAGTGTCAGACCTAAAAACTACAACAGATGAACAATATCAGAAAGTCATGTTCTTGAAGTAGGAAAAAATCTAGGAATGACCTGGCACAGGAGCTCAGAAATGCATCTGGCCCTTCAGCTGATCCATCTGCTGTTCACTGAAGCCTCATCAGAAATGGTCTCAGTGGAAGGGCGGCTGTCAAGCAGCCATTCTTAAGGAAGGGAAACAGGGAGTCACATTACACAAGAACTGGAGTGAAAACCAGAGGCAACAGTGGAGTGATGAATCCAAATTTGAAATCTTTGTTTCAAATTGTCAGTAGAAACAGAGGAGGTCAGGAGAGAGGTACAAGAGTGAGTGTCTACAGCCATTTGTAAAAAAAAAAAAACGGCAGAGGCTCTGTCATGGTTTGGAGCTGCATTTCAGCCGCTGATGTTGGAAATTTTGTCAAAACTGATAAAATTTTGAATGCAGAAAAGTACCATCAGATTTTGATCCAGCGTGTAACACCATCTGGAAAGCATCTGATTGACAACAGCTTCATTTTTCAGCATAACAGTGATCGCAAACACACAGCATATGTGGATTTGGATAGAAAAACAGAGTGAAACACTGTCAGTCATGGATTGGCCTTAACAGATTCTGGTCCTCAACATTATTGAAGCAGTGTGGAATCATCCTGACAGAGAACAGAAGAAAAGGCAGCCAACATCAAAAGAAGAGCTTTGAATGTCCTTAAAGAAGCCTAGAGAACTATTCCTGAAAATGACAGAAAGCTGCCAAAGAGAGTTCAGGCTGTGCTGAAGAATAAAGGTGGACACACCAAATATTGACTTTCAAGCTCGTTAGAACTGTACAAACTCTGTTTTTGCCATATTTACTGTATTTCCATCTATGTTTGCACATTTCAATAAATCTCTACACCTACTTCCTGTTTTCCTAGCAAAATATGAAAAATGAGGGGTGAGTCATGCCTTTGGACAGCACTATATAACATTATGAAAGACCTCACATTTATTTGGTCACTTTTTTTGGAGATATAGTTTAACAACACGCCGTCACTGCGTCTTAAAACAGTCACACATATTTATCAAAATACAGGAACGTTCCCAGCATCGTCACATTGTTCAACATTATCAACCGCAGGCATTCTTGTACAGACAGCTGTGTTTTTCTCCATCAGTTGAAATATTGATTAGTATTGTTAGGTATGGAACACTTGTAAACAAGTACCCTCAGACATTTTACAGTTTATTCACATTCATAAACTTGCTCTGAAGTGAAAGTCATCTGCTTTGTATATCTGAGCTTGCAAGAGGTCACAAAAAAAAAAAATTCATTTGGTTGCTTTTCTTCACCTCTGGATCTTCAGTATCTCCTCACACAGTCTGGACAGGTACTGTGTGAGCTTCACCATCATGATGATGAGGGCTCCTCCTGTGAGCGTGCAAGACGGCCAGAGCAGTGAGTGAAAGACGAAGCTTTGGTCGTACAGCCGGATCAGGAGGACCGTCTCCCGCTGCTCGCTGGGGTCGTAGTAACATGGGACCTGCCGGGTCATCTTCAGACGCTCGGAAATGTTCACAATCATGTCGTGCACGGCCGCGCTGTCCTTCTGGCACCTGGGCACATGGAAACACTGCAAGGACAGGAGTGAGGGGCACAGAGGTCATCTAGAGGGCAATCAGTCAGTCGTGCTTTTTGTTTTTTGGCGCTCTGAGCTGCTTTTGTTTTATTTCACAGCTCGCTAACTAACATTTCAGAATTGTGTGTCTATCACCGGGCCAACATCTGACAGCCATTGTCAACATTTGAAACAGTTCAGTAATTCCCAGTATTTTCTCTCTGGCACAGTACTCACTTCAGAGCTGGCATCCTGGGTCTCTTCATTGTGAGATAAACGGCTGACACGGCCTGTGTTATTGACGCTCACATAGACCTGCAGACAAGGGTATTTGGATATTCTCCAGCAATCTGACCCACAGCTGTAGGAACAGTTCATGTCTGCTGTGACCGTGGAGTTGAGAACAATACACACACCCTCCTCTGTCCACACACTGTGTTGACATTTAAACGAAAAGCCGGTTTATTTCAAAAAAGAAGAAGAAGAAAGCGAGAAAACATTTTGGATCTCATGTCATGAAATAGGCTCGGTTTGGAAGGATAATCTGCTCCTCGAAATCTGGTTTCATAAAGTATTCATTTTTGCATTTTTCCCAGTTGAACAAGCAAGGAAACAGTTTGCCAACAAGCGCATCTGATGAATAAAACATGGTTCTGAAAAAAAATATCAAGAGTCAACTCCTCAAAAGACTAACAACAGGGCTGTACCTGTCTGTGTAGGAGCGCAATATGGTGATCCCCAGGACAAAATACATCATGACTGAGGAGAGGATCATTCCGAGTCCCAGAAGAATGGCCCGATCTTCTCCAGGCTTTAGAGCTGTCACCGTCTTCTTCTTGTCCAATATATCTACCTCTCGAAATTTCTGGTAAATTAACCTGATTATGGAAAATGACAAGGAATAATTTTTTTTTTTAAAGCTATAGTTGACAGTGGAAGTCCTCTTGGCATTTCATACTTTCAGGCCTGAAATGATGAGACTCTGTTACCTCCTCTCATTTCCTCTTCCTGATCCTGTTGTATTTCTGGCCCCTGCCACAAAGAACATCTTTCCTGATGATGATGCACATCCACCTTTGTCTGCTGAAGCAGAACGGAAAGACTGCTGGAAAGACCTGTGAAAGATTAAAGGTGTTTTTTTTTGTTTGTTTAAGATCCTAAAACATAAATCCCAAGTCAGTAGTTCCCAAGACAGATTTATAAGACATGAGAATAACAAATCATGCTTTACCCCGGTGCATATTTGCAGTCAAGCAAACTATATTCTGGATAAAGTATATGCTACTTCGAATAGCCCTGCAAACAACAGTTCCTCACTATGTTGCATTGGGATAGGAAGAACCCTTGATATAGTGGCCTCCACCAAGTAAGCATCTCATTTTAAACTCAAAGAACTCTACAGAGGGCAAACAAGATGACAGATCACTACTGATGAAAGGCTGAGTAGAAGTAAAATAAACCTACCTGCTGTATCCTGAACACTTGTGCTGTCAACACAAAGTCAGCTCCTCTCTGGGCACAACAACAACACCTTGCTTGGGCCTCTCTCTCTGGCCCTCTACAGGTCCTGCCATTGGAAGAAAGCATACAGCATTCAATGCTACATGCAGCTTCTGTGCCATAAATATCATTAGCTTTAATACAATTGAATGAGTACCTGAGACATTATGAGTAACTGGTCAGTCGAAGGGTTAGGGACACAAACCCATTTGTTCTTAAAATACCATTATGACCAAATGGGCATCCTGTTATGTGAGGCAAATTGCTCACACTGAATCAGTAATATCACAGGCTGGAGTTTATTTAGAAAAGCTTTTATTTACTCCACCGAAGAAAATATTAGCGACATTCTAGGCTCAAAGAAGCAGAATAAGCAGGCCCTCTATATATATATATAATTTATTTTTTTCGCAGGGGGGATAACAACCCTGCCAGAATGCTGGGACCAGAATAGTTAGAAAACAAGCCAGCAAGTTCCTCTTAGATGAGTAATTTCCTTGTTGTATCACATTCCCAGCTGCTTAGGGGAAATGTAGCTGAGAGACAGCTCCAGTGTGACACAAGACATCTGAAGGAAACCATTAATGTTATCAACAAATACGCTTCCCTCCAAACTCTCCTCATGAATTTGCATGCATCCCCACAACAAAGAGAGTCACTCACACGAATTTTATGCCCTGTCTTATTACTTTCCAGCTTTTTCTCCTCCGTAAAAGCACACACCGGCCCTTACCCCTTGAGGCCCTCGAGTTCCACGCATAACTGTATTGATTTCAGCTAAACATGGACACGCGTGCACACACACACACACACGCGCGCGCACACACTTTCAGAAACACCCCCCGCCAACTCCATGTATCTACTTAACTGTCAAGCAAAAACATTTTAAAGGCTTTGAGAGCTGTAAGTGTGTTGGCAGCTGAGCCTCATGCTCAGTGCAGGCTTGATTTATGATGGCAGTACAACAGCCTATGAGGAATGGATTTTGTTCTTACTGATATAACCAAAATGCTGTTTTTTTTTATATAGTTAATTAGGTAATTTAAAAGTGATGTTAATTCTAGTCAGTGTCTAGAGATGCCTGGAAATGCGCTTTTCATGTGAAATGCCTAAAAACCTAAAAACCGCAGTGAGAGAGTGTTAGTGAGGTTCAAAAATATGACTTTCTTTGCATCTCCGCTTAGGCTACTTAGTGTGCAGTGTCACCCCATGAAGCTCTGCAGGGTGACAGTCTTTGTGCGTTTGAAGAGATGTTCCGGCACCAAGCACTGGTGTGGAACTGCTTACAGCAGCAGGAACGTATTGTTCACACTTTACTGTTATCATTTTAATGAATATCCTGAGCCAGAGGCCGATACCATCAGCCAGCGTCCCTGTATGTTTTCATGGGTGTGTCCTTAGTTCATATTTCATCCAGCTGCCTCGCTTCAATCTTGTGAGCGTGAATGAGGCTGAACGATTGTGAGCAGAGATCACGTTGTTGTGAAGCACATGTTATCTCGTGCATGGATGGATGACTGAATTGGGCACTTACGTGACCCTTGGGGCGGGGGGGGCGCCGATGCCATTTACTTAAACTGTACTACAAAGGCATGTAACATGGATAGACACCCTAAACAAATACAAAAGGAGGTCTGAAATGACAGTGTGAGAGGCACAATTACAAGGGAGACACAAAGAAACTACAAAGAAATGCAAATTTGCCACAAAAAGAGGTGAGAGTGACAAAAACACACAAAGAGAGATTGCAAAGTGACACCAAAAAAAAGAGACAGCGGAAAGACGTGAAATGGCACAAAATGACAACAAAGACGTGACTACAAAACAGGACACGACTACAACCGGTGAGAAATGCAAAATAACAAAAAGTAGAGACGTGAATTTTTTTCTTGCAGTGTTGTGTCTCTTTTTTTAGGACCTTTTTTTTTGGGGGGGGGGGGCTTCTTAGTCCAGCCATGATCTTATATGACTCTTATGTTTCATTAGATTTCATTGAGCTCATATTGCATGTGCATCATGAAAGCACTGTGGGAGAATGTTGATCAGGAATGTCTCACTTTGTCCTTGCTTTCCCATCATGTGTCTAAGTGCTGGTCCTGCCCCTCAGTAGCCCACATAGGAACAGCATAACAAAGGCCTTATTTCTTGTTGCATTAGTTGTGTTGTTGCAGTGCTGTTCTTCCAACTGAGTAAAAAAAAAAAAAAGAGCTGCATGTGCCCTTAAAGATTGTCCAAGTATGATTCATCAGGGCACTCGAGAAGGAAAATCACAGTGTGCTCTGTTCAGCAGGTCACTGCCGCCGCCTCTAAATCTGATCACTTAGAAATAAATGCACGAGATCTGTAAAAGATACAAACTCTTTTGTATTCTCAGTTTTCGTGCTGAATGTCAGCCCTCTGCTGTGCGCCGGGACTTTTTTAAGCGCGTGGCCTGTGTTATCTGTCTTCACAGTGTTGGTGTTTCTCCCCGATGTCTGCAATAATCTCCTTCTTTTCACAGTCAAAGTGAAATAAGCCCCAGCTTTTGCATGTGATTAACTCATGCTGAACTGAAACAGCAGCGATAACATGTCAATTCTGTGAAGTCCTACCTCTGGTCGCAGTGGGGGGGCCTGTTGTGATAATCCAGCCTTCGGTGTACAACTGTCAGCAGCAGCTCTCCCAAAATGTCCAGGCTCCCAGGGACAGCAGCTGGCTACCTCTTATTTAAACTCTTACCCCCCAAGTGAATAGGATGCCTGCCATACCTGGGTCAGTAATTTGAGTTCCCTCTACAATGCCTTCAGATGAGTTGGGGGCAGCACAATGGCCGCTGTGGGCCTGTTACTATGTTTGTTTCAGGCTGTGCAGCACATCTACGGATGAACTCAGGAGCAGTTATTTCAGACGCTGCTGTTGTACACATGTACAGGATGTTTAGGCAAATTAAAAGTCACACACTGACAAAAAAAAAAAAAAACAACAAAACAAACAAACCTGTGGCTAGATGTGGCCACAAGGTGTCTCTGCAACCTCAAAAACTGGAAACAGATCAATGCAGAGGGCGGCTCTGAGCCACTGACTGAACACTGAACACTGAATGCCTTTAATTATGAGGAGTGATTCGTTCTGGTAAAAACATGGGTGTAAAAGTGTGATTTTTTTTTTTTTCTTTTGGGTGGGGTACGGGGGCGTATATTTGTCATTATATGTGTGAAAAGGCCATGCTGCCCAGTGGTTTAAGGGCAAACTACATCCCTGGGGATGTCCTTGTTTGGTTCCACATAGGGCCTCTTATTGCTCCTCAAGCTCCTGTCTCTGAAAATGCCAACTAAATCCACTTCATAAAAGAGCGAAACACATATTGTTTCAATCAGCAAATGTTCTCAATCTTGAGTGAACAAAAAAGTCTAAAAGTCACGCGTGATCTCACTATTTTATTACGCTTTTACTGTTTCAAACAACCGTGAGTAGAGCTCTTGTGCGCAAATCTACAGACGCTTTTTATCTGGAAAATCAAATGTAATTTAACTGGTGACTTTGTATGTTATTGTTGCAGATTAAATCTGTAGAGGTTTTTCTGTTTTTTTTTATGACTTCTCTTTAAACAGTAATTTCCTCAACAGTCTGACCAGATGGTGGATTTTACCTCACTGACCCCAAGTGATGAGCCATCTTGGCTGCAATCTTTCCTTATCCCGCTTGGATTGTGTGATTATGAAAGTCTGTCCCTTTTAGTTACAGCATAAGATCTGATACTGTCACTGCTTACTACCTCACTTTCACTGCATCATGCAGCTGATTACCAGTGTACACTGTACAGCGTAGTACAAAACAATCTCCCAGAAGAACCGCAGAACTCTTTCCCTCCGCTTGCTGCTGTAATTATACCCTATTTCCCCAAATTTAGCCTTTAAGATAATAGTCCCTTTTGCATGTACAGTAAAACAGCAGGAAAGTATGTGTACAAATATAGCAGGATGAGAAAAAAAAAAAGACTCAAGGGCAGATGGAAAGGCGTTTGCATTTATTTGAGGTTATGTCTAAACATAGTTACAAAGTGCAGGCTGTCTTCAAGTACCACATTTGGAGGTGAAACAACACGCTAACAGGGGGTGGGGGTGCGGGAGGGTGGGTGGGTGGGTGGGTGGAGGGGGGGATGAAAGGCGATTCTGCGTCTTTGTTTCTCGGGATCTAAAAATAGCTCTTGCTGAGCAGGCAGTGAAGCTGAGCTGCAGTCTCCTCTCTTGCTCCTTTTTATTCCTCTTATTCTGTCTCTCACCGTCTCACACACACAAAATGCATCACGCTAATGATGCAAGAGAGGTGACCTGGAGATCCGTCCAATGTGGAGCAGCATTTTGTTTGTTTTTTTATGGCCAAGTTGTTCTAATCCCTGTCTTTAAATTGCTGTTAGCATACAGCACCTTGGACTCAGGGACCGCTATTAATATTCATGTGCTGACTGGAGTGTCACCTGTGCATCCATCTGCTGAAAGAAATGGCAACATGAGACTGGGGTCTAAAGGTTGGGATTCTCCAATGTACACATTAACATCAGCTGGTTAAAGTTCTGCACATGAACTCCTCAGAAAGGAGTCAGAAGCATGCATCGCTAGTTCTGACTGGTTTGCAAGCACCAAAAAAATGAGAAAAAAAATGACCTGTTAGTGTCAAGTTATTTGTCCTTATCTAAAATACAGCCACTAATCTGTTCATACTCTTTCTTACACACACACACACACACACACACACAAACACAGACAAAAGAAAAGGCAATACTGCAGTTGCTAAGGCAGTTGATAAAGCCTGGTCTTGTTATTGTCCTGCAGATTAGTTTCCCGCCCACACACACACATATCATGCTGCTGTACTCCTTCTACTCTCCCAATTATGGAGGGAAACAGTGCTAATCCTATTTTATGCGGCTCTATGAAACAGTGCCAACACAAAGTAGACCTTATATATCTGGAGTTTTTTCACAGGTGCATGCAGACATACCATATGTATGTATATTCACATACAGTATAAAGTATGTGCACATATGTGAGGTGAAAAATGGATGAGTAGGATTTACAGTCAGAGAAAAAGGTGAATCAATTCACAATATTTGCCTCTGGAGTGAATCGTGTATTGCGTAAACGCTGGCACTGGAGATGAGGAATTTGCTTCACATTTCTTCACTTGGCAGCCAAAACACCCGCACACAGTGGGAGTGATGGAGCATGCATTTCTGTTTCTCCTGGCTCAAGGAGAGAGACGTGAGAGGCAGAATGTGGGAAATGACTCGTACATTAACTAATGGAGACAAACTGCGCTGACACTGTGTTTTGCAGGATACTGAGCAAAGTTTTGTGTTGTGTCACTCTTTTGATTTTCCTCACTGAGCTCTATGGAGAATAGGAATGCATCAAATCTGGGCTGATACCATCCATCCATTTTCTTCTGCTTAGTGGGACTCAGAAAATTGATGCTGTCATAGGGCACACCCTGGACAGGTCATTCACAATCACCAATGAGCCTAACCCCATGCATGTCTTTAGACCCACAGGAAGAACATGCAAACTCCACACAGAAAGAGCCCAGACTGGATTTGAACCCAGGACTTTATGCTGTGGGGTAACAGTGCTAACCACTACACTGATAAAGGAGGTGATGGTATTTAAAAATAACACTTTTGCCCAATAAAAACAGATATCTTTAAAAAAAAATATTACTGACTTTTTTCCAAGTCTTTCTGCTGCGTTTTTGAACATGTTTCTTTCACAAAACTGATCTGATTCAACAATAAATATTGTTTTGTTTGTTTGTTTTTGTTTTTTGTCGATATCAGTCAATTTGGCCAGTAGCGGCTCCATAGTCTCCATAGTCTCCATAGTCTGTTTACACGTTTGCCTGACCCCTGGTTTCATCCCAGGAGAAGACTCAAATCCCTGGGGGGGTTGTGTCAAGAAGGGCATCCATCATAAAAATCTGCCAACTCAAATATGCAGAGCTACCTGCTCCGGTGGCTCCTTGTGAATAAGGATGCAGCTGAAAGTAGCTCTTTTCAGTTTGGCCACCATCAGTCGATACCAACGTTCAGTTTATTTCAGTACATTCTTGATCTAATATCTTCCCACCCTACTCTGCACTTAAATGTCTTATTACATATTATCAAATCTTTCATACATGTGCATGCATGGCTTAAGATTTTAGACAGGAGTTTCTAATGGACAAGATGAGCGCTGAGATTATTGAGTGGGATGATCAAACTGCTCAGAGGCTGGGGGGGTAAAAAATGAGCACTGCAGTAACATACATTATCTGCTACAGACAAATCCATCTCTCAGCTACACAGCTAATCAGATACAAATGAATGCCCCTTTCACACAGTTTCCTTCTGATTACATGCAAATACAGCACTACTGCTGTATTATCAGTGCTGATTTGGTTACAGATGATGGGGCAGCTTTGGCAGAACTCTATTTAGCCGTGACTAATGACCAGTCCCTGGTAATTACCCACACATTACTGTGTTGTGGCAGTTGGTTTATGAACATGTGCAGCGTGTGAGAAATAAAGCGTTCATTTCAAAGACTATTATTAGTGGCAAAGTGGAAATGCAGTGTAACAAAGGCCGCACTAAATACTGTGCATTAGGCATCTCACCTTATGCCGTCACACAGGTTAACACATTCAAACAATTCACGCTGTGATGCAGCACACATTTAACTGAATTTTGAAGATCGATTATTTCTCATCAGTGTTTTTTTTTTTTAAGATATTCTAAATCTTAAATGATTGCAGTACAGCGTGACTGTAATCTTAATCGTGCACATGGGCGGAATTAGGATGATTATGGATTATGTGTGCAGCTAAAAAAAAAAAAAACAAAAAGACAAAAAAACCCTCAGATAAATCAGTGTAAAACACAGATTGCGCTGATGATGTAAGCTTGTTGTTGACTTTCCCAGTCTGAATGACTGAGCAGAGGAGGGGGGGTGGGGGTGTCATTAATCCAGGGCTCGTGGTGACTCGCCAAGAGAAAATGGGGGGTAGTGGGGGATGGGCATGGACTCTGTTATGACTGGTGCTTGGCTGCGGGATAAACTCTCCGAGGCCTCTGTATGGCTTTTTTTTTTTCCTCCAACCTTTTTCCATCTTATCGCTCGCTTTCAGCGAGGACATGCGGCTTCACGTTGGTGTGAACGTATCAAACGGGCCAGGAGCTTGTATTTAATCATCCCCGGAAGACATTTTTCAACCTTTCAGTTTTCACACCCCAAAACACGGTGTGATTTTTTTTTTTTTGGTGGCTTTTTCGAAAATAGGTTAGTTACCGTTCTAGCGTTATGTTCCAATTATATGCGGACGAAATGAGAAAATTGAGTCATCTTTTACTCTGATTATTCGACCGAGCAGACGGGGAATATTTTTTATACATAATGCGCTCCCGTCGTCTCGGGTTAATCTTTATGTTGAGCTTTCAGTCCGCGGTGCTTTGAAATAACAGTTGTTACAGGCAGCTCATTTTTGCATGTCGGGTCACTCCAATGTGTCTAATGTCTGAAGCCGTCGCTGGCCTCTCAGCGCCTGGCGTTAGCTTTAATGTTATAACCTTACCATAATTAATATATGTGGGAAAACGACCAGTCCTGCAATCGGTTAAAGAGATGACATGGTTTGTCTTGAACACGAGAGGTGTGGAAGATATCGCCAACTGAGTTTTTTTTTTTTTTTTTTTTTTGTCCAAGTAGGTACGAGATTGTAGCTAACTTGTTAGCATAGCACGCTAGGTTAGTCAGCTAGCTAGTTAGCTTGTTGGAAGGGGCTTGGAGCTGCGGCGGGCTGGACGACCTCGCGGTACTTGTTTGAAATGCGGATTCAGAGATGCTAACTTTATTATGGTAAATTGTTATGAATTAAAAATAAATAACAACAACAGGGGCGAGTATAAGGTTAAATTATTGGATTGGTAAATGCTGGTAAGTGTTAGTGACGAGCGTTAAATGAACCAGAGTGCGGACCGCCTTGCCTGGCTGGCATGTGTAGTGCGGGTACGGCCGCCGCCGAGGCTAAACTAATGTTAACTCGCATATTTAGTTATCCATGAGCTAACGCTGATTAGCAGTGCAGACTGCCGTTGAAATGGTTACACAATTACATAATTGTTATTTTTTTGAGGTAGCGAAGTTAAATGGAATAAAAGACGATTACATCTGGAATGCCAAGGCCGGTAGCGCCCTTTCTCCCTGCACAGTGATACATGGCATGTGGGCAAGTTTTCAGCCTGTCTACAGTTACACTCAAACTATTTAAATGCATTTATTCACTGCTGCTCTTAATAGATGTGCTGACAGACGATTTATTTTAAACAGAGTTGCCTTAAAGGCGCTTGGATGTAGTTTGAGTCATTTATGAGCACACGCTGTGCTGGTAGTGACTTGTCACACACCAGAGTTCAACTCATTCATTCACCACCAGCTCCCTGCACACCAACATGATGTCAAATGTATTTAACTTGGCTCCAGCCACACAGACGACCTTTTGCCTGAAATGGCTGAACCAAACAAAATCTGAATTGCGTAGTAACATAGAAATTAGCACATTCACAAGTGAGGTGTTAATATTATAGGTGGCAGTCTTATTTATTACATTGAAATCACAGGGAGAATGTCTGTGGTTCATTTCCTTTTTATAATACAATGGCATGCTTCCCTTTTAGAGAAGTACTACAGGGAGTTATTCCATGCATGGCACACATATCCATTTGGTGTTTGAGCTTTTTTGCATTGCTGACCTACTTTCTTTCATTGTTTTGTGACACACCCCTTCCTTGAGAGCCTTTCCCTCTGGCTGCCTTTTTACCCAGTTGCTAACAAGCTGTTGCTAAAATGCCCATTCTCAGTAGGGTAATTTGTCATGGCGCTGATAAAGAAACGGCGTCCTGTGTGACTGTTTGGCAGGGCCTCTGTGCTTCTCAGAAAGCTTGAGCAGATTATTTACCTCTAGTACACTGGGAGAGTTGGGCCGTAGTGTAAAAACAGTGTCACGAATCTTAAATGATGTGGAAGTGTGCTTGCTTTTTTTTTCTTTTTTCTTCCAGTAATTTCACACCACACAACCTTTATTTTTATAATAAACTGTAGTGTGTTACTGATTTTGAAATGGGGTATTTGTGTCTGTATTTTTCTTTTCTTAGGGGCTGAAAGTTCTTTTTGAGGACAGCAGCGCTATGATGCGCCTCTGAGGACATCTCGATCACATGGGTAATGCATATCATCATTTATTGTTCCTTTGTTGGTGTTTTCCCCTCATATGTAGCTATTACTTTTTCTCTTGTTGAAGATTATATTGATAATGCTAAGTGTAGGAACTCTTCTAAAGAAGAGGATGGCAGTATTTCATCTCACCAGAGGCCTGAACTACAAAACAGGATTTGGGTTTTTTGGGGTTTCATCTTTAACTCAGTGTTTTTCATTATTGCAAGGGTGGTTCACTTCTTACAGGAGTAGATCATCTTGGTAACTTATACAGTAGATATAACCTATTTACATTGGAGATAAGAGCTCAGCAGGTATAAAATCACCTATTGACCAATCAGGTTGGTGTAAAATAGTTTCACCACTCCTGGAAAAGCCCTCTGAATTTGGTGTGTGGATAGTAGGGCCTGATTTAGACTTGTGTGGGGAATCATTGTAGAGCCTATGATGTAACCTACATAAGTGGCCGACGTCATTGTCGGCATTTATGCTTGTGCGTGGTGCATTATGCATTAATTACCGTGTGGTCGTGTCTCAGTATTTTATATGCAGTGCCAAACCAATAAAATGCTGGGACTTTTTTCCCTCATGGGTCCCCACTCTGTTGTGGTCAGTTTTTTTTTGTTTGTTTCTCAGTGCGAACAAATTTGTCCCTCTATTTTTTCCACTTCTTTGTACATTCCTTCACATCCATTCTGATGGTTTCAGCAATCTCTCTCCAGGAATTTGCTGACATTTGAAAGTCTTTACATTGATGCTATGATTATTATTCCTTATACTGAGACAATTGTTACTCTCTCACTGATAAATTTAAAAACTGCAATGAAAATGTAGCTGGAAATGCACAAGAAGGACATGTAGTTACATTTCTAGGGAGGTGCATGTCAGGTTATGGCATAGATTTCTTTCTTTCTTTCCCCCCCTTTGGCTGCAAGCAATTTTGTTCTATATGATGTAATATATGATCCTAAAACAGGGTATCAATTTGTGCTTAGGTGAAATGTGCACATTCTCTAAGCATACATTCTGATTGTTTTATTTATTCTTTAATTACTGTAGTTGAAAGAATAAAAGAATTGTTTTAAACACATCGAAACATGAATATGATTTAATCTGTGGTATCATGCCGTAGTAACTCTTTTTCAGTCTTACTTGCTAAAGCACTTAAAGTGCACACACATTTATACAGCTATTTTAATATTATAATTTGCATCTTAAGAACAGTCATCCTGCTGACTTATCTGCAGCAGCTGTGTTGCTGTCAGTCTGTATTATATGTTTGACCTCCTCATTATTTTTCTTATAATGTCCTCTTGCTTTGTAAAAGCAGTTGTTCTGCTGCCAGTAGACCTGTGTGTTTGTAGCTGGTCACATGCTTCCAATGCCGCCCTTTTCATGTGAGCGTGCTAATAGCTAGATTTGGAAACCCTGAGTTGACTTATCGTGTTGCTAACCACTGTCATGTGACCTCTTAGCCTGTTGCTGATGTTTGGGTAAATGAACCCAGATAAGCAAAATATTTCCTGGGTATGTTGAACTTACTAACATAGTACAGAGCCCAGTAGAAGGAGTATGAAAGCAAATGTTGATCAGACAACATCAATAGGTATCATCACACATGTACAAAAAAAGCTTGTATTACACAACATGTTTTTGTGTCTATAAATCAACTGTTAAAGCTCTGACATGCCCCAGTTGCAGCTCTTTATCAGCTAGTCTTCATTTGCATGTAAATTCTACATTTCTTCTTGCTTTTTACCCAGTGTGTTGACTGGGTAAATACACTTTGGTCATTCACTGGAAGTTGTATAATGGGATATTGAAACTTGTTTGTTAATGGTGTGTAGTATTTATTTAGAGAATATTTTAATAAAATCTTCCAGCTGCTTTTAGAGAAGACCTTTCATACTGTGTGTCATTGTAGATCCACATTATGGGAGTGTCTTTGGCAGGCTTTCTTTGTTTGTACAGCTGACTTGTATGCTGTGTTTTACACCTGCGTAAAGTATTTAAAAATTTGGTGGGTGGTCAAAAAGTTCATCAGCTTGTTCTGTAAAAGTTCAGTTTTAAGAGGGTAAATGAAGCTGAAAGGAAAACCAGAGAAACTGGAGGGAGAGCAAAATACCATGTAGCATAAAATTACACCAACCAAACCAGTGCTGCTAAATTCTAATTATATGAAGTTATGTTTTTAATTTCTAAATTCCTGTGGTTAATCAGGCTTAGTTTCATGCTAAGTCACGTATTTAACTACATACTTAAATATCTAGTCTGGCCGAGGTGGCAGCCAGCGACAGTTTGAATATCAATGATATTTGCCAAGTTTAAGCTGCAATGTGAAGTGGGCAGGATCCGAGTCAAGTGTTTCTCAAATAAACGATGAAAGATTGAAGTGACTGCCGCTGAGGGTGAAGGGTACCATTGACTGAAATATGATGGGGTAGTAAATACATTAGAGGGTTACCTAAGCAACTGAAGCCTGGCATACATGTGATTTGCCATCATTAGTTAATCTAAGTGGAAGAATTTTACAACAGTATAAAGTCATAGTATTTGCTTTCTTTTTAGCTTTTGGCTCTGTCGTGTAGTGGGTAATGTGTTTACCTTACACACAAAAGAATCCCAGGTTCAAGACTGGGAGGAGACACAAACCCAGCCTCAGGAGTTACAAGCTAGCGTACTCCTAGAGCTGGTGCCAAGCCTGAATAAGTGGGAGGGGTGGCTCCATCTGCAGAGGCCACCCCTTGAAATGAGGGTGCAGCCAGAAATACCTTCTATTAGCTGGCTCTTTATGTTTTTTACCTTACATCTGTGGTCCTCCTAAATTGTTCAGTCTGTTTTTCGATGCTTAAAATGGTTCAGGTCTCTGTTCTCCACTCTTCATCGTGCCCTCTCCACGCACAATGAGTTGTAAGAAAAAATCCCCAGTGTTGTTATTGTTTCTTTATTTAAGTTCAGATAAATGAGCATCTTTCCAAGTGCAGTCACATTGCGCTCTAATTTAAAAATCCATCCAGCCATCAGAAATATCCTCCTGTTTTCTCTCTTTTGATGATGACAATGGATCAGTGTAGTTGGTCCATATACACACATTCACACACCCAGACACATCGATGATGCGACATGAAACTAGTGAGGCAATTTATTATGAATCTCATAATAATGCTAATACATAATGCATCTGTGGCGAAATTGGAGAAAATTCATCTTGATTGGTGAGCTGTCGCTGATCACTTTGACAGTTTTCAAACCCCGACTTCGCCGGTGTAACTCTCAACGTGCAATACAACCAGCTGATGCACAAATCACTTTATATGCAGACAGGGGCTTTACTCTGTGAGACCTACATTGGCATAGTGCAGATGCTGCGTGGACCCTTTTCAGACACGGGACACACAGCACTGCTGGCTTTGTTGCTGCAGCAGCTGCCCCCATCCCTTGCACAGTCAGTAAGAGATCTCTTCTTGATTGGAAATTGCAAATATGCTTCAAAAAATAAATGTCAGTCTTACTGCAAATTTGATGCCAGTGTTGACTAGGCGTGAGAGGCATGAACATGTCATGTGGCAGACGTGCACCTATCGGTTATTGTGACTGCATGGTGTGTTGAAAGCGATACATAAACGTTAAAAGGTCTAAACTATAAATGTTGCTGTCACAACTTCTACAGAAACGTGACCATGATTCATATTGAGGCACAAAGCCCTCATGTTCAGATGCAGTCAGATTAATCCGAAGAGATGCATGTCTGAAAGGGTTTTACGTTGACAGCTGACTTATAACATTTAAGCATTGGGAGTTATGTCTCTAAACCATCAGGCTGATAATTAAAATTTCATAAGAAACTTAAAAGTTACCTAAGAGATACTCACAAGTCTTTGCTCACTCTTTGGGCCTGACTTGTGTTCAGCTTGGTGGTAATTAGGCTGTCCAATTTTGAAAGGTGTTCAAAGAAGTGAGAATATCTTATTTTTATATGAAGTTCCTGTGTCACAGATAGCAGTGGGATCACTCCCCTGGGGAAAAGGGGAAAAAAGTACTTCTATTTTCTTAAAGTTTATCTTTAGCTTAATCATATTATTAGTGATTTCTCAGTGTTGAGATTTACTGGAAATTACTAGTCAGCTAGGTGAATTGGTTGACTTTTTCCTGTAGCTGAGCTCTCTTAATGTCCACTGCTGCTGTGTCACTTACACAGCAATGGTGATGTATTGTTTGAGAAACCAGGTTTGTGCTCGATAAGCAGGAGTGCTGTATCAGCTTGCATTTGTTGCACCATAATCATGAAACTTTGAGATTTGATGGAGAACACAGAGCACTGTGACAGTAGTATACTGGTGGAAAGTTTCACATATTTTATTTACACATGTTTTTAGTAGTCTTTTTCTTTTTTTTTCTCTCCAATAGAGCTTTGTAAGATTGTGATTTTAAGCTTTTTGCTGAGTTCTAGTCATGCTGCTTCACTGTGAGAAACAGTATCCAACAGGACTTTCTGACAACCTTGTTGGGGATTGCTGAAGGGCTTGTACTAGATTCCAGCCTTTTTGGTAGAGTTGGTCTTGGATCTCAGCCTTTGGGATGTGGCAGGAGACATGTTGACTTTTTCAGCAGTCTGGCATGGTGGAAACAGTTGAAGGTTTGTCCTCATCCAGTCCCCTTGCTTATGTCCACAGTCCCAGTTAAACAGTGCAGGTTCTGCATGAACAAATATGGAGGACAGACACAAGTATTGGGTGGGTTAATGCTGAGGTTTAATGCCTGTCCCAGGAGTTTTAGTCCAAAACACTCTTGTCTGCCTAGGAAAGACAGACAGTAATTATTTCCTGTTGTAGGTTAATGAATGGAAACTGGTGCCCTGCCGAGAGCCAAGTGGTTTCTGCCACCACAAAATACAGAGGAACAAGATGTCGTCATTTATCAAATAACATTTGCGATTGCCTACTTCTCTGTTTTGAATTTCCAAGATCTAGGTCAAGTAAGGTGATCTTTTTGTTTTGTTTTTTTGTTCTTTTATGGTTTAATTTTAAGAAATATTTTCCATCTTCAATGTGTGTGTGAGACTCTTTTGCAGTTGACTCAGTGTAGCTAACTTGTGTTTTTACAGTCCTTTTATGTCAGTGTTGATTTCAGCACATCAGAGGCCACTCCACTGATGGAGATGCAACTAAAACTCATTTGCAGCTCTCTTCTACAGCGTCTAATGCCAGCGGCTTTTAATTAACTCTCTGCTCTGTGCCTTATTTTCACAGGCTCCTCTCCTGTGCTGACCCAATGGTTTAATCGCCAGGACTAAAAATGAGCATAAGCAGCGATGAGGTTAATTTCCTGGTTTACAGATATCTGCAGGAGTCAGGTGTGTCCAGCAAATAAATATGTGATAAAATAGCTCTGCTTACAGTTATAGTGGCTGTTAAATACACTGTGTTACTAGTTTAAAAGTTAATTCAGAAGCTGATATTGAATCTCGCTGCTTTTGATTATGTGGGAATGAACTTTGAAATAAAGTAGAATAAACATCCTATTATATGATCCAATCTTTCTCCAGGTTTCTCCCACTCAGCATTCACCTTTGGCATAGAGAGCCACATCAGTCAGTCCAACATCAATGGAGCCTTGGTGCCCCCTGCTGCCCTTATTTCCATCATTCAGAAGGGCTTGCAGTATGTGGAGGCTGAAGTCAGCATCAATGAGGTCAGGCTCCAGTTTATACTGTAAAGAAAAGGTGCAGTGTTTGCTTAAGTGTCATTTGCTCTGACAACAGTGTGACCGCTTAAATTTGAAATTCTTTTTGAAATCATGGACACCAGACCATCCACACTGTTATCAACACACTGTTCAAAAGCCAGAATTTCTGTTGGTATGAAGGGGGGGGTGAAATAACGATTATTGCAGAAGATGCTTTGCTTAGTTTAGCAATACAATGCCAAACACATTCTGCATGTGTAACAGCTGCCTGGCTCTGTTAGAAGAGCCTGGGTGCTAAAAGAAACCTGTCAGTGAGTAAGTAGATTCATAGTCATCCCCCCCCCCCCCCCCCCCCCCCCCCCCCTTTACCTCATCCAGTTTTTTGAAGCCAAGATGGCCACTTTGAAAATGCTGATCTCGAGGCTTCAAAGCAAGATTTCAGAAACCAACGTCCACCTTTTTTTAATTCTGTCTGTGCTTCCAAAAGAACGCTGTTAAAAGAACACCGCAGTGGAAAACATGAGCGATGTGTGCAGACGTCAGGGTCAAAAAGAAATGTGTAATTTCCAGAAGAACAGATCTCAGTTTTAACATTTCATATGTTGTCTTTGTACTATTTCCAGTTAGATATAATATTTAAATGATTTTCCAATCTCCTTTTTCTGCATATTCTCCCATTATTCCAACTCTTTTGGTAATGGGGTTATATAAAATTAAATGTTCTCTGTGTAGGATGGCACCTTATTTGATGGACGGCCCATCGAGTCCTTGTCTTTGATTGATGCCGTAATGCCAGATGTGGTCCAGACCAGGCAGCAAGCCTACAGAGACAAGCTAGCCCAGCAGCAGGCAGCAGCGGGCAGTGGCAGCAGCACGGGACCACAGGGAACCACCAAGAATGGAGAGGGCGCTGCCAACGGGGAGGAAAATGGATCCCACGCCTTAGCCAGTAAGTTTGCTCTTGGTTGTAAACAATCAACTTCTTAACAACCAGCTGTGTTTTCTTGTTTCAGGCAGGATGTTATTTTGAGCTGAATGCCTGTTCCGAGCAAAGTAATGCTGACGAATTTTCAAACACTGGTATCCGAAAACACCTTACTTGGGTTGAGGCAGTGCAACCTTAATTAATGTCACAGTCATAAGTAAAGTCATGAGTCAAAACATTTTTGCTAATTTCACTAGAATGGGTTTTCTAATATTGTAAAAGGCTTTACAGCTTGCTTAAGTTAAACCCAACTCCTCTGCTTTTGTTTGCATGCTTCTGCCTTTGTGACTTGTTTAATCTTTCCCGTGACACCTGCCTTGCAGTTTTAGGGTTTTGTTTTCTGTAAAATATTTGCGGCTTTGTTGGTTTTGTCTTATCTGTGTTGCACAGTTTTCTGTTTTATTATTAAAGGAAAATTGCAGTCCAGCTTATTTCCTCCCTTTTCCTAGCATGTTTTAAATGTTTCTGAAGGCCAGGTTCGCATTCTCACAGGTCAAAGTGACATCATCATGAGTTGACTCAGCTAACTTAACTTGCTTGTATTTTGCTGAGTGCTCTCATTTGCTGCACTCTTAAAAAGAGCACATTTTACATTTATTTTACTGTGTTTTACATGCACAACAATAGTTGTGTGCTGGACCTTTAGGACTTCCAGAACATGGATGACCTACAACTCAGTACACGCGTTAACACCTCCGCACTGAGCATGCTGCTCTTCCTGTGTGGACACAGTGGTGTTAATCATTTAACCTCAGCACATCACTGTTGTGCTTAAGCCACTCTGTATGGAATAAGTTCAAGCAGTGATGTACATGTGTGCTGCTGTGGTACTGGTGCAGTTTGCATGTTAGATGATGTCAGATTGTCATTATGAACTCTCGTTAAATGTGATGCAGTTTGCTTGCCTGGTTGTGAATGTACTTTGCACAATAATTGAAACCTTGTTAAAGGAATATATTTATTTTCAAACAGTTCACTTTTTTGGGTTGAATGAAGGGAAACTAGCGTGTTCTTACATAATAACCTGTCACCTTTTTATGCCTTGCAGTAGCTTTCTTTCTTCACCATACATGCCTGCCTTTATACATGTAAAATACATGCATTTGCATCCCCTCAGAAGTACTTTGACTAGTTGAGGCAATTCACTGTGCTATGTTTAGATTGCTTTACCCCCAACTTTTCCAACATTGCTTCCTCTTTGCCTTCTGCAAAATAGGACAGTAGTTAATGAGTGTTAATGTAAAGCTTCAGTTTAAGTTTCTGTTTCACACTCTTTCTTGTAGATCACCACTCAGAGATGATGGAGGTGGACCGGGATGTGGAAATCCCCCAGAGTAAAGCCATGGTCTTGAGGGGCCACGAATCGGAGGTTTTTATCTGTGCCTGGAACCCAGTGAACGACCTCCTCGCCTCTGGGTCAGTATTACCGCTTTCTGATGGAAAAGTGGCAGTAGTTGGGCCAACTAAGCATGCGTTTCTTTAAAACGTTCATATTATCACCTTTTCACAAATAATGCAAATGGCATTTAAATGCCCTCAGCCAGAATGATTCAGTTCACCCCTCTGGTTCTATTTATATCAGAGGCAGATTAAGTATTTTAACCCAGAATTTACTCATACATCTTGATGATTTGTTATGAAGAGGAGTCTTTTTGTCAGCTAGATTTGTAAAACATAGCTTATCCTTTGTAAATGCAATTTTAGGTAAATTTTTCTTGGTGTATGAAAAGAATAGCTTGCTTTGAAAAGTCAATCAATAGCTAAATGAGTCTTTCTTGAGTAGAGTCCTGGTGTTTTCGGTTCCTGGACATTTCCCTTTCCACTTCAGTGTAATCACACAGAAGAATCTCCTAATGATGGGTGTAGCGTTTATTAAAGCGCTAAATATGCTGACAAGATGAACTGACTAGACTCGTGTCTGGTGTTAAGTGCAATGTTATATTCTTCTCTGTTTCAGGTGTCAAACTCTGTGCACTTTGTTGCAGGCAGATAACCTTAAGAGTAGTTTCCATGCACCTCATAGGTGAATGGGCTAAACCACAAACATTACAGCCACTCTGCTCTCATTTAATATCTAGGCCCAAAGTTTGTTAATCTCTTAGTCAAACAAACCCAGTCATAAATCAGTTCTCTCCTGTGGTTATATCAAACTTTAACTTATCCGCTCCTACTCTCCAGTGTTTGTCAACATGGCTCAGGGGATGTGCCTGATTTTTTTTTTTTTTTTTTTGGAACAAGATGATAAAGAAGAATAATGCATGCAATCCAAAAGGATGCACAAGCTTTTGTGAATAAAATGGTATTCTGAAATAAAGCCTTGGTCAGCAGGAAGTGAAGCTGTAACATGGCCAAACAAAACTAATACCGTTTTAAACCTTTTTCTAACTTAAACAGTTTATTGTTAATTTATAATAGTAGCCAGCCAAAGGTAAGTATTCAGCTGGCTGGTTGCTGCGTATTCAACAGTCTTGCTCCTAAGTATCTGCATGCATCTTAAAATGAACTAGAAATGGAGAAAAAAAGCGATTACATCTGGAACAGTCCTGTAATATAGGAGGGTCTGCATAAGGGGCCAAATATCCACATAAACCGACGTGAATGAGTTTTGTGCTTGTAAAATCTCTTTCTCCTTTTTCTTCAACAGATGATGTGAAAAGGTTTGATAGGGATTTTAAAAGGTTTTGGATTTGATGATTTGGGTTCAGGTTCGATAAAATGCCTTTAAACCCCAACCCTACTCAGGAGCAATGATGGTCAGTTTTATAACCTTATCAGTACTGATTTTAGAAGTCAAAGTCATGTGGGTGTGCCTAATGCAAGGTTGTCTTGACTCATTCAGGTCTGGGGACTCAACAGCACGGATCTGGAACCTGAGCGAGAACAGCACGGGCGGATCCACCCAGCTGGTTCTGAGGCACTGCATTCGGGAAGGGGGCCAGGACGTACCCAGCAACAAAGACGTCACCTCACTAGACTGGAATGTGAGTGACTGTGTGTGTGTGTGAAGCCAAAAAGTGGAGCGCACACACAAACACAATCATACTGAGTGCACTGTGTTGGTAATCTAATCTTTGGGTGTGTGCCTGTGTGCATGCTTATAACCACTGATTTTTCAGAAGGCATTACTTCCAGCTACAGCCATATATAAGGGGCACTCCCATGAGGGGAAAGGCCTTTTACACAACTGAGCTGCAAACTTTTTTTTACTATTATTTACCTTTTACTGTTACTGTCAATGCACAGCACTTGAAATAAACGTCTTTCATTTAGTCGTAAATATAATTTAAAAAAGACCAAATAACTGGCTGCAATGACAATCTTTTTTTCTATCAGAGCGAGGGGACATTACTAGCAACAGGCTCGTATGATGGCTTTGCTAGGATATGGACAAAAGATGGTAAGACTCTTGGCATTACGTGCTCATAGCTTTTCAGGCATTTGTCCTTGGTCTCCTTCCAAGTTGCATTTGAATATTATTTCTTTCAGGTAACTTGGCCAGTACTTTGGGTCAGCACAAAGGCCCTATATTTGCACTCAAGTGGAATAAGAAAGGAAACTTTATCCTTAGTGCTGGTGTAGATAAGGTAAGCCATATTGCTTTTTAAATTCACATATATATATATATATATATATATATATATATATATATATATAAAATAATACAGTTTTTGTTTTTAAGATTTTGTTTGGAAATCTTTGTCCTTGTGGTTTGAATTTCATGTCTGACAAAACATGCAGTTTGAACACATTGTGTTGGGGTCTGATGGTCGTTACCCACAGTATTGTACATTTTATCGAATCAAATTTAAAAGCAGATGAATCATAATAAGATTCTGCTAAGTTACAAATAAATTTGCTTTTATGATAATTTAATTAAAATAATTATCTATAATTTTCTCCCTCTTGGAGAGGGAAAGCAGTAACGTATTGATGTCATGTCGGTCACAGATTGATCTGTGCAGATATTATGGCTTTGACTCAGTATGTAAAGCCATCAGGTCATTGCATTTCACAAATGTGAAGGATGGCATTTCATCTGACATAGGAAACCCATCCTATCAAAATGATCTATACATAGTTCAACATTGCCACCTAGTGTACAGAAGTATATTGGCACACATGCCTGTTAATAACCAAGTGCTGATGTCTTGGCAATACAAAAGGCCTTGTGTGTGATATATTAGTGTAGTTCTTTAGCTTCTCTGCTTGTGCACATTATTCAGGTAAAAAATGTGACTTCAAACATTTTAAAGAAGATAGAAGCATATGAAAACGTTTTATATTCTATGTAATGGTTTTTGATTTCTCTTTATAAATAACAGTAGTTTGTCATAAATAACATCTCTGTCTTTGCACAGACAACAATTATTTGGGATGCACACACGGGAGAGGCAAAGCAACAATTTCCTTTCCACTCAGGTGAGTGACAGGAGTCAGCTGGATTGTTCCACATGACTTTTCTTGCTGGAGTGTTTCTGTTTTTAGGCATACGTTACCTTTTGTTGAACTGCAGCGAGACCACAGTGAGAAGACATTCAGTTATTTCTGTCAAGTCTTTTTGCACGCTGTGACTGATCTCTTTGATCATGTGATATTCTACCCAGCAGATCTGCACATATTGCACAATAGTTATCAGTTTAGTATGACATTGACAGACTGGTGCTTTGAATGAATAGACAAAGTTGGGGGTTTTTTTTGTTTTGTTTTTTTAAACAAGATATTATATAGATCGTTATCTGATCAAGTGTAGCAATAAGAAATCTATACCTTGATCTTCATGTTCTTTATGATCTTACTCTCTCACCTTACTGCTGCGTCAGTCTTAAGCTGTATCTTTACCTCCCCACAGCACCTGCTCTGGATGTAGACTGGCAAAGCAATAACACGTTTGCCTCCTGTAGCACAGACATGTGCATCCATGTGTGTAAGCTGGGCCAGGACAGACCTGTGAAGACCTTCCAGGGACACACGGTGAGGATAGAGCGCTTCTGTGTTAGCGCTGCATCTAACAAAACAGAAATGCTCCGAATGAAAACGTCTCACCACACATAATACTGTGTTATTGGCAAATTGTGTATAAAATATCAAAAGTAAAAATAATTATTCTGGCAATATCTACAGGGGGGATTAAAAATATTAATAAAAAATGAAGGTGGATTGTTGGTAAAACAGCTGGTTAAACAGTGCATACAGTCAACTGAGTGACTTCCCGAAGATGCTCATCTGAAAGTGCTGGCTGTGCCTGCACCCCCCCCCCCCCCCCCCCCCCGAAAAAAAAGAAATCATCATCGTCAGAGCTTTCAGACGTTGGCCAAAGTGGTTAGCAAGAGGAAACTCATTTGTTATCATTGTAAATCACTGAAGCTCGGTTACTTGCTAATGCTTGTTGTGTTTCTATACAAAGCACAGATCATAACTGATCTCAGAACAGTAAAAGCAGAGCCAGCGGCAGCTTGCCTCACATGCTGGTTTCCTATCAGTTTACTGTGACAGACCCGAGGTTTATCCACAAACCACCTGAAAAGGCTGTTGGCCTCTCAGCTTGCCCAGATCCAAGTCATTGTTAATGGGAGACAGACACGCCCGTAAAATGGAGACAGCTACTGTTTCCTGTGAGTACGAAACAGTTGAAGCTTCCAGTAAGAATAGCTGACTGCAGCCACAAGATGGCAGTAATGTAAAGGATGGATGCAAACAGGCAAGGAGCTTTATGACTGAGCTGTTTGAGATGAAAGGCAAGGGATTGCTTCTTCTTTGTTACATTTTAATTAATGTCTAATTTTAGACAGCACTGCTTGCCTTTCTTGTCCTGACGGATCGGCACTGTGTTAGATAATATCAGGGTGGCACTGCATCACTGTAGTCTCTGATTAAGAGCACTGTAATTTTAATCAGAGACTGCATCACTGTAGTCTCTGGTTAAAATTACAGTGCTCTTAAAGTGCATTCAGGGCTGAGCCAAAGTAATACCAGATTCTTTTGGGCCAATACCAATTTTACTGTGAGCAAAAATCTGCCTTAATCATGGTTTTCATGTCTGTCACAAGCCTGGCAGCCCACCAGGCCTAAGTTTACCCACTGCTGGTCATAAACTCATTTATTACAAACAAAAGCTACAACTGTTAAGTAAGCTAAGGTGGAAGTTAGCTAACATTTATCCATATAAAAATAGCTTTAGAAACTAAAAAGAAGTTTAGAAAATAAAGACTCAATAAATAAATAAAGAACCAGATAGACGTTATGGCTTAATGTGTTTTTACCTGTTGAGCTGATGTTCATCCACTTAGGTCCACTAATTGAGGCAGGATAAATCATTCATTGCTCTATGCGTAAGAGGTAATTCAGTGCACTGCAGCTGTTAGAGGTGCATTACTTTCCTCCTGTGTGCAAACGTGCACATTCACAGCTCACACTTATATCTGTGCCACCGCACAATTAGCAGTTGGAGTTATAGGAGGTGGTTAGTGTGACATGAGTACAACATTTAAATAATTGCGTGAATCAGCCCCCAAGACCCAGCAGCTGCTCCTGCTAATTTCTAATAAATTAGAAAAAGTTGTTTAAAAATCACAGTCCTGGTGATTTGTGTTTGGTCAAAGGCCGCAGCCTCTTTGGTGGCCACCTAATTTTATTATATGCAGGAAAAACCTTGTATATTGAAAATGGAAATTATCATTGCTTATTAAATTTCCAGCAGCCCTTGTTAGACTATCTGTGGCTGTGTACACCAGTCATACTTTTTGTTCACTCTCAGGTTTTTCTTACCCTAGAATGAAGTGAACGCCATAAAGTGGGATCCTACTGGCAGCTTGCTGGCCTCCTGCTCTGATGACATGACTCTCAAGGTTGGTTTACTCAACAAGATGATGACCCCTAATGCAAAAGAACAAGCTGGGCCTTCATAGGAACACTGTATATTTTTGAAATGTTGTGAGTATAGATTTTAAATGTCTTCATTTTCTCGCACATAGATTTGGAGTATGAAGCAGGATTCGTGTGTCCATGACCTCCAGGCCCACAGTAAAGAAATCTACACCATCAAGTGGAGCCCAACAGGCCCTGGCACCAACAATCCCAATGCTAACCTCATGCTGGCCAGGTAAGAATACAGTGAAACACCTTCCCTGTTTTTCAAAGGGTATTTCTCCATTTACAGAGGGTGGGTTAATGCTATGTGAGCATTTTCTTTTTGAAATTGCCATTCTGAAGAGCTCAGACGATTGAACATTTTTGAACTACCCAGGTGAATACTGTCAGTGCTGTTTGGTGTAAGAAGTCAAAATCTCCTTAAGAGTTAAATCATACATCCCCTCTGACTGGATTTTTACGTTTTATTTAGGGGCGTTTTTTTTAGATTTTATTCTGTAGTCTGGAGGTAGTTAATGTTTAATCAAAATAAATGGAGGATATTCTTTCAGATGAGTCCAATATTCTTTCATAGATGTGTGATGTAAACTGCTTGTTTCCGTTTCAAGTAGCAGTCATGTCCATGAAGCGCTGTATTTTATATTTGGCTCTCTATTTCCCTGACTCTGCAGTGCATCGTTTGACTCAACGGTGCGTCTGTGGGATGTGGAGCGTGGGGTGTGCATCCACACACTGACCCGCCACCAGGAGCCCGTCTACAGTGTGGCCTTCAGCCCAGATGGCAGGCACCTGGCCAGTGGTTCCTTTGACAAGTGTGTCCACATCTGGAACACTCAGGTCTGTGAAGAGTCCTTCAAATTAAAACCAGACACATCAATAAATGCTGAACTAAGGTATTCTAATGATGTTGCCTCACACTGATACATCTGTGTGTGTGTGTGTCTGTCTGTCTGTCTGTCTGTCTGTCTGTCTTCAGACGGGTGCTTTAGTCCACAGCTACCGAGGGACAGGAGGGATCTTTGAGGTGTGCTGGAACGCCACAGGGGACAAAGTAGGAGCCAGCGCGTCAGATGGATCGGTGAGTTTTGCTGCCTGAGCGCTTCGTCACGCACAGTAATGCCACTTCTGAAAGTAGCATCCTCCCACATCCACTCTGGCTGGTGTGTACAACTTTCACACCACCTTCCTGACCACAGAACTGTCTGCCCCATTTAACAAAGTCTTACGAAGGTAACCTGATAAAATGGCCTGTGATCAAAATCTGGGTTATAATAAAGGATGGTCCAGTGTATCCTATGCCAAAGGAGCTAATAATAGTCTTATAGTACCTACTACTATTATAGTACCAGAAAAATTGACTGTTTGGCTGCAGCCCTGATTACTCTGTGAGCCTCTGATAAATGGTATTTCACAGTTTCTGTTAAATATTAGGAACTCTTCACATTTGTTGTATTTCTGAGTGTTGGTGCCACAGCCAAGTAAGGAACACTGCAATCAAGTGCTCTATTAGTGAGGCGTTTGTGGTCTGTTGGACAGAGGGAGGCCACTGGGGCATCAAAGGACTGTAACAGCTGTCTGTCTACAATTCAGAGATGCGTTTTAGCCAGACTAAAAGGTTTTTATCTTGAATGAAATTGTAACTGCCCATAGGGAACTTCTGTGAGGAACGTCAGAGCTGTGGACCCACTTGCTGTTGAGACGATAGAAGAGGCCACTGTGCATCAACTGCTGAATGTATTGGCTAATTACATTATGAGCTGATATTGGTAGCATCTCTTCCATGACAATCGGGAACAAGATTGTTACTTGCCCTTGGTGCGCCGGCTTGTAGCTGAACTAAAAGCTGCAGCAGTGGTATCTTTGTCTCTGTCAGTGGGCTTTGCTGCTAGTGCTGTGGTGCTGCTGTGCATGATGTGTGGATGCTTACAGATCATCCAGGTACGCTTTGCATTTAACTGTAATGTTGTTTCTGCAGGTCTTGCATTTGCCAACCACAAATTAGAAGTACAGTTGTCCCTCGCTATATCGTGGTTCACTTATTGTGGCTTCACTGTATTGTGGATTTTAAAAAAAAATTAATTCTGTATTGGAGAGTTCTTGTTATCGTGGGATTTCTCAGTATATAGGTATTTATATTACTCCCCATAACTGTGTCGATCACTCAGAAGAAGACATCAGTTACGCCTACGCCTAGCGGAAATAGAAGTTACAGCTGAGGGCAAAGATAGTGCACCACCTGATGAAGCGCTGCCTTAATCATTCAAGTTGTAGTAGGAGAGTGGAAAAGGTTTGTAAAGCCTTAAAATCTATATAAATAATAAAACAAATATCGCGGGGGTCTCTGGAACGTAACCCCCACGATAGGTGAGGGGTCACTGTAATGCAAAATGATTTGTCCCTTCGGTCCCCTTTTGCAAACTGACTGAGCAGCAGGAATGGAAACCTGTGACTGGTAAGCAGCTACAGTGCAGAGGGGGTTTCTGTTTTTGTGGCACAAAACAAAAAGAGGAAAGGAAATTTGGATGTATATTATGGATTTGCTGTTATTTGAAAGTAATCTCCAATTGATAACTGAAATGCCAAACTAATGCACAACATTACTCATTACATCACAGTTATAGTACTTGTGCAAGGTACTTTATAACATGTTTCCCTGAACACTGTTGACAACTAAAACTGGCTGTCTAAACAGCAATATTATGATGATGTCAAATATTGAAAGTGGCTGACATTACGCGTTTGTAAAAATTTAATATAAATATGTAGCATAATAATTTCCTGTTGTGTCACCACTATGGTGATGCTGAAATTAGTTTCCAGTATGTGTTTTAGTGTGTCAGGCTTTGCAGTTACATCTTTTTTTTCTGACCTGTCAAACCTGTACAAGCAAAATGTGTAAAAACCCACTAAATGATCTCCATCCAATGTAGACGAGCTTCAGTTCAAACACACAGTCCCAAATCTGAGAAATGCATTTCTCTTTTTTTCACGTGACTCTCAAACTTTACTCTTAGGTGGAAGTGAGTCACCAGATTTTCCTACTAAATCCAATTTCCACACACTGCTTATAATTTGTGTTTAGGGCTGCAGATATTGATTATTTTAGTAATCAAGCATTCTATCGATTATTCCATCAACTGATCGAGTAATTGGATAAGAAATAGTTTTGTCTTACTAATGAGCAGTGATAAATGTTGAAGGGGAAAAAACCAAATGAACTGCTCGTTGGTTTCCGTTTTAGAAATTGCACTGTTTTTAATAGTTTACATCATCTGCCAAAAAAACTAATCCCGTTATTTATTTATGTACCATATTAAAAGTCTGATTTTTTTTTTTTAAAGAAAACATTTTCTTAAATGCAGAAATAATCACAAGTATAGTAATGCCAAATATAATGAGGTACACAAACAACCTAAACTAAGACATGCAATAAAACAGCCTTTACTCCGTCCTCTGGGAATGATTTCTTACATCAGCAGGAAGCAAAAAAAAAAAAGAGTTCTGACTGTGTTGAATCTCCTGGATGAGGTAGTTTGTTGTGTGTTAATGTGTAGGTGTTTTTGTTCGTGTGTGTTTGTGTGTCTGCATGTTCAAGTGTGCTAGTGAATGAGTCAGTGTGCGTGTCTGTAAGCCTTTAAAGGAGCATGAAGAAAAGTGAGCGCATCAACAGTCTCAGAACTGGGGTGTGTCCTGTGTCCAACCCAACAGCCCCAGATCAGCAGCTCAGCAGCAGAGTTTTCCTGGCCCATGTGTGTTTTCAGTGGCCTATGGTGAAAACTATATATTTATATTTTAAATATTAATACTTTATATATACCTTTACTGTAGATTTTCACTGTGTAAAAGAAACAGCGTTAGATGGGAGCAGCCTGTTGATCAGATGGTTTGATAAAGGTAATGGCTCTGCCTCTTTGTGTGTTTGTGCGTGCGTGTGTGTGTGTGTGTGAGTGTAGACAGACTGAGGCTTCACATTAAACTGCGACAGCCTCATCGTTACTGCTGCTGTTATGCTGTCAGTCCTTTTGTTGAAAAGCTGGGGCCTACTCAGGCGTAATATTCTAATACTCTGCTCACACTCGTGCTCCTAAATACGTTTCTATTGCAGGACTATTTTTAGTGACATGTGGGTGAAATGCTCATGCTTACAGGGTGACACCAGAGCGCTACAGATTTGTGGATGCATCAAAGCAAAAAAAATTTGCATTGACAATTTTTTAAAACCAGTTACTCGAGTTACTCAGTGAATCGTTGCAGCCCTTTTTGTGTTCATCTATCACCACAAACTTGTGCAGCTGCATAGCATGCCAACTGGTAAAATCCTGGCTTTTTATCACAGTTGCCGTTATTGATTGCACAACTTAGTTTCTATTGGCTGACAGCGTGCAGTCAAGCCTCACAAACCACAGGGATAAGGGCGAGTAAAGCAAGATGTGCATTATGAGTGCGTATGCCACAGGTATTTATGTACTTTTATGCAGCTCTGCAGATTTGATCTTGAGCTGTTTTTGTCGTGTGGATTTGCTTTGACCTGCAATCGATCATCCTTTACTTAAAGAACTTGTTCAGTTACTTTGCTGAAAAGCTGCTGAAATGATTTGGAGAAGCACTCAGTCCAAAGTGCTGAGGAGGTTTTCAAACTGAGGAACTTGTTGGTTTGGGATGTTAATTCCATCCATTTTAGAAAATGCTGGGAATTCATTTTTTGTGAAAAAAAAAAAAAAAAGTTTGTCACTCCCTCTACTTATTTCAGTACAGTGAGTGAATAATTGTTGGTTTTGGTGTTGTGTGTTGCTACACTGAAATGTCTACTAATTTTCTTTACATATAGCAGCCAAGCCAATTTGTGTTCAGTTTCCTCGTTATCAGCAAACCGTTTTATTGGGGTTTATTATCTTGCTTCACACATTTGTTTAAACAAGTCAAAGGGCAAGTATGGCCTTCTGGTAACTTTAGATCAGTTTATGGTTTTTGCTCCGACATTGTATTTACATGTTTGACTAGTAGAAACTGAATCTCATGGCAGACCACGTATCCTTATGTGTAACCGCATACGCCTTCCTGTTTCACAGGTCTGTGTACTAGACCTGAGAAAATGACACTCATCGGGGGGAGCCATGGACCGACTACGAATGTGTACATAGCCAAAACGACTGTCCCTGCCTGTCCGCCACACTGCTGTAGTCCCACAGATGCCATGGCCTGCTGTTACAGCCAACTGGAGCGCACCCTGCCTCATATGTACTACCCAAGGACCACACCCTGGCCACACACAGTTTTTATGCACATCCATCAGATATGTCAGGTCTTTATGGAGTTTGCTCTGCAGACCTGCAGGAATTAAACATTACTTTGTTATCACGCAGTATAAAACGTGTCACCACAAACCAAAACAACAGGATTCCTCTTGATTTCCTTTTTTTTTTTTTTTTGTCCTGACTTGTAAAGAATATTGTTCTCTGGTGTGTGCATATTGCATATGTCAGCATTTAGTGTCCTGTGGACATTGTTGTGTTGAGTTTGGATTTAACTGATCTCTGTAAATTACATGTGAGATGGGAGAGGAGAGAGGGGGTGGTGGGAGTTTTTTTTTGTTTGTTTTTTAAAGATGTTTGTCTTTTAAAATGGATGTTCAAAGTTGTTCATTGGGAGATAAATTCATTTACTGCAGTCTTTAAGGTTCAAAAATGCAGATGTACAGCTAAGAAACGATTTATAGTTTTGTCAACTCTATTTTTAACCAGTAGGTTCGATCCATTTTTGCCATTTTTTAAAAACTAAATATACAGCAGTTAATCAAAGGTTGAACTGTCCTTTGTTTGCAACCTTTATCCTCAGAAATGGTTTTCAGGTAATCACAGTTCATCAGGTTATGTTGGTACCCTGAAGAATTCAAAAATCTACAGACTGAAAGATAATCTGTTGTGTAGCTTTTAACACAAATGGCATCAGTGCTGTTAAAGAGCAATCAGCTTCAGGTTCCCATCTTTGAAACTGAGCTCATCCTGGATCTGTCTTACCTTCCGAAAAGATGGATGTGAGCTAACAGGACGCAGCAATTACTTGCTGAGAGAGAGAGAGAGATGGGAAAACTGGCCCATTACTGCTCACATTCATTTGTACAGGTAATAGTCATAATTGTGCTTGTTTTCTCAGTTAATGGCTTGTTGTTTTTTTAGTGCTTTATCATAATGAGGCTTAGTTGTTCTAATTGATTCTGGTTCCTGGAAGCAATTAGAACAGCTCTGGAGAAGTACTCTGGAGTATTGCTTCCTCTGCAGGCAGTCTTTGATCCCAGCTTTTTAAAGCTGGATCAACATCCACTTTACATCCCAACGGAAACAGCTGATCAGCTACAACTGAGTTCATATTTCAGTTTGTCATGTGGAGCGGCGGCTTGGAAACTTTTGCTCTGTAACGTGCGGCTTTTGTGTCTAGTGTTGGCCTAAGTACACACTACAGTCCCTGCTTTGGTTTGCTGTTGTCAGGCAGTAGTTGCCCAGCATTAACGCGCGCACACACACACACACACACACACACACACACTCTGGAGACAGGCTGTGTTCAGGCCTATGCACGGATAGATGGCGCTTTTGTGTGCAGTGTTCAGAGTTGGCATTTTGAAGCAAGTCTGTGCTTGTTGAAAAGCAGACTCTCAGCATATGACTTGATGTAACATGGTATCTGCATATAATATATATAAAAACATATATGAATATATATCTATGCTACTACAGGGGATTTTTTTGTGTATGCCACTCCTACGCTAAGGGTGGATTTTAAAGTAACTTTTTCGAAGACTCTTGAAATACAGTACATGATGATCTTGTGCATCACTGAGGGTTGTGACCATGAGAAATGGTTTTTATTTATAAAATACCATTAAACAGTCATAGCTACATTTAAAAAAACAAACAAGCAACAGAGTAGCCTTTTTGATTATTATTTTTTAACCTGCACTTTAGACTCAAATGGAGAAACTGGGAGATGTTTATCCAAACAGTCGCAGACAGATCTGATTTAAAAAGTCCTGCAGGACGACTCGATGTAGAAAGCGTTGTGTAGGTAAATTAAAGTCGACAGTGTCTCGTCTGACTCGTAGGGCACTTCAAGGTTGAAACAAACCAACTTCATGGCATTCCAGCTCTCATCTCGTAGCCATAACTGATCTCTTCAGCTTGATACGCACACATCGCTGGATAATTCAGAGGTTTTGTTCAGCTTGTTACTTTTTTGTTTTAAACAGAACTGAAGCTGAAAACTATGTTGAAGTTCGCTTTAACGTCAGCAGTAGTTAGACTGAATCACAAAGACACAATTTCAAATGATGTCTATGACGGTGGAATGGTATTTTATAATGGTTTGTTTTTAGATGATAAGCTTTTTACACTGCATTCAAGTGTGTTTGCTATTTTTTGTTCCTACCGAAAGTACTAATTCTATCTTTGCTATGATGGAGAGCCCTTGAAGGTTTTGTACTGATCAAAACTTTTGTAATTTTGATTTATTTGTAGCTATATACTCAAAAGGAACAAAAAAAAGAAAAAAATCTGGATTTAGTTGTTGATGTATTATAACACAGAACGTGTAAATACCAATTTTAAGATTTTTTTTTTTTTGTCTTTTCCCTTGTACTCTTTCTCTCTCACTCACATGGTTGCAGTCTGCAGCCTCCTGATCAGACTGTTGTAATATCACTCAGATCTCAAGGTCTAGAATAAAATCTATTTTGATAATATCAATGTCTTTGCGCCTTTGCTGTTATTTTACATTGTGTTTGTGGTACTTCCTGAATGAATGGGGGTGCTCGTACACCAGTAGAAGCTGCAGTATTTCATTTACAGATGATCACATGCTCTACTCCTCAGTCAGTTTACCACTATGATCCTTCAGTGTATGTATTGGTCATGGTGTACAAGGATTACATGTGATGAACTTGCACTTTCCTCTGGAATATTCTTCTGGTTTGTTTTCAGAATAACACAAAACTAGTTTGGTGGGAAATGATTAAAATACCAGGTGTTGTTCTAATATACTGATATTCAGAAATGTCAACAAAAAAAAAATCAGTGATGTGTATTTCAAAAACCTGAAGTGCAAGCTTAAATTGGACGGCATATCTGAAATCAGTGTTAAAAAAAAAAGACTAGATAAAGAGCTGATCTGAAGTGCGTCTCCCCCTCCAGACTCTAGGTCCCCGATTTCCAAATTTACTGCTTGAAAAGAGGACTTTGGACCACTGAGCAACAGTCCAGTGCTTCACTACAGCACTCAGAACAGCCAGGCTGGTTTGTTTGATTGAGGTACAAGCAATAATTATCAAAATGAAAAAAAAAGTCCTTAAATATTGTACAGTATATGCAATGAACATAGAATGAATGAAAGTTTACCTTTTTAAATTAAATGATGATCTATATTTCATGATATTCTGTTTTCTTGAGATGCACTGGTATTTTTATGATCACACTGCTCCTCTCACTTAAATCTATTTCAGTATTTATAGGGTTGTTTGAAAGTCTGTTTAACAGTGGAAGTTAGAGTGAAGCTCCATGAAGCTCACTGCGGACACTACAAAACTGCCAAATATGCCTTATAATTACCATAGTTATGCATTCCAAAACACATTTGTGATGAGAAATTTCTGCACGCACATTGGCATGAATGTAATTCTGTGCTTTTAATGGTTTCTTTGAGTGTACGGCTTCCATTCTTTAAAAAAAACAAGAACTGGGTGCCTGAGCTCGACAAAATGAGACATTCACAGGTGTGAACATCTCTGACTAAACAATCAGAAACAGACTTCATGAGGGTGGCCTGAAGGCCTGACATCCTCTAGTGGGCCCGGTACTCACTGCCTGGCAATGTCGAGCCGGATTGGCATTTACCATAGAATACTATAGAATATAGAACTGGCAGGTCCACCACTGGCACCCTGTGCTTTTCACAGGTGAGAACAGGTTCACCCTGAGCACATGTGACAGACACGAAAGGCTCTGGAAAAGCCGTGGAGAAAGTTATGCTGCCTGTAACATTTTTGCCATTTTTTTAAACTAAATATACAGCAGTTAATCAAAGGTTGAACTGTCCTTTGTTTGCAACCTTTATCCTCAGAAATGGTTTTCAGGTAATCACAGTTCATCAGGTTATGTTGGTACCCTGAAGAATTCAAAAATCTACAGACTGAAAGATAATCTGTTGTGTAGCTTTTAACACAAATGGCATCAGTGCTGTTAAAGAGCAATCAGCTTCAGGTTCCCATCTTTGAAACTGAGCTCATCCTGGATCTGTCTTAGCTTCCGAAAAGATGGACGTGAGCTAACAGGACGCAGCAATTACTTGCTGAGAGAGAGAGAGAGAGATGGGAAAGGCACAAAAGGCTCTGGAAAAGCCGTGGAGAAAGTTATGCTGCCTGTAACATCGTTCAGCATGACCAGTTTGGTGGTGGTATCAGGATGAAATCCTTGGACCGACTGTCAGTGGGTCCTGGGTTCTCCCTAGTGCACAGCAATGCTCGGCCTCATGTGGCGAGAGTATGCTCCTCCGTTTCTGGAGGATGAAGGAATTGATACCATTGACTGGCCCCCATGCTTGCCTGACCTAAATCCAATAGAACACCTCTGGGACATTATGTTTCCTTCCATCTGATGCTGCCAGGTTGCACCTCAGGGTTTTCAGGGTGTCTTTGAGTTCAGTCCACTGTAGGTTGACAATTTTCATTTCCATCAAACTATGTGGCGTCCTTTCATTCCTAACACATTACCCGGTCCATATCAGTATAGATGTCCAGCATGATTTCTTTTCCCCCATTGAGATCTGTTTTCAAAGTGTTCCTTTAATTTTTTTTTTTTTTTTTTTTTTTTGGAGTATTGTGTATATCCATCCACTCACGTAAATCTTTTAATAACTGGTGCTGAAGGTTCTACAGTGTCTTTTAACTTGCCGGGCCTGTTAACTTCTTGTTAGTGATCATGACTGACTACAACTGTAGTTTCTCTTTAGCAGCATTAAAGAATTTCTTTGATAGCACTTGTCAGATTGACCAATTCTCAGACCAACAGGAAAATCCAAAAAACTCAGTGAAGATCTAAGGAGAACTGTAGATTCACATCAGTTCTTGGAGCCATTTTTAAACAACCGCAGATTCCAGGATTATAAATCCAAACAACCGTACCTAAGAACAAGTTATTCAGGTGTGTCGTGACATTCATGCCCATGATCAGGGTGTGTAAACTTCTGATCCTGATTGTAGATCATAAAGTAATCTGCGATGTTTGTGCTTTCACTTCTGATAAGAAAACCAAATGACTCTTATAATGACAAATGACACTACAAGCCTATACCTTTTTGTACTGTAGACAAAAGAATTATAAAACGTATCTGGAGTAGCAGTCTTGTTTTCTGCTGTTTCAGCTTTTCATTGAAGCTCCTTGTTATATTTAGACTACTTCAAATATGCCACCAAATTTCAGCCTCACATATTTGTCATATATACTCAAATTTTGAGTGAGGTTTATGGGTAATAATAATATAAATACCAACAAAAAGAAAAAATATTAGTAATAACTAACTACTGGTAATAAAAAGGGGGTTTATTTGCGTTTATGGTCAGTCAGCTGAAAAGTCCCTTTAGGCAGGACTCACTGTATTTTTGATGGTAAAAATGTACTGCTAAATAATTTATTAATAATTATCAGCCCAAATCCCCACTGATAAGTTGCATTAAGTCACGAAATTAAAACCACTGCCAAGTGTTATGAAGCGCACTGACTGTTCCCTTATGAGCCACTGTGCAGCTGGGAAACCTTCAGTCTCTCCGTCCTGGGATTCACATGAATGCTGCTTTGAAATGTAGCAGCAAAGTAAACATCGCTGCAGATTGTTCAGCCAAAATATTAAAAAAAAAAAAAAAAAAAAGGAGGGGTGACTCCAGACTTTTGCACAGTACATAGTACTGGGTTACAGGAATGGGTGCCTCTTTATCCACGCCTGCATGTATGCATACATGGGATATAGCAGTGTATTGCTGCAAATGTGAACTTAGAAACAGCTGTAATCAACAAACACATCTTTGGTTCCTGTTAAGCTTTGTGTGAAACATGGATCCCATTCACTGGTGAGTCTCACAAATAACTTCTTACAGACAAAATATACTATGAAACTAGATTAATGACTCTGACAGATTAATGGCTCTCTTTTTACCTGGATACATTTTTTCCGTAGTTACTTCCCCTGAAAACATAGTCATGCTGTAAATTTACAACATTGTAAACTGCTTATCATTGTCATTGAAACTTGCATGTAATCAGTTGGCTCTGCTGCTTTTATACTGATGGAATCATGGCTGATAGATCAGAATTAGGAAACTGATTAGTAACTTTCAATATAAGCGACTTTCAGCTTGCAGCCCATGTTTTACTTTTTCTGTGACGTTTATGGACTAGTGCTGGTACTGATATGTATACAAAGCCTGATGTCCAAACTTTGTTTTGTGCACAGGTAAATAAATAAAAGGTCTGCTTAACCTAGCTGTGTTTTTAGTTTAGTTGCGATGGGCTTAACTTTAGCCATTCATAAAAGTGGGACAATGATGCTTCCTGTTAACTTGAGATTTGTTTCGACAGCCTGTTGCATAGCAGAAACGTGAGGGCTGGCAACCCTCACGGATGCTAACTAAACGAACGCTAGAACAGTTTGTGGTTAGGATGTTACTATAGCATCATTATTATTATTGCTAGGTGATTTTTTTTTTTTTTTTTTTTGCCTGATTGCTACAGCATAGGTGTCACTACATTTCGTATGGGGGAATCTGCCTCCTTTGGTTTATCAGATTAGATAACTATAGGCGCTGCTAAACTCCTTTTCACAGTTAAAGTTTCACTCTGCTCTGTTTTAATAAGAGACAGACACTCAGTAGTCTTTTCTGTGTGCCTCTATTTAAATTAGTCTGGCTATAATCTTCAGTTGCCCCCCTCCGCCTGTGAGGCTGGTTGTTCCTTCCAACTGGTAAAGAGACGGTTAAGTTCGTGGGGTGGTTGACAGCAGCATGGACATCGATGTGTGTGACCTGTGGCGTTAACTGCAGTGTGAGGTATGAATAACCACTCATATCAGGCCGTGAAAATATTATGAATTGAATTTAAATTTAATTTTAAGAGCCTAAGAATCCCATTGGTTACATTAATTTTAGTGATTAGATGTTAACTCACAGATAATCACCATAAAGCTAGCTTGTTGTCTTCTGCTGCTACTAGAAGCGAAGTTGTTTTATTTTTATTGAGAGAGAGGATTTAAATTAACATAGCTCAAATAAGCTAAACAAAACGGGAGTTAGTCGTATTTATGAAAATGGCGACAACATGTTAAGACTTGCTTTCATTAATGAGCAGTTTTAGCTGGCTAAAAGTGAGTGTTTAGTTAACATTTTATTACCAGTATTGCTGTAAAGTGCTAAAATGAAGAGCAGAGGTTTAAGTAGTGAACATAAAGTGAAACACTAAAGTTGTTATGATCTCACTGAAGCCAAAACCAAAAATAATTAAAGCCGCAAGCGGCGATGAGCGGGCCCTCGCACCCGGCGCGCGTCGACCCCTGGCGCGCTCCAGCCAAGCCGCGCGTCGACCCGTGGCACGCTCCAGCCGAACCGCGCTCGGAGGTTCTCGCAGACGAGAGAGTAGCTGGCTCACCCGGCTGCTGACGGCTCAGCAGGCTAGCCGTACTTCGCGTCGATCGTCTCCCGCTTCCACTAGGTGGCGTCGGTGAGTGCCCACTAATTAATATGTCACAATGCTCTATGTAATGCCTGCAGCCATCAATGAAACTGTAATGACCATAGGATGATGAGTATCAGTGTCCTACTGATTTCCTGTTGCCACTAGGTGGCGTTATGAGTGTGAAACAAAGCTGATAGAGGGGTGTGTCCGGTCTCCCTTACCCTCCCATTAAGCCTGTGAAGTTTGAGGCACATCGGACAATGTATGTCAGAGATGTAACAATTTGGTGCACTGTGGTATATGAGTAAAATCCCACATTTAGAGGGTTGCTACGGCAACACCGTTCAATATTCTACAAAACCATGAATATGTTTTGATGGGCTACTTGTGTAGATGATCTGGAGCCATTTTGGTGTGACTGGATGAAAAGCTGTAGTAGAAGATGATTCAAATAGCAGGCCTGAAAAATGTGAAAAATGCTGCAAAAATGACACCTTAATTAGAACATGTCAGGCTTCCTGTTGGATTTCGGCTATCGGTCCAAGAGACTTTTTTGTACGTCTTAGGATGTTACTTCAGCATGCACGATTTCAGGTACACAGACCAAGCACTGCCCTGGGGCTGATGTTTAGAACCTATCTGGGCCTGAAATGGAAAAAAAGTCCAAATTCAGAGGGTTGCTACGGCAACACCGTTCAATATTCTACAAAACCATGAATATCTTTTGATGGGCTACTTGTGTGGATGATCTGGAGCCATTTTGGTCTCACTGGGTCAAATGCCCTAGGAGGAGTTGAGGCAAAAAGGCCTGAAAAAGGCGAAAAATGCTGCAAAAATGACACTTTAAAGTGAACGTGGCTGACTTCCTGTTGGGTTTCGGCTATCGGTCCAAGAGAGTTTTTTGTAGATGTTAGCATCTTACATCAGCAGGCACATTTTCAGGTACATAGAGAAAGCACAGCCCAGGGGCTGATGTTTAGAATCTCTGTGAATTTGAAATTGAAAAAAGTCCAAATTCAGAGGGTTGCCATGGCAACACCGTTCAATATTCTACAAAACCCTGAATAACTTTTGATGGGCTACTTGTGTAGATGATCTGGAGCCAATTTGGTGTCAGTGGGTGAAATGCCCTAGGACAAGTTCGTTCAAATAGCAGGCGTGGAAATCGCAAAAATTGACACCTTCAATTGAAGATGGCCGACTTCCTGTAGGGTTTAGGGTATGGGTCCAAGAGACTTTTTTGTACGTCTTAGTATGTTACATGAGCATGTACATTTTCATACATGTAGATAAAACGTAGCTCCGGGGCTACTCAAAAAACTTGCTATTTTAAGATATTCCGAGCTGCCACTAGGCGGCGCTCTAACGTTTATGGACTTTATGCATATGAGTGTGTTCAGGGCAGCATGCTTATCACACCACTGAAGTTTGAGCCAGATTGGGCAAGTTGGCTTTGAGTTACAGCCATTTTTGTGTTCATGGCGAATCATCGAACTTTGCCGTCCCATAAGGGTCACGCCCTTTTGCCAAAAACTCACAGTTTTGAAAACACAGTAAGTCCAACTTCTTAAGGCTTTCCAGGTGAAATTTGAGATGGTTCTGCTAAACCACCTTGGAGCTGGACCTCCAAGTGTAAAATATGACATTTCCTGTTCCCACTAGGTGGCGCTGCGACTGATATTAAATATTGTCATATGTATGTGTTCAGGGGGGCACCCTCATCCTACTGGAGAAGTTTGATGCACATTGGATCATGTATGTATGAATGAGAGGCAATCAAAATTTCATGGCGAATGATCAAAGTTCAAAGGGGCATAAGGACCCCTCCCCCTTGGCAAAAACTCACCATTTTCGAGATTTAGATTCCCCTGGGGGTGTAGGTTAGACAAACCAAATATGAAGATGATAACGTCTAAAACCTCTGAGTTATTAGAAAAAGTGTGAGGGCTGCAAATCGCCAAATTTGCATAATTAATTCAAAATGGCGGACTTCCTGTTGGGTTTAGGGCATGGCTCCAAGAGGATTTTTTGTGCGCGTGGACATGATATACATGTGTATGAAGTTTCATTCATGTACGTGAAACACAGCGGTGGGGCTCCAGTTTAGGGGGCGCTAGCGAGCCATTTGGGCGCGCCCTTGCCCGAGCCCATTAAAATACTTAAATTTTCACCAGGTGTGATGCATGTGCAAAGTTTCATGAGTTTTTGAATATGATAAAGCCCCCAAAAAGCCAATTCATTTGCCTGAATAATAATAAAAATAAAAATAAAAATTAAAGCCGCAAGCGGCGATGAGCGGGCCCTCGCACCCGGCGCGCGTCGACCCCTGGCGCGCTCCAGCCAAGCCGCGCGTCGACCCGTGGCACGCTCCAGCCGAACCGCGCTCGGAGGTTCTCACAGACGAGAGAGTAGCTGGCTCACCCGGCTGCTGACGGCTCAGCAGGCTAGCCGTACTTCGCGTCGATCGTCTCCCGCTTCCACTAGGTGGCGTCGGTGAGTGCCCACTAATTAATATGTCACAATGCTCTATGTAATGCCTGCAGCCATCAATGAAACTGTAATGACCATAGGATGATGAGTATCAGTGTCCTACTGATTTCCTGTTGCCACTAGGTGGCGTTATGAGTGTGAAACAAAGCTGATAGAGGGGTGTGTCCGGTCTCCCTTACCCTCCCATTAAGCCTGTGAAGTTTGAGGCAGATCGGACAATGTATGTCAGAGATGTAACAATTTGGTGCACTGTGGTATATGAGTAAAATCCCACATTTAGAGGGTTGCTACGGCAACACCGTTCAATATTCTACAAAACCATGAATATCTTTTGATGGGCTACTTGTGTAGATGATCTGGAGCCATTTTGGTGTGACTGGATGAAAAGCTGTAGTAGAAGATGATTCAAATAGCAGGCCTGAAAAATGTGAAAAATGCTGCAAAAATGACACCTTAATTAGAACATGTCAGGCTTCCTGTTGGATTTCGGCTATCGGTCCAAGAGACTTTTTTGTACGTGTTAGGATGTTACTTCAGCATGCACGATTTCAGGTACACAGACCAAGCACTGCCCTGGGGCTGATGTTTAGAACCTATGTGGGCCTGAAATGGAAAAAAAGTCCAAATTCAGAGGGTTGCTACGGCAACACCGTTCAATATTCTACAAAACCATGAATATCTTTTGATGGGCTACTTGTGTGGATGATCTGGAGCCATTTTGGTCTCACTGGGTCAAATGCCCTAGGAGGAGTTGAGGCAAAAAGGCCTGAAAAAGGCGAAAAATGCTGCAAAAATGACACTTTAAAGTAAACGTGGCTGACTTCCTGTTGGGTTTGGGCTATCGGTCCAAGAGAGTTTTTTGTAGATGTTAGCATCTTACATCAGCAGGCACATTTTCAGGTACATAGAGAAAGCACAGCCCAGGGGCTGATGTTTAGAATCTCTGTGAATTTGAAATTGAAAAAAGTCCAAATTCAGAGGGTTGCCATGGCAACACCGTTCAATATTCGACAAAACCCTGAATAACTTTTGATGGGCTACTTGTGTAGATGATCTGGAGCCAATTTGGTGTCACTGGGTGAAATGCCCTAGGACAAGTTCGTTCAAATAGCAGGCGTGGAAATCGCAAAAATTGACACCTTCAATTGAAGATGGCCGACTTCCTGTAGGGTTTAGGGTATGGGTCCAAGAGACTTTTTTGTACGTCTTAGTATGTTACATGAGCATGTACATTTTCATACATGTAGATAAAACGTAGCTCCGGGGCTACTCAAAAAACTTGCTATTTTAAGATATTCCGAGCTGCCACTAGGCGGCGCTCTAACGTTTATGGACTTTATGCATATGAGTGTGTTCAGGGCAGCATGCTTATCACACCAGTGAAGTTTGAGCCAGATTGGGCAAGTTGGCTTTGAGTTACAGCCATTTTTGTGTTCATGGCGAATCATCGAACTTTGCCGTCCCATAAGGGTCACGCCCTTTTGTCAAAAACTCACAGTTTTGAAAACACAGTAAGTCCAACTTCTTAAGGCTTTCCAGGTGAAATTTGAGATGGTTCTGCTAAACCACCTTGGAGCTGGACCTCCAAGTGTAAAATATGACATTTCCTGTTCCCACTAGGTGGCGCTGCGACTGATATTAAATATTGTCATATGTATGTGTTCAGGGGGGCACCCTCATCCTACTGGAGAAGTTTGATGCACATTGGATCATGTAGGTATGAATGAGAGGCAATCAAAATTTCATGGCGAATGATCAAAGTTCAAAGGGGCATAAGGACCCCTCCCCCTTGGCAAAAACTCACCATTTTCGAGATTTAGATTCCCCTGGGGGTGTAGGTTAGACAAACCAAATATGAAGATGATAACGTCTAAAACCTCTGAGTTATTAGAAAAAGTGTGAGGGCTGCAAATCGCCAAATTTGCATAATTAATTCAAAATGGCGGACTTCCTGTTGGGTTTAGGGCATGGCTCCCAGAGGATTTTTTGTGCGCCTGGACATGATATACATGTGTATGAAGTTTCATTCATGTACGTGAAACACAGCGGTGGGGCTCCAGTTTAGGGGGCGCTAGCGAGCCATTTGGGCGCGCCCTTGCCCGAGCCCATTAAAATACTTAAATTTTCACCAGGTGTGACGCATGTGCAAAGTTTCATGAGTTTTTGAATATGATAAAGCCCCCAAAAAGCCAATTCATTTGCCTGAATAATAATAAAAATAAAAAAAATAATAAACGAAGCAATTACAATAGGGCCTTCGCACAGTTCGTGCTCGGGCCCTAATAATAATAAACGAAGCAATTACAATAGGGCCTTCGCACAGTTCGTGCTCGGGCCCTAAAAATAATTAAAGCCGCAAGCGGCGATGAGCGGGCCCTCGCACCCGGCGCGCGTCGACCCCTGGCGCGCTCCAGCCAAGCCGCGCGTCGACCCGTGGCACGCTCCAGCCGAACCGCGCTCGGAGGTTCTCGCAGACGAGAGAGTAGCTGGCTCACCCGGCTGCTGACAGCTCAGCAGGCTAGCCGTACTTCGCGTCGATCGTCTCCCGCTTCCACTAGGTGGCGTCGGTGAGTGCCCACTAATTAATATGTCACAATGCTCTATGTAATGCCTGCAGCCATCAATGAAACTGTAATGACCATAGGATGATGAGTATCAGTGTCCTACTGATTTCCTGTTGCCACTAGGTGGCGTTATGAGTGTGAAACAAAGCTGATAGATGGGTGTGTCCAGTCTCCCTTACCCTCCCATTAAGCCTGTGAAGTTTGAGGCAGATCGGACAATGTATGTCAGAGATGTAACAATTTGGTGCACTGTGGTATATGAGTAAAATCCCACATTTAGAGGGTTGCTACGGCAACACCGTTCAATATTCTACAAAACCATGAATATCTTTTGATGGGCTACTTGTGTAGATGATCTGGAGCCATTTTGGTGTGACTGGATGAAAAGCTGTAGTAGAAGATGATTCAAATAGCAGGCCTGAAAAATGTGAAAAATGCTGCAAAAATGACACCTTAATTAGAACATGTCAGGCTTCCTGTTGGATTTCGGCTATCGGTCCAAGAGACTTTTTTGTACGTCTTAGGATGTTACTTCAGCATGCACGATTTCAGGTACACAGACCAAGCACTGCCCTGGGGCTGATGTTTAGAACCTATCTGGGCCTGAAATGGAAAAAAAGTCCAAATTCAGAGGGTTGCTACGGCAACAGCGTTCAATATTCTACAAAACCATGAATATCTTTTGATGGGCTACTTGTGTGGATGATCTGGAGCCATTTTGGTCTCACTGGGTCAAATGCCCTAGGAGGAGTTGAGGCAAAAAGGCCTGAAAAAGGCGAAAAATGCTGCAAAAATGACACTTTAAAGTGAACGTGGCTGACTTCCTGTTGGGTTTCGGCTATCGGTCCAAGAGACTTTTTTGTAGATGTTAGCATCTTACATCAGCAGGCACATTTTCAGATACACAGAGAAAGCACAGCCCAGGGGCTGATGTTTAGAATCTCTGTGAATTTGAAATTGAAAAAAGTCCAAATTCAGAGGGTTGCCATGGAAACACCGTTCAATATTCTACAAAACCATGAATAACTTTTGATGGGCTACTTGTGTAGATGATCTGGAGCCAATTTGGTGTCAGTGGGTGAAATGCCCTAGGACAAGTTCGTTCAAATAGCAGGCGTGGAAATCGCAAAAATTGACACCTTCAAGTGAAGATGGCCGACTTCCTGTAGGGTTTGGGGTATGGGTCCAAGAGACTTTTTTGTACGTCTTAGTATGTTACATGAGCATGTACATTTTCATACATGTAGATAAAACGTAGCTCCGGGGCTACTCAAAAAACTTGCTATTTTAAGATATTCCGAGCTGCCACTAGGCGGCGCTCTACCGTTTTTGGACTTTATGCATATGAGTGTGTTCCGGACAGGGTGCTTATCACACCACTGAAGTTTGAGCCAAATTGGGCAAGTTGGGTTTGAGTTACAGCCATTTTTGTGTTCATGGCGAATCATCGAACTTTGCCGTCCCATAAGGGTCACGCCCTTTTGTCAAAAACTCACAGTTTTGAAAACACAGTAAGTCCAACTTCTTAAGGCTTTCCAGGTGAAATTTGAGATAGTTCTGCTAAACCACCTTGGAGCTGGACCTCCAAGTGTAAAATATGACATTTCCTGTTCCCACTAGGTGGCGCTGCGACTGATATTAAATATTGTCATATGTATGTGTTCAGGGGGGCACCCTCATCCTACTGGAGAAGTTTGATGCACATTGGTTCATGTAGGTATGAATGAGAGGCAATCAAAATTTCATGGCGAATGATCAAAGTTCAAAGGGGCATAAGGACCCCTCCCCCTTGGCAAAAACTCACCATTTTCGAGATTTTGATTCCCCTGGGGGTGTAGGTTAGACAAACCAAATATGAAGATGATAACGTCTAAAACCTCTGAGTTATTAGAGAAAGTGTGAGGGCTGCAAATCGCCAAATTTGCATAATTAATTCAAAATGGCGGACTTCCTGTTGGGTTTAGGGCATGGCTCCAAGAGGATTTTTTGTGCGCCTGGACATGATATACATGTGTATGAAGTTTCATTCATGTACGTGAAACACAGCGGTGGGGCTCCAGTTTAGGGGGCGCTAGCGAGCCATTTGGGCGCGCCCTTGCCCGAGCCCATTAAAATACTTAAATTTTCACCAGGTGTGACGCATGTGCAAAGTTTCATGAGTTTTTGAATATGATAAAGCCCCCAAAAAGCCAATTCATTTGCCTGAATAATAATAATAAAAATAAAAAAAAAATAAAAAAAAAAAAAATAATAATAAACGAAGCAATTACAATAGGGCCTTCGCACAGTTCGTGCTCGGGCCCTAATAAACGAAGCAATTACAATAGGGCCTTCGCACAGTTCGTGCTCGGGCCCTAAAAATAATAATAATAATAATAAACGAAGCAATTACAATAGGGCCTTCGCACAGTTCGTGCTCGGGCCCTAATAACAATAGTAAAAATTAAGGGCACACTGATGTCATTACAGGTCTTTCCCGAGGGAAACATCAAAATTGATCTTAATGGGAATTCCCATTGAAACCAGTGCTGTCCAAATTTATACCCGCATTAGGCTTGGCTTTTTTCACAGTTAAGAAAAGTATTTCCTCTTACTTAACATACATACTCAGCTGCAGAGGTTAGTTCAAATGTTATCACAAACCAGGACATGCAAAGTCAGGCTGTGGAGGATGCTTTTAATATATTTGCTACCATTTAGAGAGTTTGTAGCTGGTTTCTGATGGGTATCATCCATGAGTGAAAACACATTGCTAACTTGATCAAACTAGCTGATAGTAATGGTGATATATATATCATAGTATTTTCAGGAAAGTTGTGATAATGGTATTTATGACAATATAGTGGGAAAGAAAACTGCACAATGCTTGCAGGTGATTGCAGCTTGCTCATAGCAGTGCAACAAAGTGAAGGGCACTTTTTCCATCCTTCTTTAACTGCTGTCAATGATGGCACACTACTTATTCAAAGTCTGCTGACTAGGTAGTGTTTTTCCTGGAAACCGTACATAAAAGTATAACATAACTGCTTAACATGGTAAACCATCTAACTCTTCAGCACAGTATTTTAAAATAATTGTCACCTAATAAAATTGAAACTGAAATATTTTTTCCACGTGGGAGGGTTTTTTTTTTTTTAACCAGTTGCTTAAAGCCCTTCTTTACCACCATGTAGCCGCATCAGTAAATTCCACCCACTGCTTACTCTTTCGGTCATATGGAGTCTAACTAGCAAGTGCTGCAGCCATTTTCAGTTCACATTTATTTATTGTCAGCTACTGGTGTCTCTTCCTCATGTGCCTTCATGGCCTAGTTCCACTTGATTGTGTGTTTTTTGCCTCCAGTGATGAAACAAATTTGCTGCTAGGGAACAGAAATACATGCCATCGCTGTTTCACTGACACTTTTTTGTCACTTAAAAATTTATAGTGCTGTTACAGGTGGTATGATATGGCATAATACTGTAAGGTTTTCGACTTTAGTGTGAGGCTATGGGAACTGGCTCAGTTTTGGAGCCAGCCTCAAGTGGCACAGGAACTGCAGAAATCTGGCCACAATTTGCCAGTCAGGTTTGTTTTTTTGCTTTTTTTGGTCTGACAGCATGAAAGGTCTAAAACCATTAAAAAAAGAGAGACTTTTTTACTTGTGTTGAGACATTTTCCTTTCACCCAGACACATCCTTTTAGTTAGAGTCTACTCATTTATATCTGTACTTTAGCTGTGTATGTAGTTGCATCACCTATCTTGTTTTAGTAGCAATTCAACTTTTGCCAGGGTTGCATCACAAAATGTTAACACAATGCTTAGGAGAGAACAAACGTTTGCAAAACAGCAGAGACGGGAGAAATAGAGACATGGAGTTTTTTTTTTTTTCTCATTTTGAATTTGATGCCAGCAACATGTTTGAACAAGGGAAAGAGTGGAGAAGATAAAGTTACAAGTTTTATTTAAGTTTTATTTTATGTCATTTTTGCCACATCAGGGATTTTTGTGCAGATTATTGCTTAAAAACGTATTCAGGTTTTCAGGGAAATCTCCCTCAAAAATTCATACAACTCATCTATCAGTCTATCTATCAGACTTGGCTTTACGGGGTTAACTTTCATTTCAGTGGTCACCAATAGACATAAAATGCAGGCACAAATAAAAGCATAAATTTAATTCTGATTCACATTATCACATTCACTATAAGCCCTCTGGCTATGGGACGATCGCTTACTAGTGCTAATTGCCCTGCCCACTTTCTAATTATCTTAAAAGCGAACAGTTCGGCTGCCGAACCGGTGAAATTCTCAGCTCGGCACATCAACCACTGGCTAGAACCCTGAGACATCAAGCAGTTGCTAGAACTGTAAAGGCAATGGCAACTGGTCTTCATTTCCTAAAAGCTAGCAGGATTGTTTAAAAAACCAAAAACACATCAGCAGTGTTAAATATGCATGTGTCCCATTGCTTTCAAAACATGCTCAGGGTTCTAGCCAGAAAAAAATTCAGCCTGGCACACGTGTGGGGGGGGGGGGCTAATGCTAATTAGCATGCTAATTTAGGGAGGGAGGGTGGGGGTCAGAACATGCAAACAGGGTGGGGGTGGTCTGAAACAAAGTCCGGGTGATGCCAAAGCATACAAAGGGATGCGGTATGAGCGCTGTGTGTGCACAAATCGCGGCATTGGCTGAGGATTTCAACTTTCCTGACTATCTCCAAAAGTCACCAAAGTCACCAGAAAAAGTCGCTAAATTTATCGCTTGTCACTTTTTGGAAGAAAAAAGTCACTATGGGGGTCTGAAAAGTCAGTAAATCTAGCAAAAAAGTTGCTAAGTTGTCAACAGTGAGCTCCTTGGAATTTATGTTTAATAGGAAGTTTGAAATTGTCATTTGTCCCCTTTTCCACTTCTTCCCCCTCGCTTTAATGCTGGTTGCCATTTTGCTTTCTGTAGCCATGCAAAATCGGGGTGTGCGGGGTGCTATAGATGCTATCTTAGTGATAAACAGATGGCTAATGTGCGTGTCACATAAAGGTGCTTTCAGCTGCTTCCTTATTTCCACAGGGTTTGCCACACACCAGATGGCTCTGCATGTTTGACCTGGCAAAGATTTTATGCAGGATATCCTTCCTAATGCAATGGTCCGAATTATCTGGGCTTGGGGCCAACGTATGCTAGCTTGTGACTCCTTGAGGTTGGGTTCGTGGCTATCGGGTAATTTTTAATAGTTAAGTGGGTAACATTAAAAAGTGTGCCAGCCAGGTTAATATTTATAACTACTCAGTACTTCAGTGTTGTTGAAATGGGAGCCTTACTGACCTTGAAATTCCTCCCCAAAAACTGTTCAGTATCGTGAGTAGCTGAATTACTTCAGCTGCTACCGAGGCGTGGGGCTGTGTGACTGTCTGTCTGCAGTTGTGCAGTGTGAAGTTGGTTTTATGGCCTCACCTTTGAGCACCCCACCCAGTGACTCCAGGAAGGGTAGGTACTCTAACATTTGGCGCATAAGCGCAAACATACAAGAATACCCACCCCAGCTCACCGCCTCTTACCAAGGGCAATTCCAGACTGGAAGAGTCCAGCCTCTCTCCAGGAGGCTGGTTCCAGAGCCCAGGCTATGCGTTGAGGTGAGCCCGACTATATCTACGTGGTATCTGTCAACCTCACGCACTAGCTCAGTCTGACCCATCCACCCACCCAGACCTCCCCCTCTCCAGCCACCTCCTCCAGCTTATCTGGGGGAACACTGATGCATTCCCAGGTCAGCCTCTATATATATATATATATATATATATATATAGTTACTTAGTAACGTGTTACTCTAATCTGAATACTTTTTTCGGTAACGAGTAGTCTAACGCGTTACTATTTGCAATCGAGTAATCAGATTAAAGTTACTTATCCAAGTCATTGTGCGTTATTATTTTTGTCATTTTCCTCAGTACAAAGATATATTTTTGCTTTCTTCTTGCGTCTCGGGGAGTGACGTCTGGCCGATGCGACAATTAAGTCCCGTTTTCAGCTTGAGGACAATAATAGCACACAGCAACACAAATGTAAACAATGGAGGGAGGAGAGAAATGTGTGTTTTCTAGATGAAAATACAGGCACTATTGTGAGTTTGTGTCAGCTAAAGATGACAACATCAAGGCTAGTTGTGCACTCTGTGCTGGCATCAAAATGCTAACTAGCTTCAAAAACGCTACGTCAGATTTGAAGAAACATCTGGAGTCACAGCACGGCACAGTCGGACTTACAGAGCGAGTCCCACCAGGTGGTGCAAAGCAGAGAGCTGCGGCTAATACAGGAGGCCCCCCAGCACCCAAACAACAAAAGCTGGACTTGGACTTGCCGGTGTTGTGCCAAAAAGTGATCGTCTGCCATAAAGTGATTTTTGGTATTTGCCAAAAAAATGATTTCCTGTATTTAAACGGCTGTATAATCTGTTGACCTATAATCTGTGAAATATATATGAAACATATCTCTCATGAATGATATTAGGTCATTTTGAGCAAGAAACAGCATTTCTATCACAAGGTAGAAAATGCAATCAGTTTTTGGCAAAGTGACTTTTATACATTAGTTTTTTTAATCAAGGCAAAAACTGTCATTGGCATTAAAAATATCTCTTTAAATAGAAATTTGGCTCAGAATGCTGCAGAAATCACAACAAATATACAATCACAGTTCTATAAAGATATTTGAAGTGGCCAAAAAGTTCTGGATTGATTATAATGTATTTGCAATAATACAGTCATAAAGACTCTTGAAAAATAAGTTATTTCTTCATTTAATATATAAGGCCTTCATAAATCATGCTGACTGTACTCTGTTTACCAATATAAGTAAAGACACTACACATAAAAGCACACAGAAACATCGGAATCACTTTATCGCAGACGATCACTTTTTTGCACAACACCAGCAACTGTTGAATGTAACTAATAAAGTAACTTGTAATTTAACTTAGTTACTTCTAAAATTAAGTAATCAGTAAAGTAACTAAGTTACTTTTTAAGGGAGTAATCAGTAATCAGATTACTTTTTAAAGGTAACTATGCCATTACTGCTCCTAATGCGATTAGTCAAGTGCTGTGCAGAACATGACGTATCATAGTGTAGTCTTCTACATCTGTGACCTCCTGACAAACATTTGTTTCTAATCAGGCCATTCAGTATATTTTTAGACATCCATCTACTGCACCAGGCCAATTGGCTGCAAAGCTCTCAGGTGAAATTCAGGGCATGCTGCTTTAGGCTTTTATGTTTCATGGTTTGATGGATTGGGGGCAAAATATATTATAAAGCAAAATATATAAAATGGGGCTGTTATACTAAGTCTTTGGTGTGAACGCTGAATGCTTAAAAATTAAGGTTTTGTTTTTTTCATAGTTTTCAATTGTTGTATAATGAACATCAGTCTGAATAAAGTTGCCTGTTGCAGATTGTCTGCAAACTTTGCATTGAATCTGGTAGTCACTTCCTGCTGTGAGACAAAGGAACCACTGATGCATCCGTTATAGTTGGTGTAGTGTGTTCATTTATCGTTTAGAAGCTGACTGTATCATGAAGTCCCGTGTGCGTGTGAGTCCATGTGCCTGTATGTGCACAATTGGAGTATCTCTACCATTTGTAGTTGTAAACATTAAAAGGTGTCAGCCGAAAGTCTGCTTATGAACCTGAAAATAATGTTTACCAGACCAACTTTCCACTATCATCGTGCCCTGTGGGCCTCCTCTCATCATCCCTATGGCACTATACCACCACCTACCTAATACAGGCTGCAGTGGAAGGTTACAAAGGAAAGGGAGGGAAGAGAGCACAGCGGTATCATTTCGAAACAACTTGCAGTCTGCACACAAGACCAAGGGAGAGAACAGAAAATATCATCACTTAAGAGATTCTCACACACTGTACCTCCCACAGGGGGTTTGGCTGCTTGACAGAAGATTGATGCTCGCCTCTGTTTGAGTCGTTCGCTTCCTGTCGTCTGAAGGAGAAGTTCAGACAGAAACTGTTGCTTGGTTCACACGCTGATATATTTGTTTGCTGGTAAGTGTTGAATTAATTATTTAGGTCACAGAGTTTATATATTTATATATATACTTGTTAGGTGATTGTATTGTGCTTGTGATAAATCAAAGTGCTTGTTTTAGATGCAGCTGAGATAGACAAAGCCGATCAACACTCCTGTCTGTCTACTACAGGTTTCAGGATACAGTAGTTATAGATGTGTAAGTGGTGTGGTCAGCTCCCCAGTTAGCAGTCTGAAAAATGGCACAAGTAAAGTTATAAGTGTACCACAGGCTTGTTTAAACGATCAAAATATTGTACAATAGTAATATAAGGAAAACTGTAAAGTGTCTAAAAAAATTGGGAACATTTCAAAGCAGCAAGTTATCAGATATATATTTGTATATATTTGTTTAAGTTAAGAAATTGCCATTTTAATGTCACACGAGCCCTGAAGATAATCTATCAAATTTAACAGATTAATTGGTTATCATGTAATCTACAAGACAACTCCATGTTTATACATGTTTAACTTGTTTGTTACTGAAGTATTGGAGGGAAATGGTACATGTTCTACTTAACTGTAACCTGGTTGTGTGTGTGTGTGTGTGTGTGTGTGAAAGCATATATACATAGAGAATATACTAACATAAAAGGACTGCTTCATTTCCATATGCATGTAAAAAAAAAAAGAGCGAAAAATCTTGTTGAGCTCTGTATATGCAGATTGTATTAGAGATAAATGATTTTATTTCTGGCAGCTCATTGTCTTTATTAGCTGCACACTATTTCCTTCTCTAGGAGGAAAATAGTCCCTCTGTAAATCATGTAGTCATTTTCCCAGTGTCCAGAAAGGGGCAGCTATCTCAAACCTTGAGAATAAATATCCTAAAATATCTGTCTGAGTTACTAAAACTGAGTTTTATTTTTTTAATTGTGATTTTGGGCGAACACACCCTTTAAAGTTATGCCGACTTGTAATGCACCATTAAGCACTCGCCCTTGTGAGGTTTGTAACAAAGAGGTAAACGCACTCCCTCTTGTGAAACATCTAATAAAGGTTATATATTGAAATATCTAATTGAAGATCATGCCACGCAGGCAGTAAAGTAATAAACTGGATGAAATATTAAGTGTTTCTGTGTAAGAGCGAGAGGAGGTGAAGCAGAGATTTCCATTATCGAGCAGAGAGAAATGAGAGCCATTCTGAGCCACTGACCCCATTAGGCACAGGCCATCCAGTGATGTTTAAAAAGCTCTTGGGGCGCACTGGGAGTCACAGGCCCTGCGCCCATCATCATCCTCCACCCCACACACCACCCTCCCGATTTTAGGGCCCCGGCGGAAGCGGGCTATTCTCGTTCAACATTGTGCTGCCGAGCTATTCTGACACTGTCCATTGTGTCCGAGTGCTTTCCATGACTCTCAGCGATTTCAGCGGGTCTGCACCTTAAACCCCTCCATTATGGACGAGCTTGTGTTGTGACATTTGCTGAGTTGGCTTTTGCATTCTTTTGCCCATCCCGACTCCCAGCTTCCCTTCACCCCCAACCACCTACTGTCTGCTCTTCATGGTACGATTCTTCGAAATTGCACACAAGTTGATTTGGTTCATGGCACTACTATCACGTTTAGTAGATCATGGTGCATGAGTTAGAACAAAAAAAAAAAAATTGTGTTTTCAAAATCGTGAAATTTTTGTTTCCTAGTAAGGAAGTTATTAGCCAATAGGAAATTGAGAAATCCTTTTGAATATTTCTGCTTTCTCCTTTTGATGGGAGGCAGAGTTCTTATAGTTTTGCATTTTCTAATTAGTTTTTACTTTTATTTCATTTTGACTTTTTGTCTTTATTTCAGTTTAGTTTCACTTGGTTTCCGATTGTTTCCAGTAATGTTGTTTTTTTCCCCCCAAAAGTCTAGCTTTTATTTTGGTTAACTAAAATGTTTTTTCACATTTAGTTATAGTTTAGGTTTAGTTAACTATATTAACCTTGCACGGACGGAACATTTTCTAAACTCCCAACTGTAAATACGCTCTCTTTGCAGAACCATAAATGGGTGAAGAATGAGTCTCCTGCTACTGAGTGACTGAGTGATTTTTGCCCTGATGGAGGACGCTTCCCAGCAGCCCCTGCTGACTCTCACCACTGCCTCTGCCTCCTGCTGAATGTGGAAAGCCTAGGATGGAAGACCCAGCAAGTGATGCTCTGAGGCAATTAAACAACACTCTCAACCTCCGTTATCTTAACTCCCCGAACACACTAACGCAAACAGCTGCTTCACCACCATCTCCTCTCAGACAGGGACCACCGCCACTAGTCGATCACATTCCAGGATGTTTCTGAATTTCTGCCGGGTACGAAAATGCCAGCGTGTGCAGCTGATGACTACCTGCCTGTTGCTGTCCGTGATGATGGTTTGCTGGGAGCAGCTGGACAACAGTGTTGTCAACCACGTCAAGTCCTACTCCTTCCGCTACCTAATCAACCGCTTCAGCTACATCAACAAGAGCCTCACCATCCCCCGCAACCAAGCCAGAATCTTCAGCAACTTCCACTACCTGATGGACCACCCTGATAAATGCATCGGGAAAGATGTTCTCCTCCTCCTCTTTGTCAAAACGTCCCCAGAGAATATTGACAGGCGAAAAGCCATCAGATCCACCTGGGGTAACGAGACCTACATCCAAAATACCCTGGGAGTGACGGTCAAGGTGGTGTTCGCTTTGGGAGCAGTCCATATCAAGAAGACGGAGCCTTTGTGGAGCAAGAGGAGTGGCGTTGGTTTTCAGGATCAGCTCGCCCAGGAGGATCGTCTCCATGGCGATTTGATCCAACAAGACTTTCTAGACTCCTTCCACAACCTGACCCTGAAACTGATCTTGCAGTTCCACTGGATGCACAGTCACTGCGCACATGCCCGCTTCCTCATGACCGCCGATGACGACATCTTTGTCCACATGCCCAACCTGGTGAGCTACCTGCAGGATGTGAGCAGCAGAGGTGTTAAAGATTTCTGGATTGGTCGTGTGCACAGAGGAGCACCACCCATCCGCAGCAAGGAGAGCAAATACTATGTTTCTTTTGAGATGTACCCTTGGGTGGCTTACCCGGATTACACAGCTGGAGCGGCCTATGTTGTTTCCAGTGATGTTGCGAACAAAATCTACCATGCCACGCTGACCCTGAATGCATCTATTTATATAGACGATGTGTTCATGGGCATCTGTGCCAACGCCGTGGGCGTGTCACCACAGGAGCACGTTTATTTCTCAGGGGAGGGCAAGGCACCTTACCACCCATGTATCTACGAAAAGATGATGACATCACACGGCCACATAGAGGACATTTACGACGTTTGGAAGGCAGCAACACACCCACAGGTGAAGCATGGGACCTCTGGGCTCATAGGGAAGCTGTACTGCACAGCTGTGAAAATGACTCTGCTTTGTAAACCATACCATTTTAACACTTACCCCTGCAAAGCAGCCTTTTCCTAGTGTTACTCAAGGCTTGTGTGTGTCAGACTGTGAATGAGAATGTGTCATGCTGTGGATCATAACCACGTGAGGGTCACTGCTGTGAATATTTACCTCAGTCCTTTCAGCCGGGCATACATGTCGAAGTACTGTGTTCTGTGTTGTGAGCGAGACCAGGCGATTCACGTCACGGTTGGTGTGAGATCGTCAGTGTGTTTAATAATGTTATCACAATAAATTTTCATTGACACTGTACAATTTGACAAAAAGGTTCTGAACATTTACATGTTGCTCCAGTTCAAATCCAAGGCTGATTCAAATGGCATTTTCATCTCAGCAGGCTGAGCAGAGCAGCACTTCCTTATTGTCCTACACAAGAAGCTTGCCAAATTTGGTTACACTCTTTGAAAAGGACTGACTTATTTGTGTTAACAGAAGTAGTTGATTTGGATGATGATGTGTGGGGAAAAAAAACGTCACCCAGACCAGTGACAGTCACGCATCTACTCGACTTTTGCTTCTGTGCTGGGAAAGAAAATGACATTTGAATCACATTTGAATCACATTTGTAAAAATTTGTTTTCGTTTGTTTTTGTTTAAAAAAAAAAATCCGAATAAAGCGTGCACTCTGCTAGTAAAGAAGAATTGAGTTTGTGTAAAAGGGAAACATGATTTGGGGAATCATCTGTTGGAACATACAGAAAAAATGTGCAAAAAAATAATTAGAGAACATCCCTATCCCTCTAAATGCTTGATGTTTCTCTGATATATGCGTGGGTTTGCACATTAACACTCGCCTGCCTGGTTACTTTGAAAAAAACAAAGGGAAAGTTTTCTATATAGTGTCAAACTTCTTTTTCTTTTTCTATAAAAGGGATGCATGGTTACTGTAGAGCAGAGTTTTCAGTAACTTTTGCAAGTTGAATGGAGCCAGTATATTTTTTAGTTCTGACTGAAGCATTCGTTCATTCACATTCTATGCATGCTTGTGGAGGACATAACTGAAGGGGTGTCTGCAGGTGATGTTTCACTTTAACTGCCATCAGTTAAGGCAGGAAGCAGTTCACCACAAGGCGAAAGTTTCACACTCAAATCGAAAAATAATGTTGCGGTTTTCATGCTTAAAAAAAAACGGTCGGTCCCCACCAAAGAGGTTTTATTCTGACACAATATAAAATCATCCAGACTGAGGTACAAATACTTTGAACCGGTTATATATGTATATTTTTTAAGCGGGGCTGGAATTTTTATCTAACAGGAAAATGCATAATAATTCCATTAGTACACACTCTTTACCTTAATTATATGCTAAAAAGCCATGCTTATGTGTGTAGCCGAGCTCCAGAGTCACATTTTGAGCTTCAAAAAGAACCCAAAAGAAGCCAACTGCTCCATACGTTTTCCCCTGTGATTAAAATTGCTGATTTATCACATTGCTACTTTCCCGCAGTCCATGTCATCTTGTCTGTGGCAACAGCCTTGCTTCTCAAGAATATTAAGTTTTCATGTATCTTAACCTTTATCTATCCAGAGAATGAAACTCTTAAGATGTGTTTTCCAACAGTATCCTGGGCCCACTTGATGATATTACTCAGTTGCCATATGGGTGTTTGCTGGCTTAAGGTCACAAAAATGTCACCCTCTGCTCCCTTTACGTCGCCTCACTGCAAATTGTCTGCATACATATTTATGGCACCTCGTCCTGAATTGTGCTGTTGCCTGGATTAGCTGTTCTGGAAACAGCTGCTCTGTTTCCAAGCCAACTTGTAAAGGGGGAGCAGGATTTAGGGTGTGTCCAAAAACACAAGCAGCTGCCTGCATCTGTTTGGCAGTAACTGACTTGAAAATTACTTCTGTGTCCACTTAAAGATTTTAAAGATGCATTTGTGTTCATTTAAATTAGAAAAGCAGGTAACATCACGTACACCGTGGACCTGCTTAGTTTTCATGTAGGCAGAAGCTGGTTTCATTTTAGGTTCGCTCAAGTGATTGTTGCGGAAAATTGGCCCGTGAGGAGTTGACCGTTGACTTCAGTAATCAGTACAACGAAGCTCATCTTCAGTCCCCAAGAGGCGACTTTGGAAAATAATTGTGTTGACAGAGGAGAGTTTCTAAATATAGGCGCAGACTCTGCTAGTCAGCGCACCTGATGAACGCTGGTGGGGGTGGGGTGGGGGGGGTAAGGCAGTAACTACAGCTAATTAAAAAATACTATAAATACACAGCCTAGAATGAGACCTGACTCCTCTGTTCAGAAACTGCCTACACAAAGCAGATCATGAAATTAGTAAGCTGGCAACAATGTCATGAGGTTCAAGGTTCAAGATTCTGGGGAGTGGAGTCTAGGTCTCTGACTCCAGACATTTGAATCCGTGCACTCCATCCAGTTAACTGACTCGTCTGACGTGGTGGGATAAACTAGTGTTTTCTAAACTAAACAAAGCTGTTAACAACAGAAGTGATTCACTTCCTCCCGCTTCACTCTTCAAACCTTCACAAAACCAGCAGGCTGACATAGTGTGGGTTTGGATCAGTGATTTGAATAGAAACATATTCTTCTGCATTGTATAATGGCACACTTTGGAAATAAAAAAAATGAAACAGAAAATTGGAAATTATTTCTAATGGTTGAAGAAAAATAGGAGTAGGAATGCAACCATTTTATACAAAGCACACTGTTTTTAGGAGCTGAAAAGTAATCAGAGACATTACCAAAAACATTATAGCAAAGGTTTTAATAATTTGACTACAAAGGATAATCAGCAACGACTGAAATGCAGACCCTGTGGTTCCTCCTTTGTGGTGCTTTGTCAGGCCTTACTAAACTTCCTGCCTTTTGCTGTCTGATCATGGGTCATTCTGCCTTTGAGCAGCTGACAAATGTGCTCAGCCAGTTTGAGATCAGCTGATTCACCCAACCACTGCAGGGTATTTCATTTCTCTGAGTCAAGGGGTATATTACGAAAGAAGGTCAACATAGCCAGGCTTTTTATGAGTTAGCTGATTTGGTTAAGTCAGGCTTTGTGTTTCAGGCTCTGTGCACACTCACATAAAACGGGGGAGTTTTTGAGTCATGTGACTCTTCTTCCACACAAAATGATCCCTATGCCTGCTACCTACTCTGATCATAAACAGATGATGACGATGAGGAGGAGGAGGAGGAGGAGGATGGAGACAAAAATCTATAAAGAACATGAAAAATAAAACAGTAAAATTAGACAAGAGGTTAATGCTGCAGAAATATGTAAATCCTGCGTTTTATGGCACGAGCAAGTAACATTTTAACTGAAGTTAATTGTAATGCTGAGTGCTCTCTCTCAGTGCTGCTGTTTATTTCTAATGTGACGGCTGCAGACCGTCTGAGCTCTGAAACTTTAAACTGGATGCATCAAAGGTTACTGTCCCACAGCCTAATAAGGGAGGTGTGGATATCAGTTTTGTTTGGCACAGATCAAAGTGAAATTACTATTACTATATTATTGATTGAACAGGTGTTCTAGTAGCTGCTATTCCACCCCGTTCAGCCATTTTTGTAGTTTGATAGCAGTGATACTAATTTTTACCGGCAGAGAAACAGGCACTTCATAGAGGCTCTGATGCCGGGGGGGGGGGGGGGGGGGGGGGGGGGGGGGGGGGAGTAAGGAATCGTGTGGGTTGATACCCCCAACAACCGAACATTTTGACTGACTACTTGCAACTTCAACATAACTGAACTTGGACTACAAAATCGCTGCGAGAAAAAAAAGGCGGATTCACGAGATTGTTAAGCAAAAGTTTAGCAGTTCCACAGCAAATACTGTGACGTAATAGACAAGAAAACGTAATAGGGAATAGAGAAAACTGAACAGACTGAAAATTAAAAAGAGTATAAAGATATCTACGCAGCACCGGGAGAGAATAAATTTATATTTTCTGCACTCCTAGTCACTCAAAGTACACACAAAATGTATTTAAGGGCTAAAAAAGTGGATTTTGCATGATATGACCCTTTTAAAGAATCAGAAGTTATTTACATGTACATGGGCAGTCTCGTTTCAGGAAATCACAGGCCATAAAAACAGCTGGCTGTGACCCCATCCCCAACAAGAGCAAATTCCCTATAGGCTAAACACAACACTTTATACTACCACCATCTACAAGCCCTACCAGTTCAACACAGAAGGGGAGAGCCATGGTTCAAACTTGGCCTTCCCTCATTGGTCCGTCCAGTGGTGGGTCCTCATGGCACGGAGGAAAAGAAACACATGCCTTCCCGCCTCCACATCTCCCTAATCATCAGTAACAGGGTGTGGTAACATCTACTCACCCTCCTGTACACTTAATTGTACATATTTTGGCAAAACCGTCAAGGATAAGATAAACATATTAAATATGATAATATGCCATAAATATGATAAACATATCTCCCAAAAGGCTGTGAAAGTCAGCCTGGCGTCTACTGGTCCACTATCTGCCTGCTCTCCGCTCTCTATCTAATTTAATTATTTGTTAAATTATTAATTATTTGCTTCAGCCACTACTTATTATTTAATTTCTCTTATTTCCTGTAATTTACCCTTAAGCATTATCATTTTACTCATAGAGTAAAAAATAAAACCCAACAATAACCTGCTGTTTTATTATGTTATCATGGTGATTTAGCCACGTAAAAAGTGAGCCACTTTCATGATACAGAAAAAGTCCTACACTGGAAACTTCACATGCTCGCACTACCTCTGTTGTGCTCAGGTTGTGTATCTATGGTGTGAATTTGAACATCCTACCTTGCATGATTCTGAAGTTTTTCACAAAACCTGACCTCTGACCCTGACCCAATTATGGCAAAAATTTAATAAGCTGATCCAGGGGTCACTGGCCATTTTTTGTACAAATTTGATATGAATTGGACTGGAGGCTTTGCTGTAATATTCTTAACAAACAAATAAAAACTCACGGTCCTGGCTCGAGGACCCATGTTTTTCTGTTTTTGGATATCTGAGTTCTGTTTTTTGATTGCTCACGTTTCTGTTTTCAGGCTTCCTCGTGTTTCCTAATTTTACATTTGATTTTAAAATCTAATTATTCAGCTGCAGCCTGACGGACAAAATGCAGGAGACAGAAAGTGAAGATAAAAATGTGGAGAAACAGCTCAGACTGAGTTTACTGACGGACCTGTGTGTTAGTTACTGAGACCCCGGGATGTTTTTTACTTCATAAAAACTGTTTCTGCAGTTTATGACAGTTCAGTTTATGGCCATTTCATTGTTTAAATGATTATTCAGTAAAAATGGAATCTATTGGTGGAATAGCAACCTCACTTTATTCATTTTTTTGTAAGAATTTCATTATTTCTACCATTACGGAATAAAAATGAGTAATGAGATTTACAGAAAAACTGCTTTAATGTTTCTGTTTAACTGTTTCTAATCTGATCTCAGATCGGCTCGCTGGATGAGCTATTTTAATTAAAGAATGCAGATTGTGTCGAGGAAATGAAGCCATTATGAACAGATCTGGATGAGCTGGGAAATGACTGGAACTCAAACTGGATCTGGGCCTTATCCGGTCTGAACCCGTGATCCTGATCCGTTTGGATCCTCCTGCTGCAGGTGGACTCAGAGACGGTTTGCTGATCCGTTATATTATATATGATCACCGATTTAGGTGATTTTCATTGGAAAATATGTCGAGATTCAGGCACCAGAACTTCCAAAACATTGTTTAAGTCACTTTAAATCCATTTAGTTCATTTTTCCAGTCTTAAAATCCTTTCAGCCTCATCTTCACTCAAACATTCACATCATATCCAAGATCCAAATATTTTTCCATCAGTGACCGTCTAACTGGGATTTCAGTGCTTGTAAAAACACAAATGTCTGCAGATGAATTCGCTCCTCTGACGCTTTGACTGCAACTTCATGAATGGGAGTGTCAGGCAGGAGGGGAAGAGTCAGAGAGACACTCAGTTTGATGGATAAAACCTGCCAGCGAGCAGGTTAGGTTCACAGAGTCTGTTACATGGTAAATGACTCAGAGTTGGAGTTAGCTCTTTCTGGAACAGTTTGGGCCATTTTAGGGTTACAAACCCGGATTTTTAGCTAAACCTGCTTTCTGGAATAGGCCCCTGTCTCCTGAGTCCTGCGTTGAGGTCCAATCCTGCTGGCCACAGTGTTTCATGACAAGAACAGACAGACAAATATAAAGACAGACAAAAACAATACCTCATTCCTGGTAGTGGGCTAATAATAATTAATCTTATAGGCAGGTACATAATACTGCAAAAAGTGAGTTAATTTTCCATCTGCTGGAGCCTGACAGTAATGCAGGGATTCTGGAGACAATAACTCGTTTAGGCTGTGTTGCTAGAAGAAAATACTCTGTCAAAGGTTCCCAGTGGACGTGGATAAAAGCCACAAACCTATCAGGTGTATAGTGTATGTAAATGTGCCTTATACCCATAGAATACATGAAGGTCATAAGTTAATACTGTCTGTTGAAATGTTTTTAAATGTCAAGTATCCTGCCTGACGCTTCTGAATAATAGCAGTTCACTTTTTGAGAATACGAGGTTTTTTTTTCCAGCACTTTTCACTAGTAAATATAAAATACTAGCTGGCAATAAAGGTACACAAGAATGTATTGAAAAGAAGCGATAGTAGTGATGCTCCATGTATTCTGTAGGAAACAATTAATCATTAATGTGCATAATTTCAGCTTTGCTTCCCATCTTTGTTCACCAAAACTGAGATTTAATCCGTCATCTTGCATGTTTGCATGTTTATTTTGGTGGATGTATGAAAAATGTCTATCTAGATTGTTCTGTTATGACTTACACATGACGTACGTAGATTACAGCGGCCGTAGTAGCCATAAAAACTGAACACTCACCAAGGCCTCTCTACAGTATATGTTAGTATTCACACAAATATTTTAATAGACATTATGTATTAACACCTACAAAACAGTGTAGCAGTACTTGTTACTTGTCACTTGTTAGACTAAATTTCCAAGTCTAACAATTTATACTATTTTATTTAAGAACATATTCAATCATGTATGAATTTACCTCATTGTCGTCATCATTGTAGACTGAGTCTCTGTACAACCCTCAGTGTGTATGCAGATGTACGGTCTTTTTGCAGTCTTAGCACGCTGCCTTTGGCATCGTTATAAATTCAGCTGCATCTGATGGCAGTGGAGTTAGCTCAGGGTTCTCCCAGCACTGCAAACACTGAGTGAATCTGCCTGTATGACCATCAACATCAGGTGGACTCGCAACCAGTTTTCTTTTACCAGGAACACCTGTTGCATGCAGACAACTACATAAAGAGTTTGTCATTTAAATTTCTTAGTATTATCAAAATAGACATTATGTATGTAAATGCACTGATGTGGACCTGTAATCTTGTACAACAGCCTCCCGTCCTTGGATATTCTTCAATAAAAATTTAATTTACCTAAAATAATTAACCACAATCCCATGCATTTGTACTATAATTTTACCATAAAGTATTCTTTTCTTTCCACTGTATGATTCATATCATCTGTGAAGGTGAAACCTGCTTGGCTCAGCTCCAACTCTTCAGCAGCAGGGAGTGCCGGTAAAACCCCTCTTCACTAAATATTCATACACAATGAATGGCGTACAGGCTTTTGTGTTTGATTGCTGAATATTTTGTTGTAGCATCAGACGTTGTGGCAGCAGCAGTCACACCGGCCTGTAAGGGGAAGGGGGAGCGTCACAGGAAAGTCAGCTAGCTCACATAAATTAGTCAACAATAGCTCGTGCTCTTACAGACCTCTGCAAAACTAAAATGTGAGCGAGCTGAAAGAAAACTTTTTAAATCCAGTCGGGTTTTACATGACAAGAAATGGCCCAATAACGGGGATTTACATGCGGTTTAGTGCTTCCGCCTGAACTCATGGAAGCCATTGCACAGATTCAGGTTTAGGGTGGGCTTGACAAGCAGCGCGGGATGCAAATTATATGCAAATTACAGGTCTCTCTCTAGCCCCGCCCACGAACCTCTCCCATTCACGTCAGAAGAGTGACAGAGGAACCCAGAAAAAGTAAGCTATTAAAAAAAAGAAAGAAAAAAAAGATTGTTAGCAAATTAAACTATGATTTTTTGATGTTTGTATGTTATCTTTCAGAGCAACTTTTTTTAGTTTTTTTTTTTTTTTTTTTTTTTCAGTATCAAAAACTTTCTTTTACTTCAAGTATTTCAGTGTTGATGGTTCATTTTTCAGCTTCAGGGGCCCTGCAGCCTTTTCCAGCTATCATAAGGCGAGAGGCAGGGTATGCCCTGGATAGGACGCCAGCCTGTCACAGGGCTAACACAGAGAGACAGACAACCATTCACACTCACAATCACACCTATGGGCAATTTGAAATCACCAATTTTCCTAATCCCACTAACTGCCTATAGACTGTGGGAGGAAGCTGGAGTACCCGGAGAAAACCCATGCAAACACGGGGAGAGCATGCAAACACAGCCTGCTCCTCTGCACCAGTCCCACATAGTGCTTTATCACAATCCTGCAAACTAAGCACTTCAGCTACTGAAGTCCAGGTTTTCATGAATAACACAAAATTATTATATTTCAATTCAGTATTCCACAACACATCATACATATCAATCTAATATCCTCTTAAAAATAAAAACACTGTAAAATTTATTAGGATTTTACAAGTAAGCAAAATTACTGGCTTATTTAAATGAATATGATACTGCAAAATATACCAACGTAATACACATTGTGAATAACTGCAATATTCAGTGCAGCTTTATAATGAGGAATACCTATTTTAAGTGAAAAGCAGTTCATTTATCTTACATCTTTTAACCCAGGAAATCAGAAAATGATCATTTTCACTTCAGTTAAGAAGGACATCCTGCACATACACATTACCCTGAATGTCATAGGTATGCACTTTAAAGAGTGTGTATGTACTTTAACAGAGAACGAATAGACAGCAGACCCATGGCTCATCCTTGTGTGTTGAGAGTCTGCCATGGTGTTCTGCTTTAGCAATCCTACCATGGACCTGAAGTAATGTGACCCTTCTTGATAGGAAAATGTAGCTAAAGTATTAATCTTTTATGTTAATCACATGTTTAACCTTTTACAGTTAATTGTATTACAGTATAATCATTGTTACAGTAATCCTTCAATACTAAGAAAGAAAATATGTAGTTTGCTTCTGACTAGTGTACTGAGAAGTCAGCAGTTGCTAGAAACTATTTTTGTAAATGGTACATAGAGAAGAGGAAGTTAGCTGAAAGCTGAGAGAGAGCTGTAAATAACTGATTTGACACCGAGGCTTAATCTCAGTTTGCTAAGAATAATGATACCATGTATGAAATGTTACTGAGAAATGTGTTAACGGTCACTATGTGCAGAAAGTACCAGAAAAGGAACACAGTTTACATGATATGTAAACTGTATAAAAGCTGATGAACAGAAGCATTCGGGGGCCGTACAGCCGTACTGGGTCCTTATGGCAGCAGCAATCACATCTGTTCTTACAGACCTCTGTAAAACTGGGATGCAACAAGTAAGAGAGTTGAAAGAAAACTTGTTTACATGACAAAAAAATGGACGAGATATACAGGCGGTTTAATAGTTCTGCCTGAACTCATGGCAGCTCTTGCACAGATTCAGTTTCTGTCTGATTTCTCAGACTTTTTTATCTGATTTTTTATCTTTTTTTTAATCTGCTCAGTTCAGATAAAATTATTCTTGTGGGTGATTTTAACATCAACATTAACAAACCTGGATTTCTCTGCTTAGGCTCCTGCCCCCCGCGACCCGGCCCCGGATAAGTGGAAGAGAATGGATGGATGGATTTTAACATCCGTGTAGATGCTGAAAACGACACCACACACTGCATTTAATCTATTATTAGATTTGTTTGGCTTCTTTCAAACTCTGGCTCTTGTTCTGACATATGGCGTAGAAACTGAAGACTTAAAAGTATTCCCTGAAAACCCCCTCCTGTCTGATCATTTCTTAATATCATTTAAATTTACAATAATAGATTACACATCAGTGGGGAATAACAGTAGAAGTCTTTCTGAAAGTGCTGTAACTAAGTTTAAGGATATAATTCCTTCATTATTATGAGGTACCCAGCTTGATCGATCCATGAAGCCAGATGACACACATCAATTAGTTAAACTGCAGGAATGTCTTAAAGGCATAAAGGCATGGATGACCTCTAATTTCCTGCTTCTAAATTCAGATACTTACTCTGGATGGCATTACTCTGGCCTCCAGTAACACTGTGAGAAATCTTGGAGTCATTTTTGACCAGGATATGTCCTTCATGCACATATTAAACAAATATGTAGGACCGCTTTTTTGCATTTGTGCAATATTTCTAAAATGAGAAACGTCCTGTCTCATATTGATGCTGAAAAGCTAATTCATGCATTTATTACTTCTAGGGTGGACTATTGTAATTCATTATTATCAGGCCCCATCTTATCTTAAAGGCCTCAAAGTACCTTATCACCCCAACAGAGCACTTCGCTCTCAGACTGCTGGCTTACTTGTGGTTCCTAGGATACTTCGCTCACCTCTTTTCACTCTGTTTATACCCCACTCAGCATTTAATCATTAGTTATTATTAATCTCTCTCTCTTCCACAGTGTGTCTTTTGTCCTGTCTCCCTCATCTCACCCCACCCAAAGCTCAAACACACAAACAAACTGATCTAGCAGCATGACTACAAAGATCCCTAACAAAATTCCAGTCACTGCCTTAAAGGCCAACTAATTTGCATATCATCACATTTGTTTATATTTGATTACCAAAAACCCAAGTACAGTCCAGCTGTTTCCTCTTGTGCAGTCTCTCTCTCTCTCTCTCTCTCTCACACACACACACACAGTACTGTGCCAAAGTCTAGTGAGTGTTCTATATTTTGCTAGGAAAATGGGAAGCAAGTGCAGTGATTTATTAAAATCTGCAAACATACATGGAAACATACAGTATATAAGCCAAAACCAGTTTGTACTCCTGCAATAGCTTTTACTGCATGGTGGATCAACATCTGCACACTCTTCTGTGTTCATAATTCCATTTTGTCAAGATCTCCAACACCACTGGCTGAAATGCAGCCCCAAACCATGATGGAGCCTCCACTGTGTTGTACAGATGGCTGTAGACACTCACTGTTGGACAATGTGAACCAAAAAGAAAAAAAAAATTGAATGTGGATTCATCCCTCCATAAGATTTTCTGTCCAGTTTTTCTGTAATTTGGCAGTCGTTATATCTGTTAGTGGGAGAGTTTCATGTAATATTCTAGTGTACTTTTATGAAAGGACTGCATTGAAAGACTAGCTTTACAACATGCAGTGAGCGCTTTCACTGGTGGGCAGGGCACTGGGAGCACTGGGAGGTTTCCAGGTGACCTAAGGCTTGTTTTGCCCTGTTGAGAATTTGAATGCGTTGAATCGCACATCAGGTGTGACTCTGTCACCCTCTCATGTAAACTGTCTGCTCAATAGGTGACCGAAGTGCAGACTTTCAGCTTTAATTAAAGGGGATTAACAAAAGTATTACAGTAATTTTTTAGGAATTACAGATGTTTTTATAGAGTCCTCCATTTTAAAAGGTTCAAAAATAATTGGGCAACTGTCTCCTCCCTCACTCCATGAAAAATGAAGTAGATCTGAAGTTGATCCAAAGTGTTGAATATGTATTTTATAGCTTTTTATAGCTTAAATATGAGGCCCAAGGAGATGTGAGTACAGGTAAGTTAGGACAGAATGTGCACAGAAGACAACTGAAGTATATGACAGCAGAACTGTTTCCATGGTTAAGAAAAATAACTTCATAACATCTACCCAAGTCAAAAAAAAAAAAAAACTCTCAAGGAAGTAGGTATGTCATTATCAAGGTTTATATTTAAGAGACAGTGGTTACACTGAGATACAGGAAGGAGAGATTAGACGTCACCAGAAAATGTCTTAAAGAGCGCGAACAGTTCTGAAACAAAGGGGCAGAAAGGGAAGAAACGGGATTTGATGATGTTTATGGATTCTAGACTTCAGGCAGTCACTGACTGCAAAAAATGTTCCTTAAAATGATCCTTATATTTAAAATTATGTTAATTTGTCCAATAATTTTGAGCATCTGAAAATGAAGAGCCATGTTTAAAAATGGATGTAATTCTTAAACAGTTAATGTGATACTTTTTTAAACATTTTTGAATTAAAGCTAAATTGATTGTTTGGTCTAAAATCCACTGTGGTAGTGTACAGAGGAAGTGTCATTGTCCACAAACCTATGAACCTAATGGTGTATGCAAAACAGAGTCTTTGTCTTTTCCTGACGCAGAAAGGCTCCACTGCATTGTCTTTTCCTGGGCCCCAAAGTGCAGGGTGCAGATGTGCCCTACATTTCACACTGGTGCTGGGCACACATGGGCCCCACGGGGGCATGTGTGCTAGAATGCTAAACAGTGTTTCAGCCATCAGTGTGAAGTAATGGTGAAGCTAGCACATATAAAGCAAAACCACAATGACAAATGTATTGCTGGAACAGGATGATAATCAGATACGGTGTATTTCAAATATCTGTTTTTAATGGTTATTTTCTGTCACCATGCCACATTAAACGCATCATAGAACTGTTTGTACTGATGCGGCTAAACCTTTGTCTGGATTTCAAATAATGAAAACATAAAGCATGCATTAACAAGATAAGACAAATGCAAATACAGTTTGATAGAACATGTTCATGTCATGACTGAGAGTAACTGAAGAATGAGCGGAAACTCTTGAGTGCATAAGTAGGATTTTTCTTCTGCTGATAGAATAGAATAGAATGCCTTTATTGTCATAGAGGATGTACAATGAGTTTGGAGGACTGATGGACTGAAGGCCGTCAGATCCTGCCTGTATTCAGGAAATTGTTGCCTAAAGCATCCTCTGACAGACACCTATGATTGTTTGTGACTTTTGGGAGCTTCTCTTACTTCACCCATTTAACAAATGAAAGTCTATTTGTTGGGCAGTACTACTGCATACAGTACGACTCAAAAAATTTGGACACTCATCCATTCATTTGACTGGTACTGTATGTTAATAAATGCTGCTATAAAAACCTTTTATTGTATTACTCCAGAGGAAGTACAACAACTCACTTTTCAGGCTGTGACCCTCTGGAGCAGAAACAGGATGGAAATGACCAAATGACTACACAAACTTGTTAAGAAGGCCTGCTCTGTCTCAGGGTGGGAGGTGGACAATCTACATGAAAGATGCGGTGGTCAAAGTTCTATATCGTGTCCTCCATAAACACAGTCCAGAATGCACTGGTGGTGCTTAAACAGGGGCCTATTCCAGGAAGCAGGTTTTGCTAATAACTCAGAGTTCATTAACCCTAAAATGAGGGAAACTCAGGTTTTCAGTTCCAGAAAGATCGCTAACTCCAACTCTGAGTCAGTTACCGGGTAACAGACTCTGTGACCCTAACCTGCTCGCTGGCAGGTTTTATCCAACAAACTCTGAGTGTCTCTCTGACTCCTCCCCTCCTGCTGCACCTGAACCACCTGTCTGACACTCCCATTCATTTCCTCATTAAAGACACTGCAAAGCGATCAGAGGAGTGAATTCATCTGCAGACGTTTATGTTTCTACCAGCACTGAAATCCCAGTTAGTCGTTAGTTTGTTATTTTTGTACGTAATATGAAGCTTTTACAGTCGTTCACTCGTCAACAGGCTGTAAGGACAGAGACAGCGATGATGTCACAGATTTATAATGAGGCAGCTGTCAGACTGTCAGTCAGTTCCTCTGAAACATTTACTGTAGTTACTGTAGCATCACTGTTACATCACACTGATCTGGATGAAGCTTCAGACACAGAACACACTTTGGATGGAAAAATGTCCAGATCTTAGAGATGATGTGAATGTTTGAGTGAAGATGAGGCTGAAATATTTGAAGACTTGAAAACTGAACTAAATGGATTTAAATGGGGAGTGGTGGCCTAGGGGAGAAGAAGAGGGTTCATCACTGAGAGGACCCTGGTTCAAATCCTCGGGCTGGCATCACTGTGGGTCCCTGAGCAAGCCCACCCCCCCAGGTTGCTCTCCGGGTGCCCCTTGGCTGCCCCCTGCTCCATGCTGTGCTGTGTGTACTACATACTCCGTGTGTGTGTGATGGGTTAAATGCAGAGAATGAATCTCACTGCATGTATGTGACAAATAAAGCTCTTTCTTAAATGATGTCATTTTGAAAGTTACGGTGTCTGAAATTCAAAGTATGAATTTCCACATATTTTCCACTGAAAATCACCAAAATCGGTGATCATTGGCTCTACAAACCGTGTCCGAGTCCACCCCCGCAGCAGGAGGATCCAAACGGATCGGGATCACGGATTCAGACGTGATAAGGCCCAGATCCAGTTCAGGCTCCAGTTACTTTCCAGCTCATCCAGTCTGGATCTGTTCTTATTGGCTTCATTTTCCCGATATGATCTGCATTCTTTAATTAAAATGCCTCATCCTCCCAAAATGCACTGAATTTTAAAACATATAAAGCTGAGCCATTTATTATAGCATGTTTGCCTTTACTGGTAAAACTTTACATTCATTACTGGAAAGCTGCTCTGAATGTTTTCTGCTAAATATGAAACTATGACTGAACTCTGACCTTTAACAGTAACTCAGTGAGACATCTCTGCTGTGGCTGTCATGTTTTCTTTTCTATCAGGCCATATACCTTACAAATACTGCCACTTAGTGTTTATTTCTGATAGCATGGCATTTTAAAAATACAATATTTTACAATTTAGAGTACAGGGGCCTATTCCAGGAAGCATGTTCAACAAACTGAGTTTAAAAACATACTCTGACTTGATCAACTCTGAGATCGGCAACTCTGAGTTTCCCGTGAAGATAAAAATGTGGAGAAACAGCTCAGACTGAGTTTACTGACCGACCTCCGTGTTAGTGACTGAGACAGCAGCAGACCCCGGGGAGTTAATGAACTCGGAGTTATTAGCAAAACCTGCTTTCTGGAATAGGCCCCAGGACAAGTGGCAAGTTTTAAAAAAGAAAAAAACCCACCACCTAGCAAGTTGTTCCACATAAACCTGCACTAATCTTGCAAAGTGGAATACTTTGATTATTTTCTCATCTGCATATAGTCTTTTCTAAAACTAAATACAAAACGATTGATTTTTTCCTCCATTTGGTGTTTGAACACTTTTGGATAAATCTAGTTTCACACAACTTTTTCAATACATTTTTAATTTCCAGTATGGTTTAAGTATGAGCACACTAAGCCATTTTAAAAGTTGGGACTCCTCTTGCTTCAGGCATACCACTAAGTGGAGCTGTGGCACTGATTCTCTTGCAAGTGCAACCACTTGCGCCAACAAATAGAGGTGTTAGTTCTATGTAGCCTTAACTGCTGCATTTAAAGTGGTGTTCTTTTAATAACTGTAAAAACAAACTACAATGCTATGAGACTAAAACAAGTTCACTTAGAGCAATTTAAGTTTATTAAGACATTCATACAATCCAGGAGAGAAGGAGGAAATCTGAAAAGTAGTTGAGGAAGGGAAATAGCAATATACTCTGGTAAGGGTAAAACAACGTCAGCAAAATATGGCCAACCAGTGAGGAATTCCAATATATAGCAAGTGGGATAAAAAATATAGTACATTTAAATTAAACACATTCACAAAAGATAAAACAAAAAGCAAGTGAATCTACAGTATAACATGACGAAAGCCTATATTAAGCAGGCCCACGATACATCGCACATATGTTAGCATAACATAATTTGCAGACTTTATACAGCACTTATACCTTTTAGTCCACAAGTAAGTTACTAAATGGTGGAGAACATCGAATACACGCATCTTAATTGAACATGGAAAGAAATACCTGATAAGAACCTTAATGCTTACAGACCCCATGGCTTTGTAGCTCCAACCAGTCGACTGTCAAGGTTAGAATCTACAACTGTCCAAGAGGGACCATCAAAGAAGTCACCTCGCTTTTAACACATACCAAAATTCTGATCGAAGGTTTAGCATTGAGAAGTTTTTCCCCCTCGAATAATAAGCACAATGCAAGTGGACAATCGCTATCACTGCGTTTAAAATAAAAGAAAAATCTCAGGGCTCAAATCAGGTCGGCCACATTCATAGGCATCTCCTCCACGGTTGTATTGTAAAATGTCTCGATGTCCCGAAGAATCCTCTTGTCCTCCTCAGTGACGAAGTTGATAGCAACTCCTTTTCTGCCGAAACGGCCACCACGACCAATTCTGTGGAGGAAAGACGAGCCACATTAGAATCACGCAGACAACAGGGCAAGTTATTCCAATGAGGCTCAACTCACCTATGAATGTAGTTCTCACGGTTTGTGGGAAGGTCATAGTTAATGACCAGGGAAACCTGCTGTACATCAATTCCACGAGCCTGTGGGAGGAGTGGGGGCATTTTCAATTAAACTCCATGGCCAACAGATAGACTGATGAATACTGTGAAGACTGTGCGTATTATTAATGTCGCTCGTGAATAAGTAACAGATTCCTACGTTAAAAGAACCCATTGTGGAGAACGAGCCCTGATCTCCCAAAAGTTTTGACTGCTTGGTCATTTCAGGACTGTCGCAGGATTTAAAAACATTTTGGGTTGTAATTTCTTAGTTCATCATTTGACCCTTCACACATATCATACTTACCAGAAGATCAGTGGTGATCAATACTCTGCTTGAGCCAGACCTAAACTCCCTCATAATCACATCACGCTCCTTCTGGTCCATGTCACCATGCTGGGAGTGGAAAATGTAGAGCATTAGTACCAATACAAGTGATTTGCTTGCTCTGACCCCCCCCCCCCAAAAAAAAGTCAAGCAGGCAGAGGTCATACCAGAGCAGAGACTGTGAAGTCTCTAGCATGCATCTTCTCAGTCAACCAGTCGACTTTTCTCCTGGTGTTGAGGAAGATCACAGCCTGGGTGATGGTCAGAGTTTCGTACAGATCACACAGAGTGTCCAGCTTCCACTCCTGGAAACAAATGTGAGGTTACGGGATGTAAAGTCCTGTCAACTGAACATTATCATAAGCCACAGTACAAGCCTGCAGTGAGGCTATTTTAACATCTATTCAAGTGCATGTTAAATAAGGAGCAGTTTGTGTGTAACACAGGATCTCGAGACTAAGGAAACTGGACATTAAGAAAGAGGTCCTTCCTAGCCTCATTCTCAATACTGTGCTTTTGATCTCCTTCCCTGGTGTACCCATGCTTACATGGCCACATGAGCCAAACCTGTGAGGCTTGACTCCTGCAGTTTCAGCAGGGTGCTTTAGAGAGAAGGAAACTTCAAACATTCACAGTGGTACTGGATTATCCTAAAACCATAAGCTGCTGAAATACTGCTCATGAGAAAACTTACCTCTCGCTCCACATTTATGTAGAACTGCTTGATACCCTCAAGTGTAAGCTCTTCTTTTTTCACCAAGATGCGAACAGGATCTCGCATAAACTTCTTAGTTACCTCCAACACATCTGCTGGCATAGTGGCTGAGAGAAGGACCACCTGAAGACGCAGCATTACATGTTACACCACCACCCAAGAAGCAACCTGAAGTATAGTGCAGTGTTTCAAAAGTAAATGCAAATTGTGGCACTTCACCTTGAGATAGCAGTCAATGAACATTAAGAAAGAGGTTCGACTACATCTCATTTTCAGTGAAATGCACAATAATCTCCTTCTGCGTAATAATCTGCTAGCATCACTGCATGAAACAGAAAGTCTGGATCACACAGTTATAGCAGACCTCTGTTGATACAGAAGGGCATCTTATTTCTCACATCTGGTATGTGTCAGTTTCTTACCTGAATGTTTGTGCTGAGTTTCTGGAAGATCTCATAGATCTGATCCTTGAAGCCACGACTCAACATCTCATCAGCTTCATCCAGAACAAACATTTTGATCCATTTTGGGGCTGCAGAGAAATGTCATGTTTGTTAGCAAACATGTGAATCACAAATCAAAGTTTCCAGTAAGCAGCAGCTTTAATACTTACACAGGTGCTTTCTGTTCAGCATGTCGTACACACGTCCTGGTGTGCCCACCACTATGTGAGGGGCCTCAGCCTGAAGCTTCTGTATTTCACTACGGAGATTGGTCCCTCCAATGCAGGCATGGCAGGTTGCTCCCATGTAGTCACCCAGAGCCAGAATTACCTTCTGGATCTATAAAACAAAAAAAACAAAACAAAAACAAAACATCTCATTCAGGACAATGTGGCACAGGTAGCCAGGCACAACTTGCAAACTCCAAACTGTAGAATAACTGTTTAAAGTGATCAGTACAGTAAAAGGAACTCTCCATTTCAAGAGTCAGTCCCGAAAGATGGTATACCATCATGTCACCCAGTCTTCCACAGAAAAAAAATTTGAAAGCATTTCACCTTTTAGACCAGTGTAGCCATGGACAGAGACTACACAAGTCTAAGAAGATACTCTTCAAATTTTGGGAATTTGAACAAATCTTTAAAAGATAGTACCTTAGTATCTGAATTAGTGTCCTCAGTACGCTGCTTAGGTCTGAGGTACTGCTGAGGTTTATCATGACCTCAAGAACAGCATACCTGCTGAGCCAGCTCTCTGGTGGGAGCCAAAACCAGAGCCTGAGTCTCCTTCTGCTCAATATCCAACTGCTGCAAGATAGAGATGGCAAACGTGGCTGTCTTGCCAGTTCCAGACTGGGCTTGAGCAATGACATCATATCCTAATGGTAAGGGGAGAAATAAATTATTTTAAGTACCAACATTAGGCTAAACAAAGAATTTTGATTTACCAAGTGACAATTTCACAGTATGGAGTGATCAGCACAAAACAAAGTTATCCCCATGTCTTGGGTAAGTCCCGAAAGATGGTTGACCATCATTTCACTCGAATATCAAAAATCAGATTCTGAGAATTTTTTTTTTTTTTTTTTTTTAAGTTTTGTGTACCTTTGATGCAAGGGATGATGGCCCGCTGTTGAATGGCAGATGGTTTTTCAAAACCATATGCATATATGCCCCTGAGAAGAGTCTCCTTCAGGTTCATATCATCAAAGTTGTCCGTAATCTCGTTCCAGTTGCTCTGAATTGGAAGAATAGCACATGGGTGAATTAATGTATTCTGGTAATACACTTACACTGTATTTTCAGCTATAAAAGCAGCAGCAATGTCCTCCTCGTCTCAGTACTTACCTCGATGACACCATCAGGCTCCATTCCATCTGGCCCCGCATGGTCTCTATCTCTTGAACTGTGGAAAATGAAATGCTGGTCAACTTTAACATAAAGAAAAGGGTAAAATGTGATCTTACAAGATAACCTGAATACAGGGTACAACAGTCGTTTCTTCCAGGCGACATATAAAGGGAAGGCTCGTTACTCACATCGTCACCTCAACAATGAACACCCGTGTTTCGCCGTTACGTCGAGAAATTAACACAAATCACGCTGGATGTGTAGTGAGCTGGTCCATCGTAGTCTGGGTTACGCCCTGAGGATCTAGTTGCAGTCTGGAGGTTCACTTAGCGCACGTGTCAAATTGCACGAGCAGGGCTCCGCTACTAGCCCCTCATAAAATGGCCGCTTATGTAACCTCCAACGGTTTGACACCGGCCCCTTACGCCCACTGTGGCTCCCCGTAACTCGATAGTAAAATTACATCTGTACACGTTCGCCGTACCTCAACATGGAGCTCCGCGTCGCTCACCGTTAGCCAATATGTCGGACAGTTCGGCCTATACTGCCAGCGGTGGCTTCTGCCTAGGCCTACACACAACCTGGCCCAACAGCTCCTAATTTGGACAACCCCCCGGCCACGACAGCAAAGACCTGTTATACTAAATACTACCAGGTCCTAGCGTTTTATGTTACATACGAAAAAAAATAAAATAAAACATTTAAACCGGAATGCTTTTAACGGTAGTTTGGAACTGCGGTGTATAGCCAAGCAGCTAGCGCCACAAAGCTAACGGTTAGCAATAGAGCACCTCAACAGCGGTTGGGGCCTTGTTAGCTACATACTAACTAATTTGTTATCACACCGACTGCAGATTACCTTCCCAATCATAACGGTAATAAATATTGAGGATTAGCTAATAAAATGATCAAATGTATTATTTTACCTGTTGTAATCAGCAGAATCGCTAGACATGATCCGTTCCCAACTTCAGCATGCGAATGGAAAGATCGCTGAGCGAGAATACAACCGCATTTATGGAGCCGGACTATTTTCGCTGACGAACTCACTGCCCGATTTGGCTGACAATACAGTCTTAATTGGCTGACTTAATCTTTGAATCACACTTTATTTAATACACTACTTGTTGTGTACAAACGTGTCTTTAGAAAAACGATAAAATGTTAAAACTGCTCGAGACTATATTCTTCGGCGGAAGGATATTGCAGTGATAGGTAGTGCTCGAGCTGCTACAGTGTCTCTAATAGGTCAAAACTCGCTCTGACAAGGTTGTGCAACATTTTTGGAGAGAAGGTTCGCGTGAGTGAGGCCCGCACAGGCGGAGTTCAAGAAATAAAATGAAGTGTAATTTCATTACAGCCGGAACCGACAGAAGCTCTGTCACCCCCACACAACTGGTAATCGGCATGGAGTTTAAAAAGGACAATGCTGCAGTTTCTATATATTTGACACACCTGCTGTTCCATATATAACAGGAG